>NC_084666.1:59892087-60197921 GCF_028389875.1 Rhea pennata
GCAACGTTGAATTTTATCTGTTTGTCCTTTGTTAATTTTGAAGACAGATGCGTATCTAAATCGCCTTCTCAACTTGGAAAACCTTAGCTTGGGAATTTGACCTCTGTTTTTTTTCCTGACATAAATAGTTTTAGTTTTTTGATGAAAAAATAAGTTCTAGTGGAATGGGTTAGCTCTTTCATTAACTCACTTAAGGGCTTGGTCCAAAGCTTTCTCAAGTCACTGAATATGTTTGTAGCTGATTTCATTAGAGAGCTGTATTTGCTACTTCCTAAGTTATATATTAGTTAAACTTTCCAAATTTTAAACTCAGTTTACAAAATTGCAAGTGTAACCTTGTCCCTCAGCAAGGGATTTTTTCTGCTCTTGCTGATACTGGGCAGGATTTTCTTCCTGTCAGTGGAATAAGTGTCAATGGATTGAGGTCGTAATAAATTTAAGAAAGGCAGTTGTATCTTGTGAAATCTTGAAGTAGATACCAGTAACTTCCACAGACCTCAGACCAGCAAGTTATTGCTGTTATGAAAAAAATCAACAGACTGTTTAGTTCTGGTTTCTCACGAGAGAACCAGTCCAAAGTCCAGTGAGATCCGAGAGATCTGCTTTATGGATTTCTTTTGAGATCTGAATTAGCCCCAGAACAGAAGAGAACTGAGTAGCTCTAGGAAGGCATTACAGAAATAAAGCAAGGGACCCTCAGTTAGCATTTATCAGTGTAGCTCCATCAAATTCAGTAAAGCTTTGCAAGTTTCTGGCAGTTAGGCTGTTGAAGACTCAGGGGTGTTGGAGGGCTGGCTCCCTGTCGTTTTCACGGTTCTTGTTGTCTGCCCTAGGGCATGATCCTGTGTGATGCAGCCATCTTCGCAACGCAGCTTTCAGCACGGTAGCTTTTGCCAAATAGTTTAGACCAAGGAGTTTCCTTGATTAGTCCAGTATGGTCTCTGTTTTTGCTGCAAAGACCTGTTGTATAAACTTACTAGAATGTTAAAAAAAAGAAATCTGTAACAAAATACTGACTTCTGCTGGAAATGTGAAGTCATGGATTGTAGAGAAATTAACATTGTTATTTTGTAATTAATTTTTCATTTTGCTGTAAGTTAACAAAGTTTAATTCTTTTCTACATCTAGTTTAAGACCAAAACTGAAAAGTCATTTCCTTTTGTGCTTATCAAATGACAAGGATGAACAGCTACAAAAAATGTTAACAAATAACAGCTGTTTTGCATTACTGTGCTTCTGCTAAGCGGATGTGGCAAGAGCACAAGTTCTCATTTCTACCATATATATGTCAGAAATTAAGTAAGGATTCTTTGTAAATGGTGGTATGATATAGGAGTTTAGAAAACAGTTTTTGATACAGTTTTTGAAACTAGCATCCAAATACAGAAAATATAACAGCTTTTAAAAAATACCACCTGGTTTTATTTCACTAATGCTAATCCTGCATGATTCAAATGAAGTGAGAGCAAGGACGTAATTTAAAGTTTAGTATAATGTGTGCCAGGTACTGTGGAGGAATCATAATTAGAAGATTAGCTAATTTTTTAAAAACAATGTTTTCTGGGTTTGAATTGTAATAACTCAAGTGCCTAGAACTTGTGTGAAGGCTGTGAAATAGCATATATGACTATAATGCAAAGTTGACCAGCATATGACACCAATTAATGACCACTATTAGTTTAATGAGAAACAGGAAAGCTAATCTTAGGCTTATAGCAAGGATTGTGAAGACTGTTGTTAAACTTGTTTTTCCTGGCTACATCTGTAAGCATTACATTGCTTTACTGAGGAACAAAAATTACATCTTGCGCCACGTTACTTATAGAAACTTGTCACAGCACTGCGTGTCTGTGATTTGTATGCCACTTACGTTATGAGCAAGAACTTAAGAGTAAGAAGTTATGCCGGAAGGAATCCGTATCAGTCCAAGCCACTGCTGTATATTCAGCATTTGCATACACTGAATGTTAGTCTCATACAGACTTAAAGAAAAATAGCTTATTCTTAAAAGCATGGTTTTCTCAGATGTCCAGAGTGCAGTTGTGCATGAGACAGCCAGCCAGACACGATGTAGATGGCCACCTCTTAGTACTGCAAAGGACTGAGGTATTTTAACTCTGGTTTAGCAGCTAAGCCATATATTCTGTTTCCAGATTAGTTAGGAATCACTTAACAGTTGTTAGGGGCACTTGCTAATGAAAACTAAATATTCGTATTAATAAAACATTATTGTGTAATGCAAAAGCAGTATGGGGTACAGAAAAGAGCAAAGACAAATTTATTTAAATACTTGAATTTCTACAGAAAATGTTAGTGTTTCATCTTATCTAATAAGCTGTTACTCTTTACATATTTATTTCATTAGAATGTTATGTTCTGGTAATCATATTTTATTCCAAGGATGGTCTTTGCCCAGTATGGGTGGTCTTTCTCTAATAATTACTATTTATGATTTATAGCATTTTTCAGACTACTGAACACTATATTTAGATTGCCTTGATGGTACAGTCTGTAAATTTTATTTATTGGACATAACAGGACACCGTCTAATTTTTCCTGTGAATGATAATTTTTTTCTGTAGAACAACAAGCCTCCAAAACCACCAGCTTATATCTTCATGATTGATGTATCATACAGAAACATAAACAGCGGCCTCGTTAAACTTATATGTGATGAACTGAAGACTCTGCTAGATAAACTTCCGAGGTAAAGAAACATAAGTGTGCTTTTCTTAACTTGCTACACTGCAGCTTTCATGAAGCTTTGCACATTGAGAGGTGATAAAAAGAAAGCTCTAGAAAATGTCAGAATTTACAATACAGGCATTTTTTTAGGTGATAGTGACCAAATATTAATTTTGACATTGTAACTGATGTCTGTCTGTGTACTATATGGATAGAAAGAATCTGTTGTTCTAATTGCAGATATAGTATTTTTTCTCTTCCTTTCTTCTAGTGAACTCTAGTGGTATTATCAACTAAATCCCAGCTTGTAGCTTGCCTTTATTTGTTGGAGTTCTGTTTATTGCAGTGTTGCGTTTCTCATGAAATTAATCTGGGAAGTTTCACTTTAACAAACCAGAATACTGAAAAATGTCGAGTCTCTCTAAAGCCAAAATGTAAGTGGTTTGTATCTTCAGCTCTTTGTCGTTACTTAGCAAGCTTTTAGAGCTGCTTGCTGTGAGAATTCTCTGCTTGGTATGTACCTGAGAGGGGAAACAAATCTTATAAGCAACAAACCTTGTACGAAACATAGCACATTTACTTTGTGAGTCTTAAACATGCAGCACTAATATTACCACTGATTAATATTAGTGGCAGTATATTATTTTGTATAGCTTTCATTAAAATGTAAGTAATGCAGCCACATAGTTAAGTGAGAGCAGTGAGAGTCAGACTGAGAAATTAAGTAGACAAGATTTTCTCAGTTAAAGTATATAAAGCATTGAATGACCTATAGAAAGAAAATAGGTTCCCAATAAATATACTTGCAGGGGGAGAAGAGGCTTTAGAAATGGAGAGAGCAAGTGAGCAAGAGCAGGAGACAAGATCCTTGAGGTAATCTAGGTATAGTATAAATCTTTCTATCACATTTCCTCATTGGATCTCAGTGCGCGAAATAAATTCCAGTCCCGGGTGGGGGCTCAGTTTGTCAGATACTGCCTGTGTGAGGCCATCCCACAAATACTTTTTTATTGAAGATTAAACTGGAGACAGAAGTGTTTCATATTATCATGAACATATCTCAAAGCCTTCCGTCAGGTTGGACATCATCTGAAGATGATGAAAGGTACGAGTGTGGTAATAAAAAAATAGCTGGCAGGTCAGAATCACATAGGATTGAATAAGGGAAGTTAAGGAAGAATGAAAGCAAGTGCGTGTCCATCACAGAGAAGACGTGCATTAATTCTCATTGTGCCAGGACTCTGCAGAGATGTGCTGTTAGCTAATTTTTCTGCAAAGCCAGTTCTTTTATGTCTACAGAAAAGAATGGAAAGAATGAATGACAGGCCGTTCATTTTCTTCAAAGACTAGTCTGTTGCCTTTAAAGAATAAAAAACTTACTGTAAGACACTCCACCAAAATTGGCAGTGAAACTTTTATTTTGGCACTGTGGCATGAACTTCACTGTGTGTTCATTTTCTGTAGCTGGAAACTGACACCTGGAAAAATATTTTACTGTTACCACATGGGGTGAAAGCCCTCTGCTGGGAGTTCACCTCATGCTTGAATTTTTAGGATCCCAAATCTGTAAGAGGAAAGACTTTGGGTAACAAAGCAATGAGTGTAACAAAAAGGCCATTGGTGTAAAGGCACGTTCCAGGTAAGTCTGTAAAAATGGCTGAGAAGTGGGAAGTTCAAGCTGGTAAAGAGTGGATTAAGATGGGTATCTCAGGCTTCCATGTTGAAAGGGCTTTTGTGCTTTTGTAGACGTGAAGCGTGGCAGAAAATACATCTTCTGGTTACTTAAAATATTAGGACAGAAAATCAGGCTACCAGTAGTGCAAGAATAATTTTTAGGTGCATGATTTAAAAACATTTGAGTGCATTTATGTACTTATGATTCAAATGTCTCATTTTGAGACTTTCAAAAGAACTAAATAGTAAGTGACCATACATACGCTACTGGCTCCCATGTTCATAACTGATCTTCAGAACTGTGATAGAAGAAATTGGATCTTACGAAGTGCTGCGATAAGAGCAGTATCTGGTAAAATTGTCCCAAATACTCACTGTAAGTGAGTAGTGACTAGTGAGAGGTGTGTACATTTCTCTTCAAAGTAGGAAAGTACGACGTGTGCAGAAAGTTAGTAACACCTTGTCCTCATCAAGCTCCTGAATGTTCCATGTTAGTCATGTTGCTAACAAAATAGTAGTGTCTGAGTGGCAGGGAATGATTAGAAACACAAATTCAGAAATGATGCCTCTATCTAGGAGGTAGAATATCTTTGAGGAATTATTCAAAGTATTTCCTAATGGAGCGTTTCAGCATAGAATATTGCTTTGTTTTAGATCAAAGTGGCCCCTATCTCATCCAGCTGTGTTCCCATAAAACAGGAATGGGGGATTAACATTCTAGACTGACATGAGAGTTACAGATTGTAGGCAAGAAAAATGATTTCCCTCCCAAGCTCAGGGTTTTGGATGAAGCTTGTGAACTGCCAGTGACTATTTCTTTTTACTCTGAAGAGAAGCAAATCTGATAGCCATGAATTGTGGCAATATTTTCTATTTGCTGTAAGAAGAAATACGGAGGAAGTGCAGGGAAAGTCTGTCTGCATTGTCTCCCCTCCTAGGTTTGAGTTTTGATTCTGCAAGCATTTGTGGACTCATGAACTGCAATCCCTTGATTGCAAGGGAAGGGGGTGGGGGCCTTGTCACTGATTTTGATGGGCCAAGGCTTTGCACTCCTTAGCAGGATAAGTTATTTTCAAACCCTGGCTTCTTTACTGTGGTGTATTTATTAGAGGTTTAGGATGGTTTGAACACCCCTTGCTACTCCAGAAGTTACAGTGAAGGGTAAATAGTGTATTTTCTGCTCTAATTGCCTAATTATTGGAAATACTGGTATTATCATATCAGTGTTTTGGTATGATAGTAACATCTGTGCGAGTGTCTGCACATTACGGTATCCTGTCTGTTGATTAGCTTATTTCTTTGTGTAAAATTTTTTATAATCATAAATCTTTACCAAATCACTTCTTTTGTAAACTAAAGAAAATAATAATGTCAGCCCAGCTATTTGTGTGGTTCCAATTGCTGCAGTCTCAAAGAACTTTGTGTCCCCTCAGTAGGTATATATCTTGACAGCCTGGTGAGATTAAAAAACAAATTCCTACTGTTCTCTTTTTACAAATGGGTAACTGAGGCACAGAGGACTTAAATATTTCCTGTTATCGTAAATGAAATCAGAGGCATAGCTGGGAATTAAATGAGGATTTCCAAGTTTCAGTGCCTTAAATATGAAACTCTTTCCCCTCAAAACAAACATATGTTAGACTGCAAGCTCAGTATGTGCTGTTTTTGTGACATGCCCTCGTAAGATAAATAGGCTCCTTAGATGTTTAATGTTGCAGTACAGAGAATATAGGCTGACCTTTGATAACTGCTGGTACTATGGAGTCAACATCTGGCATTTTTGGTGCTAAAGACTTGGTTCCTCATTAACAAGAGGAGCTTCCTATTAAGAGAGGGTGCTATTTTTGTAGTAATTAAATTTTTCTTGGGGGAGGGGGAGGAGGAGCGCCCTTTTACAGAAATGTTTGCTGGGCTTCTGGCTGCGCTCCTGGTAAGGGTCTGACCAGCGCTATCAGTGATGCTGCTCGTGATGGAACACGCGCCCGCTGCTTAGAGGCGTTAAACCCACAAAGACACAGCCGGAGCCTGCTGCTGGCAGGGTGCTGGCCCGTGTAGTGCACAGGAGCAGCCGGCGAACTCCGGTTGGCCTGGGAGCGTAGAGCAGCAACGGGCAATTTCTGCAGTGTGTTTTCCGCATTACACACAGCTGTGGAGGGTCTAAGAGCTTTTGCTGCTTAAAAGCACCACAGAAGCAGAAGATTGACCCACCAGTGTCCAAAAATTACTAGATTGTGTTCACACATAATTACTATTCTCATTACACGTTCATCATTAGTATCATTGAATTACAATGTATTCTAAATCAAGCTGATTTTCTGACTGTGTCTTGTAGCTAATTGTCCTGTACTCACTTTTCCATGTTTTTGAGGGCAGCACAGTTTATTCCCTATCTTAGGGACTCTTGACTGTTTGGATAGGATGCACAATTGTTAGGGTTGACTTTCTTTAAAAAAAAAAAAAAAAAAAAAAAAGAAATATATATATACATGCAAAATATATATACAAAATATGTAAATATATATAGAGACAGAGAGAGAGAGAGAGAGAGAGAGAGATTGAGAGAGATTTAGTTAGGTTGTTTTAATTTGACCTAAGGGAAAGATTAGGGCCATTATATCTACTTGTTTGGTATTTGGTTTGTTGGTTCACAGTGTGGATAATGATCTGAAAGCAGCCTTACTTTTGAAAGGAACACTGTTATTGCAAGGTCAATGTTTCAAAATTATATCCAGTGGTTTTTGTTTTTCTTGCAGAGAAGATCAAGAAGAATCCTCAGCAATTCGAGTTGGTTTTGTCACTTATAACAAGGTCCTTCACTTTTTTAATGTAAAGAGCAACTTAGCCCAGCCTCAGATGATGGTGGTCTCAGACGTTGGAGAAGTTTTTGTTCCTTTGCTGGATGGTTTCCTTGTCAACTTTGTGGAATCACGCTCTGTCATTAACAAGTAAAAACTGTTCCATCCTTCAATAGGAGTTGAATGCTTATGCTATGTGTTAGCCTGTTAGTAAATTGTGCCCTATGCTCTGAGGGAGGGGAGAAGCGTTGTGCATGTTTGTATCAAAAAGCCTTAGGAGGAGCAGAAGTCTCAAATTGTCTATTTCCACCTCTGAGGCAAAGAAAACGCTGTATCAACAACCACTGTTCGTTTTACTTACTGCATGCTACCAGTTTTGAAGCAATGCAGTTCATAGAACTTTAAAATTCCTATTTTGTTTCTTTCTGGCTGGGATTCTAATTGAACAACCAATATTCATTATTTTTTAAAATACAAATTTGCATGTTCCTGTGTGAAGACTCGGCTTGTTACAGGTTTTGAGGATTGTCCCAAGTATGCTAACCAGTTGAAACACTGATCCTTTCCACTTTCTTAGCTTGTTGGACCAGATTCCAGAGATGTTTGCAGACACTAATGAGAGTGAGACCATCTTTGCTCCAGTTATCCAGGCTGGCATGGAGGCGCTAAAGGTTTGAATGTTCCTCTCTGCAAGAGAACTGACCCTTTAATTAGGATGAGACTTGATAAGCTGCAGGCTAGTGCAAAATCCTCCTACAAATCACAATGAGAAACAAAACAAACAAACAAAAAAAAAACAACAAAAAAAAAAAGATCATTTTCAGCACTTAGGTTCCATTAGTTTAACAGTATGTTTGAACTGCTTTAGACAGAAAACACTGGCAAGCATAGCATCTGCTTCCAGGTTTGCTCATTAAGGGAAACCAGTGCCTAGAGTCTATGCCACGTAGAGTGGATGTTTAGGAGAAGATGGGGAGCAGGAGTTGGTCTCTTCTTCTCCAGTATTTGAGAGGGAGAAAAAGGTCGTTTTAGTTACTACAACAGCGTTATTTATTAGATACTCTGGTCGTCTGCACAGACATCTTGTCCTTGTACCTATGCACAAGACACAGCATTCGCCTGCCTGTCCTCCAACTTCTGCTGACTTTTGGTGCAAAACAGGAGATATTTATGACCATAGACCTGTGTGGGAGGAGGGGATTTCCTTTAACTGACAAGTTTTCACAGCTTGAATACAGCTGAAAATGAATCCATAGGTCAAGATGCATCCCCAGTCCTTGCCATACGCCAGGGACATCCCCTACAGTGCTGACATTTCTGTGGAGTGCTGCCAATTAAAAGAATGGCACCGTGGTTCCACACAGGGTCTGCGGGCCAAAAGACAACCAGCGGTGTTTTAAAGGTTTAATTATCTGTGAGCTGTATACAAGTAAAGCGGACATACTGAGTAGATTTTTTTGTTGAACTGAAAATACATAGCATTTATCAAAGTTGTTTTTTAAATATTTACTTAATATCTGTTCTCTTGCTTTTTAATTCATAGTCCCAGAAGGTATGTGTGCAGATGTGTTCACTTTTACAAAATGAACTTAAGGACCGTGACTGTTTACCATGAAAGAAAGTAGCACTAAATTAACCTATATTTATTTAACTCAACTTTTTTTTTAAGATGCAATTTTTAAGGATTTTCACTGTGAGTTTTTAATACGCATATATGTGTGCTTGAGAAAACAACTCTGGTCTGAAAAATAACATGCATTATGTTCATATTTGAGGTTAAATTTGGTACATTTTCAGAAAGAAGATACATGCATTCAGAACAATTGCCAGAAACATTATCAGTAATTTTTAATGCATATTGTGTAAATCATTCAACCTTTAACATACTGCCATTTAAAAGAAATGGAAGAAATTGACATTCATGAGTAAAAATGAGGGATGACATACCAGTTCGGTTAAAAAGTAGGACTTTTTACCTTACTATTGATACTGCTTATCAGTATCAATACTTATTATTGATACATTTCTGCCATAATGATGAGATTTCTAGTTTTCCCAGAAGAATGCTGTGGCTTATTTTGAAGTGTGGAATATCCTTATCCTGTGGATACCTTTATAATCTGGAGGGGGAGGAGTAGCAAAGCTATTGGGAGCTGATTTATGTGCGTAGTCGTCTCAGTTATTGCAGGTCTAACATAGGGGTGCAGTTAGGCCTGGTTGTTTTTCTTTTGCATGGGGAAAGGACAAATCTTGCTCTTCTCCTTCCTCTCTGTTCACCCATCTTCAATAGCTGAAGATTTCAAAATGGTTAATCAATCAGTTCTTATTCCAATTAGCTGTCTCAATAGCAAGAGTAAGCGATAAAATATTTTCTAAGTTTTGATGGAAAAGTGTGTTAGCAATACAAAGATGCCTGTAGTGCTGCTGTTACTCTGTGTGGAATTTAAGGGTTGCTGGCAGCATTTTTCCATCTTGGTTAGCAAATACCATCTCTTTGCAGTTCTAACTAACAGTGGAATACTCGAATAGAACTGTTATTTACTTCATTTTTTGTGACAGGAGGAAATGTTAATTGCAAATTTTGATACACCTGCAATTATTAATATGGATTTAAATGTGGAATTTAATACAGGAATGTAATAATCACGCCTCTATAAAAATATAATGAGTAGTAGAGCACCTAACTGAACAAAATACTTTTTCTGCTAAATTACATTTCCTTTTAATTTTATCCAATTTAGAAAAGACTTGCAGAAAGTTTAGACGGTGCTTTGAAACTCTAAAATATATGAAAATTAGGCTCAACTGTTGATCTTAGCAGAAGAATAAAATGCCAATATGATGCTTTTGAAACAGGCTGCAGAATGTGCTGGAAAATTGTTTATCTTCCATTCTTCATTGCCAACTGCGGAAGCACCGGGGAAGCTGAGAAACAGAGATGACAAAAAGCTGCTCAATACAGATAAAGAAAAGGTATTTTCTACTTGGAGTTCACAATGGACTGCTATTAAGTTGAATTTCTTTAATAGAGCCTTTTATTTATTTATTTATTTTCTGCAAAGATTGGTTGCATAGCTACATTCCCATTCTCACTTTGCCTGATGATTTTCGATGTAGTGAAGAAATATATTAGTATGGGCCCTACAGGGACATTAAAGAAAAACTACAGTAAAGCAACATTGGGAAATGCGCCAGCTGCAAAAGTAATTTCATCCATCAAGAACCTGTAGGCCCCTGCCAGTTTAGTGGGTTTGTCCTCTAAGAAAGTACTGAGCTGAACCATTTTATATGCGCATTCATGGAATATGTAGAAAGGACAACATGATTTACATCTTACGCCTCGTCTCACTTAAAAATTTTACTTCATCATTTTTTATTTTCAGTTGGGCATTTGGATTTTGACTGGTTATCAACAGTATCTAATGTTACAACATTTGTGTGTTTTTAATTCTGTGCAGACACTCTTTCAGCCTCAGGTAAATTTTTATGAGACCTTAGCCAGAGATTGTGTGGCTAATGGGTGCTGCGTGGATTTGTTCCTCTTCCCAAATCAGTATGTGGACGTAGCTTCCATGGGTCTTGTCACAGCATACACTGGAGGAACGCTCTACAAGTACAACAATTTCCAGGTAAGTGGTGCAAGTTTCTTACCTGTCAGCTAGTAGCACCTGGGGATTTACTGTTTTTCTTTTCGTTTTGAGGTGTTCTTCTCCACCTTAACACAAAACTGCAGTGACTCCAGAGAATTTACTTAGACAACCCAGCAGATAAAATGCAGGCTTAGAAATGACAGATCAGGCTCAAATAGAAATCTTGAAACATTAATTGTGCTTCCAAATAAGCTGGTTTGCATCTTAAAATGAAATCCACTTACTTAAATCTGCTGGCTTCTGAGTAGGGAAGTCAGTTACTCCAGTGTTTAGATACAAATGCTTGTGATTGATAAAGACTAAAAAAAAGCCATAAGAACTTTGACTTGGTTTTCAAAATTACCTGGGAATTTTAGGGGGAGGGGAGACTTCCTCTGTGCTTGGAGCTGACCTGCAAAAGCATTTTCTGCTAAGTAAACAAGGCTACCCTGTAGTGCTTATGGCTGTGCCCTGAAAGTCTAGCTAGCCTGCAGGGTAAGTGATTAATGTTACTGCAGATAGATTTGATTGAATAGGAATTCTAGATGTCCATGCTTAGTAATGAATTGGTGGATACTTGCACATATATATTTATGTTAATGAAGTAAGAATCAGCATTTTTAATCCCCTTAAAAAAAAAAAAAAAAAAAAAAAAAAAAAAAAAGGATGTTAAATGTGGACAGACCTTCCTGGACATCTATGGGGAGAAGGGTTGAGTTTGTGCTGTTTTGCTGCCACCGAGTGGTGAACTGCAACTTTTGCTTTGCGTTTCTAGCTCAATTCTGATAGCCCACAGTTCCTAAGTGACCTCAGGAAGGACATAGAAAAAAAACCCGGATTTGATGCAATAATGAGGGTTCGGACAAGTACAGGTAATGGTATCTTTGGAGGAGGAAAATGAACATGAATGCATATGGTAATATATAATTTAAAATAATATGGTACTAGAAGTAAGTGTTACAAAGATTATTTGTAATATAAGAAGTTTCACATTTTCAGTTCAGTAGGTACCTCTTGAAAAGTAATTGGATAAACTGATTAAAAACAGATGGATGTGCCCTTATTATGTATGCCCTAAATTTCACTTATGAGTAAGGCCTCTAATCATTATGTATGCGTCCTGGGCAGTTAAGATGGTAAGGTGTATGAGATCTAGCGTTTTTACTGGGCACCTACATGTCCCCTCATTTTCTAAATACTTCAAAGGAAAGTAATGTCTCTACTTTTCAGGAGCTCGTTTTTACTTCACATTAAGTGTTTGAGGAGCCCAAACACACAGAACTTGCCAGGTAGATGCACAAAAGGTTGTGGCTTGTCCCTGAGTCAAATCACAGCTCTGCAGCTCATGAACACTGCTAGGCAGTGCCATCAGCAGGGCTGGCTGGTGACACCTCTGCCAGGAAAAAGTCTCTCTCTTAATAAGCAAAATTTAATGAACATCAATAAAGTAAGTCAAAAAATGTCAATTTGATTTGTGACTGTTAAATAAAAGGATACAATTGTCTTTTTATCTGGCTGTAGGCTTCCGGGCTACTGACTTCTTTGGTGATATTTACATGAACAACACCACGGATGTAGAGATGGCAGCAGTTGACTGTGACAAGGCAGTGACAGTGCAATTCAAGCATGATGACAAACTCAGTGAAGACAATGGAGCCTTAATTCAGGTAAAAACTTAATGACATGTCATTCCATGAGAGTATGAGCAAGAACTTTTGCAGCCATAATGAAAGAGTCACAGTGTAGGACTGATGGTAGCCAGGGACAGCTTGCCCAAGCTCTGGTGGTGTAATACCACTAATAGGATAAGATTTTAATTAGCTGACCAAAGATTGCATCTTACCCTATTAATATACGTCATAACTGAGCAGTTGATTGTTGTATGACTATAGTACTGTGAAGGATCCAGTTTGGTATGTCTGAAGTCATTTGCTAGAGACATGGTTCAGTAGCGACAGGGGCTGTATATGCCTTGGAGATGATACATTTACGTTGCTTTCATATGGCAGATGTGTGTGAAAGATCTAATGCAAGGCTGACTACAGCGAGCTGGAGTCTCTGTGTTTACCCTGCAGGCTCCAAACAAGATGATGAGAATTCACATTTTATGGTGGTGCTAGGAAGCAAGAAAAAGGTGCCAGCCTGATTAATGCCATACCAGCAAAATGTTAGCAGGCAGGAAATCTTGTTCTCATTTCCTCTATTTTTCATGCTTGGGAAGAGTTTTCCCAGATGCCAACATTATATTTAAACAAAACAGAACTGGAGTTTTAAATAAACTTTTAAATTACCCTCCAGATTTTAGTATGCCAATTGTAGATTTTTTTTTCTAAGTTTAAGGCTACTAACTTTTATAATGCGTTTATGTGCCCGGTATACTGCCATAGGAACTATAGGCACATTGTTCTTACAGTTCATTATCATTAGTGCTGAATAAGCACCACTAAGTGAGGCTGTCTTCACTTACTTACTTACTTACTTATAATATGCCTTTTGTACATTAAAATTGGCTCTTACCTGGTGGAAGTTTTGAGGACGAGCTTTTTGTTTTAAAATAGAACTGAATGGGAATGTGTTTCTGTTGTTGCAGTGTGCTGTCCTTTACACTTCAATAGGCGGGCAAAGAAGACTTCGCATACACAATATAGGTTTAAATTGTAGCTCCCAGTTAGCTGATGTCTACAAGACTTGTGAGACTGATGCACTTATCAACTTCTTCGCTAAGTCAGGTAAAGTTATGGCAAATCAATTCTGTTTCCTTTTTTCTCCAGGGTATAGGAAGGGGGAGAAAGAGAAGTCAAAATCATTACCTGGTGGGAAGTAGTGTTTTACAACTTGCTGCTCAAAGACTGAGCAACTCTTCTCTTTTTCATTTTACAATGTTTTAAGAGTCAGAGGTTGCATAGTGTAAACACATCTGCCTTAACTGTAATGCTTGGAAAGGTAGCCAGAAACATAACACAGAAAGCTGTAGAGGCACAAAAGGGGAAATGCACATCCTTCACCTGCTATTTACACTGAAGTTCTCCCTCCATTATAATGCAGATACTATATTGCTCTTTTTGCAATGTATGGCCATTGCATGGTTCTTTTTTTCAAAGATGAACAAATATCCTGTAAGATGCTGTAAAAGACACTAAAAGCAACCTTAGACATGAGCTCAGTGACATCTAGCAGATGTAGGTACTTACATCGTGCGTGTCTTGAGCATGCTCTGTTGCTGTTCTGCATTTGTAGCGTTCAAAGCTGCTCTAAGTCAACCACTGAAGATGGTCAGAGAGACGCTGGTGAACCAGATGGCACACGTGCTGGCCTGCTACCGCAAGAACTGCGCCAGCCCCTCGGCCGTAAGCCAGGTAACACCCAGCTGAAGGTCAACCTTCTCCCCTGAGGCTTTGCAGCAGGTGAACAACTACTGCTGCGACAGAAGTGCCAGAAAGGAAGATCTCAGGCAAAGACTTTTAATTGGTTTGCAAACACTATTAATGACAGGGGCGGTTAAATGGCAGCAGTTACAACATATTGACAGTTGTTTTGAAACCAATGGCAAGGGCACTGAGGAAAATGATGCTCACACAAAGGGGATTAAGACAACCCTTTTCTGCTTGCTGGAATGATACGCTGATTTACATAAGTTGTTTTCTTTTGTTCCTGTTTAATCTTTTTAAAATTTTAATACTATAATTTTCAACAAATAAGAATATCGTCCTCAAAAGATGAAAAGAGCATCATAACATGCTACTAACACTGTGAATTTGCATGTAAATGTCTCAGGTGTGCTGGAGTGATAAAAACCTGATGCTTGCATGGGCCCAACTCACTCCTAGGGGAAAAAAAATAAAATAATAATAAAAAAAACCACTCCATGGTGGCTTTTAAATTAGGATGGTCTGTTAATTTCTGTTAACCCTTTTCTTTACTAAAGGATAGTAAGAAGCTGTTTGAATATTATCATTTTTATACCCTGTTATTTGAAAATTCCAAATTATGACGTGACCTTTCCGTCTCCTCTCCTCGGACACAGCATAGGTTCAGTAACGGGCTTTCTCTACCTCTCAGCTCATCCTTCCTGATGCAATGAAGTTGCTGCCAGTATACATGAACTGTCTGTTGAAGAGCTGCGTACTAGTTAGCAGACCAGAAATTCCAACAGATGAGAGAGCTTACCATCGGCAGCTGGTCATGTCTATGGGGGTAGCCAACACACAGCTGTTTTTCTATCCCCAGCTCTTGCCAATTGTAAGTATATTACTTGTATGTCTCTTCCTTCTCTGTAAAACTGTTTTTAGTAGGTTTAGTTATAAAGCATTTTAAGTTGGCTGTGTAGATGCAAAAGACAGACTTTTTCTGTGTCCTGGGCACGTGTCATGAGTTGAATTATGTTTTTACTGCTAGTTTAATTAAACTGAGGAGCAAGGGGAGAACCCCAGCCTAAAGAAAATGGGGAAGAAACACTAACACACTCAGTATTAATCACTGCATATTAGCATTCTGTAAGAATGTCCCTTTCTTTTAACAAAGTCCTTATGCAGGCCACTGAAAGAAGGATGCTACCTGACTGTTTTCCTTCACGGAAGATCAACATTGGTACTCAGATGTCTTTGCACTTACAATAGGTCCTCTGTCACACACAGCACATACATACCTAAAAAGGTTAATTTCTAATTCTTCTACTCTGAATGTTTTCTGGAAAGGAATCATCATAATAAGCCTTTAAACAGTTGCTTTTTCAGTGTCTAAGGGGGTGCTTGGGTCATCCTTGAAGCAACAGGTCAAGGGCTTTTCCCTCAGCATGACCAAGCTTACAACTCTGAGGTCTTCTCACAGCACAGCCTGGATCTGAAGAGCGACGCCATCCCAGCTGCAGTCCGCTGCTCTGAGGAGCGGCTCTCAGAAGGAGGTGCCTTCTTCCTGGCCAACGGTCTGAATATGTTCCTGTGGCTGGGAGTCAGCGTGGCCCCAGAGCTTATCCAAGGGCTCTTCAATGTGCCATCCTTCGCACACATCAGCACGGAGGCTGTGAGTATGAGGGGGAACTAGTCTGCATTTCAGAATTTACAGTTTAGTAAGAAGAGGCCATTAATTGCGCAAACTAGTGATGAGGTTTTACAGCATTCATCACTCAACTAAAAGCAGAAACTGCGTTAAGAAACCAAGAAGTAACATACATAAACCCTGACCAAGCTGTTGTGCTCTGACCAAGCACTGGGAGAACACTTTCCAAAAACCTTTTTAAAATTTTCATATCTCACATTTTTACTGTAGCATATTTTTAAAAGTCCTATTGAACATGTATTGCTCAAACTGGAACAAAACACTTTGCTATAATTGAAGTTGCTCCTGTAGCCTGAACTATTTTTAAGCTAAATCTTAATACAGTGATTACTTTAATCTGAAAAATAACTTGAAGACTAATTACTTTACCTGCTTAAGTGAAGGAGTGTATTTCCCAGGTTAGAATGAAATCCATGGTAACACCCATCACAAATATTAGCAGCTTGTCTTGTATGAATTCATAAGAGATGTGATCAGAATGTAACAGCTTTGCAACACTTCTGTTTAACAGACGCTACTGCCTGACCTGGACAATCCATATTCCAAGAAACTTAGGTCAATAATGGAGCATATCCAGAGCCAAAAGCCCTACACTATGAAGGTAAAAAGACTTCCTCTCTCCTCCAACACATTCTCTTACCTGCTCTGGCTTACCCAGCACTGGCTTTTACAGCTACAGGTAACCCTCTGTCAAAGCAAAAGGTTTTGTTGCATCAGAAGTTTTCCCACAGGCTGGGCACAAGTACCTCAAATGTACGCTGCTCTCAATGAGACGTTTAGGTGTCCTGGCATAACGAAAGGAGATCTGCAGAGACCGTCAGCCTACAGGTTACTGTTTTCCTCTGCAAAACGTATTTCAAACTAGGTGCTAGGTGCAAAAGAGGCAGAAGACTAAACATTTCTAGGAATTGTTTCTGAATGGCTGATGGTTATGTAAGGGACGGATGGGGGTGCTCTACTGTAATGTGCCTTAGAAAAAGCATTAATTATATGTTCAGTAGAGTACAAAAATGGTCATTTTATATATATATATTTATTCACACACACACACAGAAAATATACACAACACAGATACACAAATCTCTCTCCACTGTCCACAATTATAGCCAGCCACTGTATTAGTTTTTTGGGGTGAGGAGTTCCCCTCATTAGTGTTCACATTAGATACAGGAAAGCATTTAGTGAATGTATGTTAAAATACACACACACACACACACACACCCATCTACCTACCTACCTACCTACCTGTCTTTTCAGCTGATGATAGTGAAACAACGGGAGCAGCCAGAGATGCTTTTCCGACAGTTCCTAGTAGAAGACAAGAGTATTTATGGAGGAGCTTCTTACGTGGATTTCTTATGTTGTGTCCACCGAGAGATTTGCCAGCTGCTCAATTAAGGAAGCTTGAGTATCATTTGTTTTTGTTTTGCTCTGTTTTTGTTAATTTGCAAGAAGTGCAGTAGCTGGTGCCTGAAGGCAGCCCACAGCTCCACCATACCTCAGCATTATGCTGTGCTTTACTGAACCTTTTCAGTGCTTTTTTCCATTTCAGTTCCATTTCACACACTCTCTATTTTGTTTACTTACTTACCTATTAATCTGTAGAATAGGAAGTTCTGCACTCAGGTATTAAACCTTTTGGGGAGTATCATCTTGACTCTCTCTAAATTGAATTGCCCAATTTCAAACTGTCAAAGCTTCAGAGGGTATGGTAGGCATTTTCTAATAACAAATTATATTTTAGAAAAATTCTATTCCTTTTGCTAGCCAGAAATTTTATGATAGCCAGGAAAGATATCCCCAAAAAAATCTATATAGAAGAAAAAAATAAAGCATTGCTTTTTATTTTTTAAAAAGAGGGCATATAGTTGTAGTAGTTTTAAAGTAATCTCATAGTTCAATTTGAGTACATTAAGACCTTCATGTAAAGCTGATCTCTTCCTAAAGCATATGAGGAAATAGTCCCTTTTCACCTAGAACATACAAATATTACTGTCTACAGAAACAGAGCTCTGTATAACCTTCCACACCTGTGATTATCCAAGCCACAACCACCTCAGCTCATAACCGGACCTGAACATTTTTAATCATGGACTACAAGTAAATGGTAATTAAACAAAAGTCTTAGACTAAGGTTGGCAATTAATGCCACAGTATTATAGTACAATTCCCTAGTCTTAAGGGCAGCAATTAATTTAGTGTATTTCATTTACATTTTCAGAACTGAACACTTGTGAGGCTTTGTTTACTGCATTTGCTAACTGGAATACTCCACTATGTACTTAGCTAAACATCTGGCCCCCTCAATTTCAGTGGCAGTTCAGCCTTTTTATGTATGAACTGTCTTATTTGTGGTGCTATAAAAGGAAGCCTCTTGTTTAATGAGTTTCAACACAGTGAGACCTCCTCTCCAATGACCAATTTCTTTCTTTTTTTCCCCCCCTCTAAGAGTCACTGCTTTGAAAAACAAATCTCCAATAATATTTAAGGTACAATTTAGAAAGCCAGAGTCTTTGGAAGAGCTGTTTACCTCAGTTTAGTCTGTTCTTTTCTTTAGGACCAGAATCTTTGCACGAGATGTGCAAACTTTTTCAAACTTGAAAAACTATTATAAAGAAAGATTAGCATTTCAAATAAAGCAAAAAAAAAAAAAAAAAAAAAAACCCACCCCACACCACACACATCCACCCTCAAATAAAGGTTGAGTTCCATAAGCAAATATGCCTTTTAAGAATGGTAGTTTCACTAATTTCAATCCTTTTGATAAACAGGTAAGTTTGGCAGCTTACTTGAAAGATTGCATCCTTGTCCATTTACCAAGAACTTTTATTACAAATGGATACTCAGACTGAATTCAGCAGCTGTCAAGAGCAGCACCTTTTGGCTGAAGATAATGTTAACTTGTAAAAAGTATTTGTTGCCATTCCAGATCATTGTTACTTTGTAAAATGATAAACAAATATAAAGATATGAGCAATTACTAAATTGTCTTGGGTTGAGTGTTTATTCCTTCATGTTACCAAGTTTTCTAAGTTTTTGGCTGTCAGCCTCTGCTGAAAGCTATCCAGGCAGGTTTTTTTTAGCCTCTAAAATCCTCATATTTCAGGACACTACAGAGGGGGTGTTTTTAGGACCACCAGCATGGGGAACCAGAGGGGGTTTGTGCAGCACCCCTGTAAGCCTAGAAAGCTGACACAAAAATACCTGCTTCTGCTGACTGCAGTTCCAGGTAGCAGGGCAAAGTATCATGACTGACTAGCTGCATCGATGAGAGGAGCGCGGTGGATGTTGTCTTACCTTGACTTCAGCAACACTGTTGACACCGTCTCCTGTAACATCCTCACAGGCAAGCTCAGGAAGTGCTCAAGGGCAGGTGCCCTGCCTCACCCCTACTTGCTCAGAACCCACTTCCTCACCTCATTCCATGCTGTTTACTGATGGCCAGAGGATCATGTCTGTGCTACAGTCAGTCAATCAATCACATGCATCTACTTTGTCAATTCAGGCTGTTTGTTTAACACTTACTTACCATGGCTTTAGGGGGCCCATTTTACACCTAGAATTCCTAGAACTCAGGAATAAAATGAAAGCTATGTATTTTCATATTAAATCTTACTTCAGAACATAGCAACAAACCAATTCAGCACTAGTACTGTGTACAGATGGCCAAAATACCTGGCAGCAGGTTTACCACTTCCCCAAATCCTATTTAGGGTTACAAACAAAACTGAGGTGCTTCAGTAACTTGAAGACTGAGAAACAAAGCAGCAAATGTTTCTTCATTTTTTACTACCTCCGCTAGGAAAGACAGCAAAATCTCTAGCAGTTCCCTGGTCTCGTCTTCATCACGTCAAAGACTTAAGGAGTAAAGGATCATGCTGTCTGAACTCGCCTTTGAAAAGCAAAGGCTGCAGTAGCGCTGAGGCCAGGTGACAGTTCCTCTGTACTTGCTTGCAGCAAGCAGGTCGCAATCGCAAGGAAGCACCACACGGAGGCACCAGGCTGGGGCATCTCACCTCACCGATGCACCTTACTGACCTGTTTGAGCCACCTGTCGACATCCTGTGTCATCTGCGTCGCCCAGGCAGAGGCAGGGAACCAGCTGTGCTGAACACGGCAGTCGCACACTTGTGTCCAGCTAACCTTTGTTTCTGCTCCACTAGGTGGGGACGCCAGGCAACAGAAATAACTGCACTGAAAAAAAATCTTTCTAATGAGGCATAAGACTTGCATTGTGCTTTGCACTGCATTCATCGTACTGCTAACACATTTTTTTTAATGTTTACAGAATTGACTGTCAGATAACTAACTGAATTAAAGCTATGAAGAAGGAAATATAATTTGACAAATTACTAAAAAAGCATTTACTCTATTAGATTCAAATAGACTTAAACTTTCTTAAACACATGATTAGACTGACAAGCCTGTATTGCTTTTAATGTTGCCCTCCAGCGAGAAGATCATCTATTATCACGAGTTCATGCATGCAGGGATATTCAAGTAAGTAAAATACATGAACTATTGAAAGGCTTTTGGTCTACCTTCCCTCCCCCCCCCCCACCCCGTACCTCCCCAACTACTGAAGTAGGCACTCCCCATCCCCAAAAATGTGTTTTGCTGGCTGGGGTATCTTACTATCACAATTTCTTTACAATTCTAAGGCTATCATCATATCTTTTTTAATTTGAGGCATGCAGAAAGAAAAGGAGCTCTCTGAAACTAAAACTGCAACAAACAAAAGTAACAACAACAACAAAAAAAAAACTTACTTACTTACCACTGATTCCAGATACTTGCATCTCCCTTTTTCATAAAACAAACAAACACTTGGATGGATAGAGGCAGGGGTACAGAATACTTCCTCCTCCTTTTTGTGGGAGACGTTCAACAAGCTGTATTCAGGTTTGTTTCATCAGAGGATGAAGCCAACTCAACACCGTTCAACATTAAGAGAGCGAAGATTTGAGAAAAAGCCAAAAGAGTAGTGTGACATCTCACTCCCTTATTTGACACACAGAAAGCCAGTAGCAGCAGAATGGCAAGACAAACCCCACTTCTGTAACTGCGCCAGTTACCTTGCGACTTCCCAAGCAGTTCTTAACGTGCTATATGGAATTATAAGAAAGGCCTCAAAGAACTCCATAGAACAAAGTGGGTTTAATACCCCTTTTAGGAACACGCACCCGTCACTTCTTACACGCGTATCGGCAAAGCCTTCACAGAGCCGTGATGTGACCTTACCTCTCACGCACCAGTGTTAGAAAAAAGCTGTAGTGGGAGGAGGCCATTCCCTCAGAGCACGAGCCCGTTACGTACGCTTGTTTTTACCTGCGCTAAGCTGTCGGCACGGCCAGGCTACCGCCAAGGAGAGACTGCTTCAGCTGACAGCGGCCCCCAGGGCTGCTTCTTGTCCCTGGATAGACCACAGGTTTAGAGCACGACCGGCAGGTATCTTTTCTTCATAGCTGATATTTCAAAAGCCGTACTTCCCTGCCAGTTAACCTCAATTAACAAGAGTTAGACAAGCTCTTTGTTACCATTTCACTTCCTCTGCAGTCTAACACTGTCCCTAGCAGTATCATCTCTCCCTTTTTTTTTTTTCTTTTTTTTTTTTCTTTATGCTATTTTAGCTATTTCAGCTTTAGGGGAAAAAAATCCAGAACATAACTTCCTCTGCCAGTTCAAACAGAATGGATTATTTACAAGACCATATCCAATTAATTTCACATTTTCATTTTGCTCAAGTCTCAAGCACCATCGTGACTTCCGCAGCCCTAGAACAGATGCACATCTCAATCAGTTATGCTTAGGCTACACTGAAAAGCAGATTCAATCTTCAATTTGAACAGTAGTCTACTCATTGGATTATCAGCCATGGACAGAGAATTAAGGGAGATGGAATTACTATTTGAGAGAAAAAAGAAAAAGCTTTTATCACTGACCCAAACAGCATCTCTTCTCAAACTGTTTCCCAAATTTACTTCTGAACAAATAACATGAATCAGGTAAAAATCAAGAAAACATGAAATTTTCTTCTTCTAATATCCTATTAAAGGTTGCTCCAAGTAGTTTTTGACAAACTTCACTGACAGTTAAACAGGTACTACCATCAAAAACACCCTCCTCAAATGTCAAATGACTCTTCAGCTTTGCAGCTCTAACACAGGAAGAAATAAGATGTAAATAAAGGCAAGAGTTTTATTTACTCTTTACCAGTACCTTGCTAGAAATACTAGCAAAGGCTGAGTTGAACAGAACCTACAAGACAAACGTCTGTGCTAAGATTTCATGCACTAAAGGAAGTTACCATCTGCTCTTTCATTACAGTAGACAGGAAGTTACAATAAAACCTACTTATTCTACATCCTTCTTTAAGAAAATTCAGAGCAAACCCACAAAATATTAAGAAAAATGTCTTAACATTGGCTTTGATAAACAAGTTTAATAATTCACTACTTTACAAGATAGCTTTTATAAAAGCTAGGCTTCAACTGATAAAGATCACGAGACTTAAAAGCCAATTCTCTGAAATCCATGCCTAAGAATCTGGGACTTCAATGGCCAGGTTTGTTCAGTCTTCCAAGCATTGTCCAAGAAGTTGAGAGTCGTGTTATTTTCTGAAAACCAATACTCGATTTCCAATGCACACAAGGTCCACAGGCAAAGCAAAACACAATTCTAACTACGGTGCCGTCACTACCCAGGCCATACATTTGCAGCACTCCCTCTTGTAACATCTCCTTACGTTTCCAATATGGCCTCCAATGAGGTCTTTTTATTACTTACATTGCAATTGCTCTGCAATAAAACTTTTTCCTACTGAAGAACAAGGTTATTAACAGGCTCTAGGTGAAAATCTCTATTAAAGAAGCAATCCAGATCTACACAGACTTTCTGACCTGGATATAAATGCACGGTAACTTTTCGCTTTCCATGAAACACAAAATGTGACTAGACAGAGTTACCACTCTTCCTACTACGAACATGAAAAATGAGTGCACACATATTCGATAAATGAAAGGCGGGGCAGGGGGGAAGGACAGACAGAATCCATTTGTTCCCTGTTCCCATGATTGATTCAGAAAATTTAGGCCCAATAAGGAAAAAATACAACTCTATTTATTCAATTTGCTCCTGGTTTAAGATAAGTTAAAATAAGTGTCTGTATTGACACAGCATTTTTTCTTCTGTGAATAAGAAAATAAGTCTGCTATTGCCATGCAACTCAACTGCATTTCACACCCATTATGTGATATTAATCCAAGTAGTTCACACCTGGACATACAAAGAAGGAAGAAGAATCCACATTTTGGAAAAAACTATAATTAAAAAAAAAAGCCCACAACTTGCAAGTTTTAGAAAGGAAGAGCAAGTATCTTCACTTCCATCCTATCCATGGTTTGAAGAGATGGTTCTCTCTGCTTTGATGAATGGAAGCTGCCAGGAGGCCAACTTTAGCGCCATTCAAGTGCGGGATCCTGCCTGCTGAGTGAGGTGATGTACCAGATCAGTCATAGGAAGGCAGAATATTTGGAACTGCTTGCACCAAAAACATTTTAAAAAGTCATCTAGCTTGAGTCCCCAGAATAATTCACTTTAGCAAAAACAAGACAAGGAAAAAGAGATTCAGCAATGAGGCATAGGACCAGGGGAAGTAATTCCTTAAGTCATCAGCGTGTGGGGAAGCCACCCCTGTGGGTACCTCCACGGCCCCCTCTGAAGCCACCCCGCTCACCCCGGAAATTAGTTCTGTTCCTCTCTCTGCCCCTTTCTCCTCGGCCTGCTGAAGTCCCTCCTCTTCCTCCTCCCCTGGGAGCGCCACCTCCTCGGTCAGACTTGGACTTGGGTGGTGGCGACTTGGGCCGAAGTCTCTCGATCTCCTCTGTGCAGCCAGTCAGGTGGGAATTTGGAGCAGTGAAGTATGAAGAATACGTTTCTGCATTGAAATTGCTGTTTGTGAGGGTGGGTCCTACAGTCAGCCAACCTAAAGAATAAAAACAAAGTCAATAAAAGCAACAAACAAACCTCATGCTTCAGCGCTGTTGCTGCCTTTTTCCTAGAAAGTAAAAACTGAAGTGATAAAAACACGCAATTTACACATATCAAGCTCTGGAACAAGGCTTGAGCATAAAATAGGACTTTTTAAATGGGGCTTTGACCAAACACACACACACATCATTGGAAATCTAACTTCCTGTTACATCACGTATTAAAGAAGAAAAATGTGGTTCAGTGATCTCAATATGCTCATAGGGAAAAGGAATATAAAAAAGGAAAAACAAACAAACAACCCCCACCTCCATATTAGTTCTTTAACACTATATTCTGCCTGGGGAATGTAAGTATTCTTTGCCTTGCTTTCCACACATTTAAAAAAGAAAGAGTCTATTTGTTTAGGTTTATAGGATTATATACTTCCTTGTGAACAGCTATGAGCGTTCACAAACAGTAAATTCAAGGTGGTAATCAGTAAAAATGTTGTGCTCTGCCAACTTCCTGAATTAACGAAAAGGGGGAAAAAACGTCACTATTGCTATAATGACCTATACAATTTCAAGTATGAAATGCTGTTCCAGGATAACCATTCAGTTTAAAAACACAAAAGCTGGGTCAGATTTACACACAGACCTACTGTGTGAAACTAAGTTTTGTGAATTCACATAAAATTAAAGAACTGGCTATAACTGCCCATCCTTCTACAAAAAACATATGTAGCTAACAGAATTAAGACTGATATTATTAGACTTCAAGCCAAAGGTCAGTGAAAGAATAGGAATGGCTAGTAATCACTTCTTATGAGCAAAAGAAAACACTTAAAACACCTTGGAACTGATTTAGATAACTTATTGCTTGAAGCTTTTGTGCTGACGTACATTCTATTCCAACTACAACAGAAGAATAAGCAACAATTTCTGTATCATAAATATTAGCTCTCACATGCAGCAAAACAGACTGTGGTTGAACATGCACCCATTTCTCCTCCTCACCCAAGCTATTAATTTGTAATTAGTGGAAAAGAACACTACCCAAAACTGTTAAAAGAACCAAAGCAATTGCAACTATAGCACTTTCCTCACTCACATTCCCCCCCTCCTTATCCCCTCCCCAGCCTCCTTTTTAAAGGATACAATGTTACTGTAAATTTCCAGAGACCAACACTCACAGTATCTATACGTAAAGCATGCATACTCTATCCATAACATTAGGTATGAAGTTTGTCAATTCAAATGTTCTTAGATTAAATAAAACAAAAGAAACACCACGCACACAGAGGACTTTCAAGTTCTATTTCACATTAGGCTTTAGGTTGGAAACAGCACAGACAACTGATGCACAAGCCTGAAAGGTGTCAAAGGAGATTTTGTTCTTCTAGTTAATGTTTTCCTGTGCTGAAATTCCTTCAACACTTGCACATGAGAAACTGAAAGGCCCAACCATCCCTCCCTCCCTCCAACCGCACAGAATGTGGTTACCATGCATTTCACCTGATCCACACATTTCTACACGTTTTCTATCATGCCAGATGCTGCAGTCTCAGTGTTAGAGATAAGGTTTTGAGATGCTGGAAACAGAACCAGCCCCTAGCTCAGAGTGATTTAAAACAAGCTTACAGAAAGAAACCATGCTTCCGAAAAGTAAACAGATGTGGCGAAAAAACACAACAAAAAAAACAGCAGCTGTATTTTGTTATACTCACTGATGAATTAGATACAGGAAGAAGAAAGTTCTTCCTTTTTAACCAATATTTTGGCCAATTCAAGACTGACAGCTCTCACAGATTTTCCAAACACCACTGCTTTGTAATTGATAGATCTTCACATAAACTAAGAATGCCTCTCCTTCAAATTTACTGTCTGACCTAGAGCATACCTCAGGAAAGCTCTTCAGGACACTCACATGAATTCTGCAACCAGCACAGAATTCTGCTATTCTGTCTTGCAGATGACAAAGACATTTCAATTTTCAGAACTACTGTGGAGTTTAGTGTATTAAGTCTAAAAATAAAAGCTTAGTAGAAAGGCCATATACAGGATTTGACCTGAAAAAAAGACCATACATTTTATTATTCCACTGGAATACTGAGCAATTTCAGGATTCACGTTCAACTAAAGATGGAGAAAACAGAAGCCTAGAGGTCTTACTGTTTTAGAAATTATTTGCCTCTTAAAAGTGGGTATTTAGAAGATAAAATTTAACAGTAGGCAGTGGTAAACTGCATTTGTGACTTCTATAGCAACAATAAAAGAAATTATAACCATAATTTTAACACACAATTAGAATGACTCCATATGTTGCTCCTGCAACTTAGACTGAAGATTCACTCCAGGATGGGGATTTTTTTGCTTAAAAAATATGCACAAAAAATCTTTTGTTCTGTCTGATCATTGATGACCATGCATTAACTATATCAGAAGCTCTTTTGATACTATCCTGGCACTGGCAGAACAGTTTGGTGATGCCATCATCCTCCTCTGCTGCTGAACATGAGGCTGGTTACTTGCCTCAGGGAGCGAGAGGATAGGGAAACCTAGAAAATCTCTCTGTCTAGTATATTTTCTCTCTTCTGACTAGATTTCCACTATGGAGAAGTCACCAGAAAGAGAAACACTCTAGCCCATGCAACTCCTCGTCCAAAAAGGTTACTGACATGTACTTTATATTGTACTGTTTGAAGTTAAGAACATACCTGCAGCTAGTGCAGAGTTATGCATTAAGATTAAACACATTTTAGTCTAGCTTCCCTTAGAACCCATTAAGTGGCCTCAGATGATGGAAGAGCATTAGTAAAACAAGTTTAAATTTAATTCTGACAAAATAAACAGAACAGCTACCTGGTCGAATTGTACTGTCCCTTCCAAAAAGATGAAGACGCCGTCGTCCAAGGCAGAAATGCTCAATGATGTGAAAAATCTCTACAGGTTTTTCTATGTTGCCAATTTCAGGCTCTTCTGTGATTATTAGGTCAATGTCAACATTAGCATGGATGAAGTCACCATCTGTACTGCGACGCACAGTTCCTTTAATGCCCATGAGGCAGTGCTCCTACACGCATAAAACACAGAACAGCAGCCGTCAGGCACCTCGCATCCTGTTACATCACAGACAGAGGTTTGAAAACCACAGAGAAGGTGGCAAATTCTAGGTAGAGTAAATTCTAGGCAGACTAAATCCTACTCTTAAATAGAGAAGAGTCTAAATTTTAACTAGAAATTTTGAACAAGCAGAAGCTACCCAGAAACCCTTCCAAAACCAAAAGAGAGTACCTCCATTTCAAAGTGCTAAAACTTAAATTAGAGATTGAAACAAGATATTTTGACTTCTTACAGCTACTACAAAGTTACAGAAGTTTAAGCTGAGAGAGTCTGAGAACTTACCACAAGAAAAGTTGGAGTATAAGGTGATAGGAAGAGTATCAACATCATCCTCATAGCTTTATTTGTGAAAATAGTTTTCAAAGTTTTCAGTCATAAAATAGCCAGTCAGTAAAAAGTCATTAAAAGAACCATTAATACATGCATTTTTTTTTCATATCATACCTCCTTTACAAAAGTAGCCTTCACCTCCAAATTCCTTTCTAGAAGATACAACAGCATCAAAGGAAGTAAAATCACTATGAAGGTATCAGTGCACCCAAATTCAATTCTGCCAGCATTAAAAACATTCTTTAAGTGTAATATGCACTGCTTTCCTATTCTCTGCAACATCAGAGATCAATGGAAGTGACTAGTATGTATCTATGCCTGAAGAATCACCATAACTGGTACAGGATGAAATGAGGGCTGTACATACTGAGTTCAGAGTTCTGTTTCTGGAAATACTATGCTCCAATGAGAAATTTTCCTTAGGTCATAAAATACTGATTTACTAAGCATCACCAGATGGTTCTAAGAAAGTTGCAGATGAGTATATAATCATTTCCAGATTTTTGGCAAGGGCTGTAAGAGTTAGTCAATAAAATATGAAATGAAAAGGGTGACCTATTATAAGCAGTTGATTAACTGTTGCAGGATTTTCAGACTTTTTAATTAACTAAATAAACACAAAATACTGCCAAGCAAATTATCCACCAGGCAAAGTCTAGTAAGTCTGGTCTTCAGAAGAACTACCCAGTAAGTTTTATTTTCATAACATGTGGAATGTGATTCATCAATACCTTAGATAATACCACACAAGCACACAGCATAAAGCCTCCATCTAGAGAGATGCCTAAACTAAAGGGATAACATTTATCATCATCATCGGTAAGTGTATCTTCTACAAAGGATGGAGCTCTCTACTTAGAGTAAGTTAGCTCAATTTTCAACATTCAACATAAAAAAATAATGACCTCAGCCCAACCTTTACTCCGTGAATAGAAAAATTCTCTAACACCAGAAGGCAAAACAACTCCCTTTTAATGAGTTAAGAAGTCTCCAAAAAAGCCTCCAATATTAAAATTTTAATCACTTACTGATGAGCAAGCCGCACAGATTTGCAATACTACATAAATCTAAATATTACATGTTTATTGCATAACAAATGTAAACTTTCAAACAAGCTTTGGATTAATGCGAATGCAAATCAAAGAAAGACTCCTAATATCTTAAAGGGAAGTTTAAGCTCCTAAAAATCGGCAAATCCAAGGCAGAGCTTAGGATGTTTAGTGCTAGCCACATATCCAACAAAATTCATGAATGTGGAATGAGTCCTGAGGTTAATGACAGTTTAAACTATTGTCAGCCAACTCTTTGTACTTAATTTAACTGCCACAGTTGCATCCATATATGCCAACAATTTTTTATTATTATTTTTTCTCCAAGTTCATGAGCAACATGCCTTATAAGTCAGAATACTATTTTCTCTCTGCACCTCCTTCAGTTCATATTTCCTCTACAATACATCCCTAAGAAACTGCTTAATTTAAAACAAGCTCTTTCTGTCTCTTGTGCATGACAGTCACTGACTGATCCATCGTCCCTAGCAGCCTTCTATCTGGTTCAGGTCTGAGCACCTACCTGCATATGTACATTCAGAACCATTAGCCAACCGTCTTTTTTTTTAAAAAAATAAAACCCCCAAATTTCTAGATCAACAGTTTTAAGGATTCATTTTGACATTAAATTCAGTCAAATTCTACTGCCAAGTTTAGTTCCAACTGAAAGGTGTTCCTGTCCTAAAAACCTTAAACCTCCAATATGGAAAGAGGCTTGTATGTTACAGAAGAGGTATTCCGAGTAGGCTAATTGCTTATTTACTTTGCCCCCTTAACTGAAGCAATCAAGAAGTCAAAAACATTAAATAGAAAAATGTTGCAACTTCCATTATCATGCTCAGGAGTTTTTTCCCCCCCCCTACTCCAGTAGTCTACAAACCCTCTTCAGCTATCTTCGTTTTAATAAGGCTTAAATGAATAGCACATTTGGAAGATTAGAACAGACATTTACCCAGCAGTATTAAACGCAGATGATACCTCTATACTTCATCAAACTGAGTAAAGTCAAAAAAGGGACAGAAGTTAGTCATCTATCCAGTGATGTTTTGGTGGGTTTTTTTTGTTTTGTTTTGTTTTCTCTTCCTACACATAACACACTCTGCAGAAGAGAACTTTGAAGTCCTGATGTTTGTTTTCCTGAAAGCAGGTCACAAACTAGTAGAGCATCAGGTGTTTGATTAGCAGAAATGGACAGGATTAGAACGGAGTAGAAACTGAGCCAAACCTTGGTCCTTTGGAAAACAGCCTTGGGGTCTAGAGTCTTGGTTTTCCCAGGATTGTTTTTATTGGTTTTAATCCAACAAATGTCCTCACATCTTCGGTAACCCCATTTGCGTAGACACTGAAATGTTACAGACAGACAAAAATAAAGTCTGCATTATATCAGAAACAAAAATAACAACCTAAACTGAACTGTTAAAAATAGGTTTTTTAAAACTTTTCTTAAAATATAACCGAAAGATAAATTTGTCACAGATATATGATGTATTGCGTTGCCCAGCATGCTCGTGTTGTTTTGTCAAACTTTCAAAAAGCTTATATGCACACATGCATGTTGACTTGTCTACGTACTTTTTTTTTTTTAAAAAAAAAAAAGATATCTAACTACCACACAGATTCCTCTGTGAAATTGTATATTCATTTTTACCATTTAATCAGAACCAGTCTAACCAACACAGTGATCAGCTTTCTTGGCTCTGTCTCTGTTAACATCTGCACTCTGGTAGAGTTTCAAATAAAAGTGAAATTCTAGAAGAGTTGATAAAGAGTCAAAAGCCTTTGCAATCATTTTGAGGCTTTCCCTAAGTTTATAAAGAATTAATATGCTTAGTTTTTAATCTTTAATTTCTACTAGGGCTATCTTGGAAAGCAAGGAAATTGGGCATTAAGGACTCAATCTCATCTGGCTGTCATGATATTCAAGAACTGTCCAGCTATGTCTATGACAAAAATCAATTTGTCTAGAAGAGTAGTTTAACTAACCCCAAAATAAGAAGTAGATGACAAAGCAAACTGATTAGTAACCACATATCATCCTTTAATGAATGCACAGCAGCTCATCTAGAAAATAACAGTAGCTAAACAATTAATGCCAATTAGACCCACTAAAATTACACATCCTTTAACACAGTAACAAAACATCTCTCAACATTTACAGCCAAGAATTCTACATAGAGAAAGTCAATGACAAAAATAAACTCTTAAGCCTGTCCTTGATTAATTAAATTAAAGCATCATCTTACCACTCTGCCAAGGTCCAGACCCTCTCCCGAGCCACACCACAGAAACACAAATGACCTTGGGGCTGCAATCTCTTCAATTTCCAACTTCATAATCTAAAAAAAAAATAAAGTGTTTCTGAATGAAATATTTGCTTAATTTAGGTGATATAATCGCAAACTATATCAGGAAGAACACTGAGTAAGTGTTGAAGCATTGTCACAGAAACCTTCAGGAAGCACATTTATTAAAGATGCAAGTCTAGATACCATTCTCCTCAAAGCCATCCTTCAAATCTGTTTTCCAGCCAAGTACATTGTAAAAGCTCAATGAACCTAAGCATGCTTTCAGCATAGTTGATGACCAACTTGATCACTCATTTTAACATAAGTTACATCTTTGTAGAAAATTCTAGGCTTAAACAGGAATACATTCTGCATCTTTTCTTTCCCTTAAGCATATGCTGCATTTCATCATTCCCTCAGTAATTAAAAAGAATATAATGAAGCAAGTATTCTGTTTCTTTTCAGTTCTTAAGTTTGGTAAAATACACATACAAAAATCATTCAATCATTCTAATTCTGTATTGTATAGGAAAGATTCTCTCCATTTTCTCTTCAGAGGGGGAAAAAAAGGGAAGAATGTATGTGGTTCAACTGTGGTTCAACAATTACAAACGAGTAACATTTGGGGTGAAATAAGTAACAGATGCAAAGCAACAAGTAGAAGAGATTCATCTGCAACTTGCTAACACATCAAATCAAGCTTCATTCACTGCCACTGTGAAAAAAAACATCATCCTGCATACCTATCAGATATGGTCTCTAAATAAAAGGTATTTATTCCACCATACTCCTGAATTTAAGAATTTCTGACACGATTACTCTAACATTTTTTTAATCAGCTATTCCTCTCTATCTGAAGAGAATGCTTTTTTGCCTCCCCTGTTTTTTTGGTGAGGGGTGGTAATAGCTAACACAGATGCACAGAGCAGGGCTGGTTTATTAGCATCCAACACCGATGCTACAAGTTTTTTTATTAAATGCTTAAGTGCAGAATACTCTGCTAATACAAGAGAAATACCACTCCAAGTTCAATCTTTAAGAACAGAGCATCTGGGAAACATGCTGCGTGTGGTCAATTTATGGTGCTTGATGACATTCAGCACTTCACAGGATAAAGCATCTAAACCTCATCTTGTTTTTACCAGAACTAACTTAGTTGAAAAGGCAAAGGGACAGAATGGAGTCACTTATCAACGGATCTTGATTTCTTCTTAACAAAAGTCCACATGTGCCATTACATGAAGAATTTAATTCCTTATATAACTCAAATTCTGTGTTTACTAGAATGCAGTAATACAGAAGCACCAACTGTGATCTTGAAAAGATCACATTTTCACATTAGTATTTCCCTTTATTCCCCTAAAAGAGATCAGAAATCAACACTGCTTGAAAAAGCTGAGGTGACCAAGCACTAAGGGAAAGTATAATCACAAGAAAAACTCCACAAGTAAGAGGAATCTATCTTCTCAGGCTTCTCAGAAGTACAATTGGTTTTGTAGGTATATTTCAATGCCTAATTAATACTATGGAGATATGAAGTATGTCAGAGATGCATATGTATTACTCTTTTGACCAAAGTATTAAAAAATGCATCTTGGAAGCCTTTAAGAAATATTAAGAGGCCAGAGAAAATCTGCAATGAATATTCCAAATTTCAAAAGTAAAACATTCAAAAAAACAAAACAAAAAAACACAGAGAAATTGGATTAGTGGTAGGTTTTCACCCTATTCCCATTTAAGTTTTCAGTGAGGCTCACGGAGAGCAAAAGGTTGTATCTTAATTGCTATATCTTAAAAAGCAAACAAACAAAAAAAGCCCACACTCTCAACACAAACAGTGCAGGCATAAAATATAAGACTAAGTTTATGTGTATGCAATTTTTATATAACCCATTTTTTCTTAAACACTCTGGTACCACACTAAGTCCTCAAGCTAGTCATGCAGGTATGCATACGAAATTTTTCACAGTTAGAAGATGACTTACATCATCCCAGGTCCAGCATTTTTCATTGGCAGTAATGCCAGTCTCTCTGTAGTATTCTTCCAGTGGTGGTTCCAGAAGAATCACATCAAATTTGGACTTCAGTTCTCTAATATCAAAAGCCTCCAAGTCTGCCTGTAAGTACCTTTTTAAACAAAAGATGACAGGTTGCTTGGAGAAAGTGTAAGACTGGTTTGAAAACTACACTCAAAGCAGCATTTGTGTGGTCAATTAAGAATAAGGTCTCCTGCATAGTTTAAACACACTAAATCCAGAGAAGACAAAGTATTCTTACTTAGCCTAAACAAAGTGCTATTAAATTAGATTTAAAAGTCTTCCTTTCAAGAAACAACGTTTAGGATTCTACTTTAGCAAGCAGGAAACAGACACCCAGAGAACATACTATACAGGAATACCCAGTAGAGAATCACTGGACATATACATCCATGGACTATACAGGAGAACATATCAACATTTAAGAAGGAAACAGTCATTGCCTGGAAAATAGATTTCCATTTTGCTTCATTTTGGGAAAGTACTGTGTTTTTAGAACTGCTACTTATATGTTGCTTTATGCTCAAAAGATTGAGTGTTGGGAATGTAGTTATTTTCCACAAAGCAAAATTGTGTTTTTTTATTCTTATAGCCGAAGTGTAACATCCTAATTCATCAATTTATTAATTACTTATATGCACTCTTACACTTGGCATCCACATCTGCTAACAACTGCTTTATCACTACCAAATATGACTCCCCAGTATCTCTAGTCTTACTAAATTTGATTTGCAGAAAATCTCCCTTTCCAACAGTATATCTGGAAGAGATTACGGAATAAGCGTATTTGGTGTTATCAGAAGGTAGCATTTGATAACTTTTTCCCTTTTCTGTACTAACAGGGTTAAAACCACACACAAAAACCCCACAAAAACAACTCCTTCCACAAAACAGAAAACCTTACACAACTAACTTCAAAATAGCAAGTTGAGTTCACAGTTTGTACCTCAGTTGTTCAGACAATTTTCTCAAGTGTTTACATGTGACTATTATGAAATAATTCTGTTTTTCTGGGTACAGATTAGAACTGTGGTATATTAAAAATGTTAGTGTCATATTCAGAAAGGTTCAGCCACATGTGAGTAACATGCCACATGCTTATAGTGCATCTAATATTCCAAAAAAACTCAGAGGTAAACAGAAGTTAACAGGACAAATTACTTTAGCCTCAACTTTTTTTGGTCTTAAACTATAAAGTAACATCTGGTTAAAGGTAACAGCTGAACATTATACAATATGTTTTTGCAAGAACAATTCCAGGTTATATTAAGAGACTTTTTTTCTTATTGTAAACTGCAGGATATCATGAGATGCATGATTGTTTTGGCATATTTCTTTTGATCCCCAGATTAAAGCTTGTAGCTCAGTCAGCTGACAGCTCGCTTAAAAAAAAAAAAAAACGAAGCTTCACATAATATAAATAATCACACGCTAGAAATAAAATCTGGTTTGTATACTATACTAAACATCTATATTAAGCTAGCCAAAACAAACAGATTTTATTCTTCTGAAGTTTCAATTATTTAACTTGTATATACAAGCAGAAATATAAAGTGTAAATTCTAAACAGGTGCTAAAAAATTTGCAAAGTGGACAGTTAACCTCAAATCAGTCTGGAGGAGAAAGGCCGCAAGAACACTTACATGGGTGGAGTGTTAGATTTAGATATCAGCTCATCCTTCAACCTGATGAGCTCTCTAAGTTTTGGATATTCTTCAAACCTATCTGCTAAGCCTAAGAAGAAGAAAACATGAAGTTAACAACTACTTAGAGTAAGTTTGTATCAATTAAGCATTCTCCAGTATTCTGAATCAGCCCAAATATTAACACTCAGCCTCATTTCCATTTTGTTAGAACAAATCAACCCCTTCAAAGCAGTTTTTTTGATCAGTACTTTAAAAAAGCCTCCTGCCTCCATCCAGTTAACTATGGCTACTATTACTGAATTACTTCAGTTCATAACTCTGAATTCTCACCTCTAGCACTGCTCTGGTGAAAGTTTTTAATATCTAACCTCACTATTGTCACAGTTACTTGTGCATAATGAAAGTTATTCTCCTCAAATACCTAATCAAAAAAAAAGAAAACTATTTTCTTCTGATTTCTGCTGTTGTGTTGCTTCCAGTGCCAGAAGAACAAGATAGAGAAAAAAAAAATCAAACACTCCTGATTAGCAGAAGTACAAGCCAGTTATTGGAGCTATGTGACAGATACAAAAAAAAATTCAGTGACGATAACTTAGGTTGTTAAAAAGAAGGGTCTATCTCAGAAGGAAGCATTTCTCTTTCAATAGCAACATCAAAAAGAAGTAACTGGGCATCATGGAACCACTACCTCCCTACAGCTGTTAGCAGGGTGGTGTTCAATTGCACAATAGCACCTAGTTTTTGATCTTAATGTACATCTAACATTTAGCTAGCCTGTATGCAACTTCATGTACCTCATCTCTAATAAAGGGTCTACAATAACTTTGGAGATATATTCACTTCCACACTGAAACTTCTTTCACAAGCTATCTCGCCCCTTCCCTATTTTATGCAGTCAGGAATCAGAGTAAATAACATGGGCTAATGTTTACTGTCTTCGTAATCACCTTATTTCATGGAAAAATGTATAAATATTTCAGGTGTGTAACTGTGAGGCCCAGATGCTTTTAGGTAAAGACAGAAAAGAGTCAAAACATCAAAAATCTTAAAACTAAACATCAGCATGCATTTTACAGAAGTATTCACAGAAAAGAAGAAAAACTATTATTACCTCATCAGACAGATACACAGAACCTCTTTGGGCTGGCACCTATAAACAGTCACCTATGTCAATTCTTACCTTGACAATCTTAAACTTGATAAAATAAAAGCTGAATAAATATTGCATAAAATTGTGAAGAAGGAGGTGTCCTGCTTTTGTTTTTTTTTTTTATATATATATATATATATCGAGTAGCTACTAGCATCTCCTTTTGGAAAATAGGACAAAGTAATACCTTAATTTTACACATTAAATTCAGGCCTAATAAAGTAAGATTTCAAGAACAAATTCAGTGATGGCCAAGTGAAAGTAAATATACAAAATTTAAAAGTAACATTATAAAAACTCAGTGACATGTTTAGTCTTCTAGGGAGTTGTCTGCACTTACATACTTATGCTGGTAAATATTATCCATCTACCATACTATCCATCAGTAGTATGCCTATCTACTTCTGTATTATCCACATTTTATACACTACATGAGTTCTCAGAGGCAAATAACTGTGTCATTTAAATTTCCAAAGATTAAGATGCACTCACTAGACCCATCTGCCTTCTGAACGAACAAGAGCAGCTTAGTTTTGAAAACCTTTTCTGGCTTAAACACTTTCAAATAAAACCAAAGATAACCTGGGTAATACTTATCCTCTAAATAATTAGTATAATATAATCATTCGTATAAATTTATATATTGATATGTACGCACACAGAGAGACAAGACTATGGAATGCATTGCATAAGACAATGCGTATCTACATCTTCCAGTTACTGCGAGGAGTTAAAAAGGGGAGGAAAAAGCACTGCAATTGCATAAAATAAGATACCTTTGATCAATTACTGTCTATGACATACCCACGTCTCTGATGAAGTTCTGGGGTCTGTGTCCTGTATCCACAAAGTGTTGGCAGTAATCATTGTGCGGATTTAAGCTCTGAGTCCCCTGGAGAACAAAAGGAATTGAGTGAGAGCAAAGGTAGAATATCTGGACACACATACACATTACTTGGGTTAGTCTAATCCTTCTCCCTCCTCAACATACCTCCATAAGTTAAAAAAAAAAGTCATTGTATTTTTAGTTTCAAATCATGCTTACTGTTACTACGGCTCCTTGTAGGTCAAACCAGGACAGACAGACTATTTATATAAATTTTTAGTCAGATCAATGTAAACATTAATTACTGTCATATCTGTCACAAGAAAGTTACATACCTGCAAATCCCAGTTAGTAATTTCAGCCCTTAAGGTCATATTTCAAATATCATCAACCGCTGAAACAGTTTAACACAACTACACAATCTTTGACCAGACTTCACACTGCAGGAATAGCCTACCTTAAGAAAGGTACTTGAATCTTTGTAAATCTCTTCTTCATACGGTAGGTTTTCTTCATCTTGCTGCAGCTCTACTTCATCCTTGGGAATAAAGCAGATTTTATAGGCATGTAGGATCATGTTCTTTCTCTCCTCACTATTATTCTTCCTTCATTAAGGAGCAGAAGCGAGCAATGAACACAAATCTCCTGAAACAGTAGATCATGAACAGTTCCACTCCAGTTCTGGAGAGACAAAGAAATAGCATCTGACCTGTTGCCAGAAAAGTCTGTCTGTCTGTCATCACTGAGATAGTTACTGAAGAGGCCTCAGAAACGAGAATAAAGCAAGAAACCATTCACTTCTAGAGTCTAACATTGTAGGCAGTGCCTTACAAGACACAGAATTTATAATTATTGTCCCAAAGAGTTTCCACTCTTCGGATTAAGGTAAGTACTATGTTTTGTTGAAGTTCTTAGCCAGCAGCAGCCCTTGAAAATTTACGTCCACTCAATCATCTCTTAAATTGCAACTTTAGTAAGCTTTTTCCCAGAATAAATCAGTTACAGCCCACACTTTAAAGGAATACATCACACTGCAAAAAACATAGATTTTTTTTTATTATTATTCATCTTAAAATTCCTTTTAAACTCATTTTGTAGCCCCAGAATGAACAGAAAGACAAATGTTGTTGCCATTTATTTTTCAGTTAGCGTGTCACCAGTTGTCTGCTCACCCAACTTCTGCAGTTCAGAGTTCCGTCATGCTAACAGATACAAAACATTCAGCACAGAGGCCAAGGAGGGAAATAGGTGGGAGGGGAAGGAGAGACTCTCTCCTTCATGTCATGCTTTCTGTGATTATAGAAATAGCCTTATTCAAGTTGTTTAGCAGAAATAATGATAGTTTTTAAAAGAAAAATGAAGGAGTGTAAATAAGGAGTCATTCCCTTTCTTCTTTCTAAAAAGGAAACCATATTTCATTTTCTCAGGCAGTTAACACTGGTAAAAACATATCATCAACATCAAACTGGCAATATTATAAAATGAGATGCAAAAGATTTTTTAACACCAGGGATTATACAGCAAAGAATATCCCTCCTCCTCATTTAACAGCTCCATCTCATTCCATTTCATAACTTCCTTTGTCAAGGAAACAAAAGATGATTTCATTTCCTTGATGAAAAGTTCAGGGGGATTTTTAGGTCTCAGAAACACACTTCTAATGCAGCCTAGCAATTAGCAGGGAGATATTACACATGCACAGTATTTCATACACAGCAAACTTAAGACAATGTTAACTCTTTAGTTAGAGTAATTTTTAAAATAATCAATAATCAAGACACACGAAAGTGTCTAAGTCCTACAGACAATAGTCAATAGAACCTGGGTCAACTCATCAGAATTTTTTTTTCTACTTGTAGCAGTGAAGATTCTGATTTCTGTTCAAACATACCAAAAAAAATGACCTTTTACTAAGAAAAACACTCTGTTCCTTAATAAGTTGTCCTTTATTTTCATTTCAGCCTGATACTTACTAAGTATCACTTATCTATAACTATCTATGCACTTATTCTACCCTTAAAAAAAAGAAAAAAATCCACCTCATCAGAAGCTCCTAGATGGCAGAGAAGATTAACAAACTTCATCTTTCTTCTGAGAAACTGCTCTCAGACTTGCTCTACGTAATGACCTCACACTTTTCTCAAAACATCAAAATAAGGCATTTAGGTGTAATCAGCTCTCTTTGCTCTCCATTTTGAACACTAAAAACCGATAAAAATCCTCCAAGATATCCAACTGCGTTGGTTTAAAAGTTTCACACCCACATTTGTGCCCTCCACCCCCGCAGAACTCACAGCATCACACTGCACCTCAATAACTGCTGTCTTATGTCTTCACACTAACCCATCTTTACCGGTAATTACGGCTAGACACTCAGGCTCCAGCTAGAGCAGTTTGAGAACACATTTTGTGTATTTTTGCAGAAACGCACGAAAAAAAATAGAAACCACTACAGAAAGATTAACCAAGAACACCACCTAGAATCAATACTGCAAACCAAGGTTTTAGAGAGACACAACTCACTTCATGTCAAAATATTGACCTCTGTTTTTCCTAACAGAACTAATGCCTGGCAGATTGGCAATATTTGTCTGTAACACCAACAATTAAGTCTATTTCTACTTTTTCTAAGGCATATTAAAGATAATCAAATCCAAGTAGGCTTAGTGTCAAAAGGAGATAGATTTTTAAACCAGTTCATATTTCGAGACTGAACTTAAAATAGGCTCAAAGTACTAACGAGAAGATTACATAAATAGTAAATACAGTACAGCTTTTAAGTTCTTACCTCCTTGCCAAAAGGGAATTAGCAGTATCTACAGAAAACAGCTGATGGCTCTATTATAGCTGTTCTACTTGTGGGTTTCAAATCTATCCATCTGTTTGATTGAAGTTGATCCAAGATTTATATTATTAAATATATATTTCAATCTCAACAACACTTCAGGAGTCTGGCCACTTCTAAGTCATTACAGCCTACCTCATCGTGAGCTTCAAGTTAATGGAGAACATATCAGTGACAACAGTCACATGCTCTGACAACTAAAGTGCATCCTTACACTTAACAGAGAAACTGGAAGACATCCTCAACTTTGCCATACCTCATCCTGTGGCCTGCCATTTTCCATATGCAAGCTTGATATGAAGCTGATATGGCAAGCTTGACACGCAAGCTGATGTGAAGAAATTTCTGTCAATATTTTTGTGTTCCCAAGCACATACACACTTCACCTCTTCATACCACACAAGCAGCAACAGTACACTGGCATGCCCTTTGAGAGCTAATGCTTTAACCTACTTTCTCCAAGGCACCACAAGCAAATCAGGCTTCCAAATACTGGGTTCTGGTGAACACAGAATCCAATGCATCTAAGACACATCCAAAGAGAACCACTAGGAGTTCATTCTCGCTCTCTCAGATCTTTGCAGCGAAAGACATCAAGGAAGATTTTAAACTATCCACATATGTTAAGTATGTACATGTCACACAGAGGTACATGCACGTGTTTGTGTGTATTTTTTTCCCTAATCCAGATGCTGTACAGTATGTCCCTCAGTGGCATACAAACACTAACAGAAATAAAGTTACAAACTTCTTCCTCCCCCCCCCCTTTTTTTTTAATTTTACCTTATATTCTTCAATCTCTTCTTCATCAGCTTCTCCCTCATCTGGATACTTGCGTTTTGCATTGGGTGCAGATGTATCATAAGAAGCCCTATAAACATAGAAAAAAAATTCCTCATACAGAACAGTTTCTCTCTCCACAGAGAGGAGACGATGTTTCAGAAATCTCGGATTAGCTGCCTCGACCGAATGTTTCTGTCCCAGAAGTCTAAAATTATTTCGAAACGTCTCATGTAAATTGTTTCTTTCACATTATTAGAGACAAGCACAGTTTCCCAAGAATAAGGCTCTTGAAAAGTTATCTCATTTCTTTTTTCTTTTCTAAAAGGTACAGTTTGTTTTAACTGAAGCAATATCTATCCAGAGCTACTCTAAAATCAAACTAGCAAGTTCATGCTGTTTTTCCAACTGGATGTTTCTATTGTTCCAAAAGAACTTTTGAACTAGATAAAATACCCTATAATTGTTTTTTTTAGCAAAGGTTAAAAATGCTCCAGGACAAAACAGACCACATAGCCTAAATTCACAGATCTGTTTTGCACCACAGTAACTTTTTAATAAAGGAAGCAAGAGCTAGCCTTGACTTCCAAGCCTCATATATCCAAACTGTTCTTAGTAGTTACTGACAAAACCCTATCATCCTAAGTTCAAATTTGAGTGACTAAAGTACTTCCTTTCACTGAATAGCATGTTTTCACATGAACTGTACAATTTTACTTTTCCTTTCAAAAAAGCAATCTCATTCTCTTCCTCTTTTAAAGGCTTTTATTACTAGTAATAAAAACTAATTTCCAACAGAAACTGCATACCAGTACAGACCTGCATGTTTCTCTTGTTTCAGCAATTTCCCGCTGGTCATCTTTACTGTTCAACACAGCACCAATACTGTCTGCGTTTTCAGCTCCTAACTGAAGGAAAATAACTTAAAGTCAAAATCATCACTTGTTAAAAACAAACAAAAGCAAAACCAAAATCAAACCAACTCACAAAGTGTCACTTTCTAAGCTGGAAATACTTTTCTACCAGCCCAGCACTGCTGCAGGATGGCTTTAGCTTCCCGGCAGCGACCCCCTCCCGCGGGCTCTGCATAACCTCCCCCGCTGCCCTGGCGGCTCGCACAAATCGCCCACACCTGGGGCGGCGAGGGCAGCGACCTCTGCGTCGCCTTAACGGCCAGCAGCCACGAGGTCCCCACAGCTCGCGAGGCCCAGGAGCGCCCCGCCCCCAACGGTCGCGCCGCTACCGTTAACGGCTGCACCTAGGGGCCGGCGCGCGCCCCCACCACGGAAAAGGGCGGTGCCGGCCGCGCTCAGGGGCCGCGAGAGCCCGCGCGCGGCGCCCGCCCCGCCGCGCGGCCCCGCTCGCCACCTGCTGCGCCAGGAGCTGCCGCCGCAGCTTCTGCCGCTCCCGGATCTCCTGCAGGCGGCTGTTCATCGCCCAGCAACCGCGCCGCCGCCACCCCGCGCCGCCGGGCGCCCGCGCGACGCGTCACTTCCGCCGCGCCGCAACGGCCCGGCGGCCCGCGAGGAGGGCGGCCCCGCGCGGCCGCCGCCATGTTCGGCGGGAGCGCGGCCGCCGCCGCGGGGACGTATTTAATGGCAGTGTTTAATTACTGTGCAGCATAGAGTCATTGAACATCATCCTTGAGCATCTCCGCTTGCTCTTCTTCATGTCGATTCCGAGGGGTTATTTGATCCTCGCGGATGTCTGCTTAGAAGTGCCCACGGGCTGGCTGACTGTGTATTTCCCCCAGGGGAACACTGCTGAGCTGCTTACTTTTCAGTAACATCCTTCTGAGGGCAATTATTAGCATTATTTGGATAATTTCAGAAGAAATGGGATTAAATGGTTTTTAGTCTAACCTGAGGTGGTAGTATGTCACCATCAGCGGTGGCGCATCAGTTTTCCAGGCAGAACGTGATCTCTTGAAAAGCGTGAACACAAGCGGAAAAGGAATTGATCAGGAAAAATATTTTAGCAGAAAAAATGGAATAATAAAAACCTTTAATGTCTTTGTAACTGCTAAAGTTAGGGATTGAGAGCATCACTGTGATTGAGGTGATTTCTCATACTGAACACACACACACGGCTTCTTGTAATGGCGCATTGCGAATCTCTCAGTTACAAATTCTGGCACAATGCCCAACAGCGAAGGGGAAACAAGCTAACTCTAACATACGGACAAACTGATTCTGAACAGTAACATCTCCCATTGATGGAAATCTGGTGTCTAGGCTTCTCTGGAGTCACTCAGCAGAATACTGGCCCCTTTTTTTTCAAATATAGATGTTAAAATAGTTTTTGTTCAACCATTTTAATACAAGGCAAACAACTGCAAGATTATTGGCGAGGTCTTTCTAGCAAGATCTATTCTCTAAGATGTTTCACTGATGGTTTACTGCAATGTGTTGCATCTGTCATACTTTTACATTTCACAGTTTCTCTGTCATTCTGTTTTGGGGTCAGAATACGACTCTTCTACACTTCTCTCCTTAGTAGTCCATTATGGCCAACTGCAATTTAACACATTTTCTTACCCAATGTAGTTATTTCTAACTTCACCTTGTGTTCTGCTCCCACTTTTCCAACAGTTAAGAGACTTCTGGATTGAAGTATCTTCGCAAAATATTTTAGGCGCTTCTTCTCTGATTTTTGGTCTCTTTTCCTGCTCCTTCCCTTTCCCCGACTCATCTTCTACTGACTGTCTTTAAATGTATATAATTTATATCATATGCAGATTTTTATTCCATCAGCAATTTGTATTAAAACAAGAATGAAGACCCACAGGGTCACACAGTCTTGATTCAAAAGTCATATGCATTAAACTTAAGTTCTTAGTACCTTAGGAAGGCAAATTTAAGAAAAAATAAACATTATAAATTATCTCAGCACATCTAATTGATATTAATGTTTACTTTCCTGAAATATACCAATCTTTCCTATAACTGTCAGACCCAAACGTGGGCAGGAGGAGCTGAACAGTGACATTTAGTTCTCTATCATAGAGAATATATGTGTTCCTCCACTGGTATCTTAGTGCCAGATACTATCCCACAGTTTTGTGATACAAAATGTTACTCTCTTTATTATATGGTATATATTTCAACAAAATATGCAGGTCAAATCTAAAACTTAAGATAGCTGAAGACAAGGAGATTAGAGCAATGCACAGTAATGCAGAAGGAAAACAGTATTTTCAACTATTGACATTTCTTACTGATAGAACATCACCAACATGATAGGGCTTCTAAGCGTTCAAAGCTCAAAATACCAATAGATGATTTATTATCTCCTTAGGGTGTGCATTATTACTTATACTGTCCTATCTGCAGAAATGTTATGGAAAAAGAAATGCTATCTCAAGCTACTGTATGCTTCTTTGCTACTGTTGGCTGTAATGAATACAGTAGAAGTCCCTGCACAGTAATGAAATCACTTCCTTCTGGATGAAGTGATACGATGAAGAGATTTGTGCAAGCCTGTGCTCTGTTTTTAGAACTGGCTGCTAAGACCAGCTAATCTTAACAAATAATAATGGCTAAGAAAGACGTTATGCTATATACATATGCTGTTTCAAAATAAAAAGTTCCTACCCTTTGTTTTCTATTTTTGCTGTAGTTTTGGCAGTCTGAGCCTTACATGCAATCTGGGGTCAGTTATTTTCTGTTACGATAAATATCAGGCCAAATTCTGCCAGTCTGGAGTGAAAAGCTATACATATGTATATACCATGCCATAATCCAATCTATGGATTTGGGTTTGATCACTGATATTGGAGTATTTTATTTGCATCATAATTTTTTATGGCCTTGCACCTTATCATGAAATCATCAAAATAGGGTTATGAGAGAACTCTAGAGCTCACCTAATCTATTCTCATATCCAAAGCTAAGATTTGCTTTACTAATAGCATCACTGATATGTTTGTCAAACCTACAAACATGCTGAAAATACATCAGCCTCCCCAGGAAATCCACAACAGAATTTCTTGGTTCTTGCATTTAGATTTTTCTCTTAGTGTGCAGTCTAAATATTTGTTGCTGCAATTTACAATCATTACTTCATATGGACAGCAAGAGAAATACATTTCATACAGCTCGCCATGACATGCAGAAGTTTATTTGTATCCTCTGTGCAACAGTCCTTTATGCCCTGGAAAAACCTCGTCACATTTCTTCTCACTCTGCTGCACTGTAGTCTAAGACTGTGATCCTTCTCTCCCTGGAACCACATTTAATTGAGTCAAATCTTTCTTGAATGGCAATTCCCAAAGCTAGGCATTCAGATGCAGATGAAGCCTTACTAATGCTGTGTGAAATACAAACATGTAGTAAGTATTGTAGGCTACAGACCAGTTCATGGATCTCAGTTTTTCTCAGTTTTTGCAGTTTTTCTCTTTTATTGCAACTGATGACTTTGTTAAATTGCATTCGCCTCTGATCCATTATCCTGATTTTTTCCTTCAGCTTTATCTAGCCAATTGTTTTCTCATCGTGTTTCTGTATAACTGATTATTCCTGCTTGAGTAAATCACCTTTCCCTTTTCCTTATTGATCCATGTTCTATTATTTCTGATCATTTCTATTGTTAAGATATTTGAATTCTCAGCATGTTCTCCAGCATATTTATATCTACTTCCAGCTTCAAACAGTTGTCTCCAAATGCAATAAGCAGACTTTCTGTTTCGCTTTGTTTAACCATTTATACCATTGCAAAATAGCAATAAAACATGACCAAATAACCGTATATGTTCACAGCCATTTGGGATTTGTGTTATCTTGCCATATATTCAAGTCTATTCTACTTCATTTATCAAAAACTGCTAGTTTATTATGTGTCAGTAGAAATCACTTTAAAAGTTATGGAGAATTAGGCCCAAGCTGCCTAATTTCACTATTCTCTCACCTTAATTATTCTTCCCATTGAAAAACTCAAACTTAATTATTCCCAATTAGATGCTCTATAAATTACTAAACTAAGAACACTGAATGGACCAAGTGGATGAAATAAATAGAATTTTACCTTTTAAGTCAAATCAGACAAATAGAAAATGGAAACAATGAACAAATCACAGAAACTACCTATTGCATGTCCCTTTTCTCATGATTTTAGTCAAGAGCATAGATCTCTAAGATACCTTTAAAAGCTAGGAACATCATTTTGGGGGCCTGTTTTGAATAAGGGAGAGTACCTGCAACACCCATTGACTGTGGCTCTGTGTGCTGTTCTACCTCTGCCTTTAGGCTGTGTCTCTATAAGATGGCAAATCTGATTTAATGTACGTACTGCAGAAGTACGACAAGCACGAATATACACATACTCACTGTAGTAGTTCGAATTTTGTTTAAAAATCTTGTAGAAATATCTTAGCCCTGGCAGAATTTATATTAGGCCCAGTACTGTTTGTCCTCAGTAAGCCAACATACAGCCAAAATAGAGTCTTCATAAACACAATATCATATGGTTTGGATAATTTGACAAACGTGCTGTGTTTTCACACTTCATGCAGAACAAATTTCACTCCAGTATTGATCCAGTATTGTAGCAATCCATGGTAATGGACATGAAGCCTTGATGTTGCATGTTGGTCACAGCATGAGAGTGGTGCCAGGGAATAACTAAGCATAGCCTTGTTACTGATTTGCAGAGGATTTTTTAAATGAATTTCAAAAGAGATCATGTTTGCTTTTGCTGGTAGTATATTTTATTCCACTTTGTCAGTGAGAGTAGTTTACACACAAATTTTTAAAAAGTATAAAAATATTTCTAAGTTCCCTACTTGGAATAAATCATGTAGTTTCTTAAATATTCTGATGAAAATATTGTTCTGGCTTCTTCAAGCTGTGTCTAACACTGCCAGAAGAACAGCACTGCTGGAGTAGCAGTAGTAGTGTAGTAGCATTTGGAGTCGTTTCTCAAAAAGTAGAGAAGCTTTTTGAAGTTTTTGAACTTTGCTGAAAAATGTGGGTGGGTCAAGTGAGTATTTTAAGAATTTGTACTGAACTTGCCAAATTGCTAGGAATGAAAATGATCCTCATTTTTTTAAAATTCCTTCAATCAAGATATTTTATTCTAAAAATTTCACAAATTACTAAAAATATAGAACATATTTTTAATTCAAGACACCCTATGTACAAAACCATTTCAGGTTATTAATATAGCTGTTTTTTGCTTTACTTTGAAAATGAAATGTTTCACTTAAAATTACTGATTTTAATTTTTAAATAAATAGTGGAGTAAATATAAGTTAATAAAGTGGAAAAAAAAATAAATAAAAGCCCTCCTATTTTATTTTTACCACTATAACTAAAATGAAAGTAAGTTATTCTGAAAGCAGTACAATGGAGTACTTTTTTCCTTCCTGCATAGGACTACAGGGATTTTGCAGCTAGCAGTTTCTGCTGACTGCTCTATTAATGTTAACTGTATGTAGGTTTATCACTGTGCCACTGAAGCTCTGTATGCTAATATTTATAAAATACGGTTTTGCTCATGTAGTAACCAGATAAACTTTTTTTCTAATCTTGTGTTATAGAAACTCTTTACTCCCTTCTTTCTCTTTTCTGCATTTCCATACCAAAAGGTAGGATATAGCCTTTTTATTGGGGGGGGGGGCAGGGAGGGGGAGTTTTCCTTTGCTACCTCCTTTCTTTGCTACCCATCCCAGAAACTAGTGACTTGCCTATATGCTCTAAGTAAACCATATACAGCAGCGAAACTCAGAATTTGCTCTATAGTTCCTGGACAGTCGGAGCACTGTAAGGCTTGTTAGGACACACATAGTTGGTTACTGTAAGGCCCCAGCTAACATGATCCCTTCCTCTGTTAAGAGTCCCACTGAAGTCATTGGGACTATTCTTCTAGATTAGGGTACAATACTATTAAATATGAATACAGTTAGCACAATCTGCCCCTAACTCATCTTCATCACAGTGGTATATTGTATTTCCATTGCAACAATAATGACTGGTATCTTGTTATCTCTCATTATGAAGATTTAAGCACTAGGCATATGTGATTTCAAAGTGATGCTACCTTATACACTATAGTCATCCACATAGCTTACCAACAGTTACATCCATATTTTAATGAATAGATTAACACATTATCTCTTTTTACAAAGTTAGTGAATTACAACAATTAATTCACAAGCCTCCTTTTAAATTGGTGAGAAATCCTAACTAAAAAAGCACCCTGAGCCCCCAAGTCCCATGTCAGTTGAAGATCAAGCATTACTGGCTCCCCATCGTGTTCAGAGGCTGTGTTAAAGTACAACTAACGTTTCAACCAAAACAGCTGCATATATGCCTCAAAAACTAGAACGTGAAGAGGGGAGGAGTGCTGCTTTGTGTTGCAAGCAGATGGATGTTATAGTGCATCTAGACCTGTATTTATTGCCTTCTCATTTTAAAAACAGTCCCAAAATTAGCCCTTAGTGAGGCAGGAGCAAATCTTGAGTAACTAGGAACTTCAGTGGAGTTATTTGTTTTAACACTGAGCGGAATATGATCTATTCCCCTCAAGGGCAGTATAAACCTAATTACATGACATCTGCTGGCTTTGTTATTATAATTCAAAGTGTTAGAGAAGTGTGAAATTGTTATGCTTTGAATAACAAAAAAACATATTTCTAAACACCTCAGTGTTTGTTCACTCTCAGACTTAACTCCATCTACACTAAGATGAGAAAACATTTCATGTATCATTCTGCTTTCTCCCTCTGTTCCTCACACAAGACATTAAAATTATACTGCCAGTTTTATCCTACTGGCAAAAACTGTGTCCTGTCATGATTACAAAACAATCCTATACATTTTCATGTCTAAAATACTGTATTGGTGCCCGTTTTATATGAATATACTATCATTACTTTTTTCCCAGAATTGTTTTGCTTTTATTAAATCGCAATAGAAGTTAATACATAAACTTACTGTAGAGAATATTACAATATATAATAGCTTTATATACTGAAAATCTTAAATGTCCGAAGTCTTTGCACTCCAGAAAACCCATCTTTATCTGATACCTCATATACTCAGTACTTTTCCATTTTAAATTTGTTTTCAGTATCATTTAATGTTTTCCTGGATATCTCCATAACTGATTACAGTGGAGTATTTTGCATCAGCATATTATTTGAGCAGAATATTTAAAAATATACACTTGAATTTGTTGTTTAAATTCTTTCCCAGTGTTTCACTTACTTACATGTTTGGCAGAGCTTTTACGTTCCTTTTTACTTTTCTTGGGTTCTTAGAAATTTGCTTCAGAAAGGAAAACCTATATATACAGAAAAAAAAAGCACAAATACGTACTGCTCATGATCCAAATTGCAACTCCACCTCGTACAGCTCCAAACAGGTGTTACTTATTTGATTCCGTAGGGCCAAATGAAGGTTCTGTTCAAACTAACAAAACTCTGAGATCTTTTTCCAAAATAGGACAATTATCATAATAAAAACAATCTGAGGTTTTGTGATTTTGCAACTATCAAACTTATCAATACTTTAATTAATGTAACCTGGGGAATCAGTCTAGTAGGATTTAGTTACACTCTATGAGAATATATCAGGAAATATGGAAATATTAAAACTAACAATGTTTAGAAGTCTAATCTACAAAAGGTGGTGTGCACAGTAGTATAATGTTTATTTTATTCACGTAAATAAATGATGGGCTGAGCTGGTCAATTTAAAAACAGGTAGAGTCTCCATGTATCTCTTTGAATACAAAAATCCATGGATTTTCATAATCCAATGTGTTCAATTTTCTTTTTCCTTTTCTTCTTCTTTTTTTTTTTTTTTTTTTTTTTTTTACTTTTTAGTTGATTAATCATTATTCCAGCCAAGATGACTAGAATACAAAAACTGTAAATTGTAAATTCCATGTTAGCATTAGATTATCAAAAATAGCAATGGGGAAAGTATCATGATGTGGCAAGAGGGTTTAGAGGAGAGATAAGAAAGGGAGATCAGTCAGAAGTCAGGAAGGAGTAAAGGATAACTAAGCCAACAACAAAGATGATAAGAAAGCATTTTGCCAATAGTTACAGCAGTGGATCTTCCCTTCTTCACCCCCTTTCCTCACTGTTCCCTTCCCATGTTGTCTGCATGCAAAGCTCCTGCCAGACATTTTGCACATTCTGTGGTAATGAAGGCAATCTGAGTGCAAATGTCTATGGCAGATCTGCACAATGCCAGTATTGTTCTAACCGCAAGGGCCGTAGCGCAAGGTCAGGACTGATCCCATATTGTACAGTTTCTCCTCCCACTTGCATTTGATACCCTCACCTTATTTACTTTAAAGCTTATGTAGTTACATTTCAGAATTTCAACTAAAAATATCACAAGGAGGCACAAATATCAAGCACATCTTTATGCATCTCTTTAAATATACTAGTCAACACAATATGGTTGCTCCAGCTCTGTATATACATGTGAAATTAAACCAGGAACTACAGAGATTAGTACTTAATAAAATGGGAAAGCATATGGGCAAACTCATGCTTGTATTTATAATACACAAAACAATTCACTAAAATGAGAAAACTCTCTGATTTTGATGAGATTATTAACAAATAATGCAAACAGGTCATAAACACTCAACAACGCACTCCACTTCTTAACAGTGAAACTTTTCAACTAATTGAAATCACATGTAAAACAAAAAAAAAATTTAAAATTAGTCCTAGTGCTTCCAAATACAAAACCAAAAGAGGATATAAAAAGATCATGTATTTTGAAGCTGTGCTGATTAGTTCTGTCTGAGTGCTCCTTTGGTACCCTTGTGACGTGAGAATTACCATTTCTAAAACTGCTTCTTGGTAGCACAGGATTTATTTTTTTCAGTTAACTATAAATCCCAACCTCTTTAAATTAGCTTAGTTTAAAATGTTTTTCCTTGTTCCCTCCATTAACTATAAGAAAATGTGTTCCTGTGAAACAATAATGATATTCTTATCCAGAACTATTACTAAAAATAAGGGGTGCAGTTGTCAGTTTACTTCTTGAAAAAACAAACATGCATTTTAAATTTTACATGTATTATCTAGCGAATTGAAGTTGTTACATATTTAAGAAAGTAAGAATAAAAATACACAGGACTAAAGTTTGCCAGTGCTGGCCACACATCAGTTTCAGTAGGGAGCCAGTGTATGCAGCACCTAGCAGAAGGAACATATGAGTGTTGCCACAATACTGGAAGTAGTGCGAGTCTCTTTTTTTAAAGCTGATAGACAGAGAATGGTCATTGAAATATGGCAAAATCACGCTTTCTTTTCATTCTAACTTTGTGAGACTGATTGTTTTCAAGTGCATATACAATGAACTACTCAAGTTATGTACAATGGTGAAATCCTCTAAAAAGATTTTCTGTGTACTGACTAAAAAGAACAGATATAAAATACTTTTGGAAAAATGTGACATTCTTTACATTATCAGTTATTCCAGAACTTGGAGATGGACACAAGAGCAGTAAGTGGGAAGGAATTATATTTGATTATTTTGTGCCCCAGTAGGAAAATGTGTATTGAAAAATGTTAATAAGTAAATCACTTGAAATATATAGCAATGTATTTATGTTACTGGGACATTTCACAGAGTCTTGAAAAATCAAATCTATTAACTTCTGTTTTTAAAAGCACAGTGTGCAGCAGTGTATAGAGAAATTACAGATTTTTTAAAAATTAAAATGGGTGTTTACCCACCAAACTATTTTTATGTTAAATAAACAAAAGAGCCAAATTATAGCTATATGGGCATACAGGAGGGGAGAGATGGAAAAGGGAGCACATCTTGCTTTGCATTCCAATTTGCAGAACAAAAGTCCTCATGGTAAGGTTTGTGCTAATCTGAAGTGCCTGCTGCTTTTCAAGAGTAAAAACATCTAGAAATTCAAACTCTGTAAGAGATTAAATATGGCTGCTTTGACAAAATTATTCCTGCTCCCATAGGTATTTATATTTTTTTCACTTTTTATGCTTATTTTACATATTTTCATTCAATAAGCTATAGATATAATTTATTACAAATTACACATATGCTCAGATTATGAATAACTATAAAATACAGCTCTGACTCGCTTTATACTTTCTCATTCCTAGTAACAGAATTGTATGATACAATGAAAATAAATCAAATATTTGAAGAGTCACTGCATGTATCTAACTCTGGATCAGTGCTAGAAAAATTCCTGCATCCCTCTAAGACTCTGGAGAAAAAAAGTTTTATTTACATTTTGTATATAAACTGCTGTTGGATTTCCTGCAGGAAACGGACAAATTCCTGCAGGAAATAAAAGAAATGCCTGAATTCCACGGCTGCTAATGGGCAGATGACATTTGGCTTAGATGGAAGATGAGAACACAAACCAGCCTTGCCTGACTTAGCTTTCTATGCTGTGTGGTTTTCATTGCATGGGCACTTACACTTCACAACAATGTGTAAAGATTTATTTTTCACATATAAATATTATTAGATATTATTATGGAATGTTTTCAAAAGATTAACTCTGAACAAAGAGAAGACACCTGCTATCATTCCAGACAGAAATAACTAGAACAAGACTACCTGGATTACTTGTAAGAGAAGAATTTATTTATGCAACTACATTTACAAACCATTGTTAACCCCAGGAAACCTTCTACACCATGAATGTCAGAGGAAATTGTAGAAGGTCATATGTCTCAGCTCTGTGAACCAGTTGTCCTCACTGACAGTGGATGTTTTGAATAAACAAGGCTTCATCCTGTTCTGTGGCAGGCTACCTAACACTGACAGGTTTGTAAGGGCCACTTTCTACATGAAAAAGAGTCAAAAATCTATGTCTTATGACACTGAAGACAACAAGAGTGGTTTTTTTTTTTAACCTTATCTGTCTTGGATCTAAACCAAGATGCTAAGCATTTTAACAAATGTTAAAGTTTTAACAAAGGTGTATCCTGCCCATTGATCTTTTTTGTTTGGAGTGGGTTGTTTGTCCAGCATAAGCACAGAATAAATCACTTACAGAGCTTCCTTTAAAGGGCAGGGAGGGTGCATAAAAGTGCACTTGGAAGTTGCTCCTGAAAACAGTACAAAACATCGCCTCAAACACTGTCCCACTGCAACGACATGTACAAGACTGTATGCTATATTAGTTTGATATTCCTGTGTGTGGCTGAAATAGTGGCAATGGCACAAACTAATTATGGCTGCAGTCATCTGAAATTTTACACATGGTACTTGTGAAATCTAGATTTTGTCTGGAGATATCCCAGTAGGTAGATATGTATATATTAGAGAATGAGTATACATTTATGTAAAATTAGAGCCTTTATTGAATGTAGTTCGTTTGCACGTTATTTTCCAAATGTGACTTTCTATTTGAGTAGATGGGTAAACCTGTAAAACACATGGAGCAAATTAAAAACTCTGTTTGATATTCAGATGTTTTTTTTTTTTTTCTTTTCAGATGCCTCTATGTGTTCTCTCTTCGTGTAACTTCTAATAAGTGTCAGAAGTTCTATGTTTTAAAAATATTTTTCAAACAGAATTATCTCCATGTTTCATTCAGTTATTCAAATATCCATTTTTTCTGTGCAAAACTGTGATACTTTTTACATGATACATAGTTACTTTGGATTCACTAAAATTATCTCAGCTGAAACAGCATTTTTTTCACACAGCATATTAAACAAAAAGTATTCACTAATTCTGCATGATTCAATTTATCTTTCATTTTTAAATGGAATTATTTCATGCATGTCTGTATAAGCCTGTTATAGGTACATGTATACTACTAAATGGTTCCAGGAAGTCAAGTCTCTTATTGCCTTGTAATATGAATTTAGCTTGTTGTACAAGAAAATACTTAACACTTTAAAAAAGGTTCTTCTGTGATCTCATTACTGTGCACACTATATGATGTGGTAATGGAAACCTCAGGCTGTTCAGTTACATTCTGTGTAATGCAAGGTCACCCTATAGAGCTTATATATAATCACATACAAAAGGCCTATTCTCTTCCATACAAGCATGAACCCAAATTAATTTTGACTCAGACTTGGCAAGATTTCAAATTTCTGCTGCCTCTGTTTTTTGAAAAGAATGAGTTTAATGAATAAAATTATTTTACAAGAGCGCTGACTTACATCCTAAAAATGTTGACTCATTATGGCACCCATATTGTGCCCTATTTTCAACATGGAAAACTCCTTTGTGTGGAGGCTTGCTTCCTCGACTTCTCATCTTCATTTAAACCCTGTCTGGAGCTATCTGATGTCACTCAGAGCCCACTAAGTTACGTGCACAAGTTCTTCCGTTGAATACAGTGGTTGATCTGTTGGCCCCAGCATACTTGATTATGTGAAAAACTATAGCAAGAAATTATGAGGGAGATATTCTAAAAATCATTCCAGTCCAATTTGTTGTGTCTGGCTGTTTGGTCACATTCTCTCTGCTTTGTACCTGCATTTATTTCCTGGGGGAATTTCTCATATATTGGTACTGAGCTTTCCTCTGCACTGCCTGAAGTCAATGCTTGCTCTCATCTTTCACATCTAAATTGCTTGTTTGACTCTAACCAGGTCAGGAGGGAACACCAGAGGGATTTGATTTAGGGGTATCAGTGTCAATAAGCTGGAACTGACTCAGGTCTTTGCTTGACAATAGTATTTTAACTTAATTCCACTGAGAGCTGGAAATACTCAGCTTTTCTACAATCTATGCCGAGAGCATACTGCACAAGCCACTCTGAAGTAAAGGCATGCAGCTTTACTGAACACAGGAAGAGGCTAATAATGAGTTTTACTATTGATTTAAATAGGAATAGAACTAGGCTGATTCCTCAGCTGAATTTTAAATTTTTGGTATTAAATGTTTTCCAAATGCAGGAGGACTACTGCATTTTTGCATGTATAACCCGTCAGATATTTTCTTCTGTTTGCAAGAACCATTCATTGAAACTTAGTCCTTTGCTAACCTATACCCTCTTTTATGGAAGCTATTAGGGAAAATGAAGCTTTTGTGTAAGTTTACTTTTATGACTTGCTTATGTGAAAAACCCTTGGTATTGCTGAATTATGGGGATATTTTCTAATATTTCAGTAATTTCTCAGGCAACCTGAGGAATCTATACAAAAAAATACAGCAATTCTTTTGATTATACAGTTCATATATATGAATTATTATTCCTTGCTCTATCAACAATTTGGTATTTGGGATGTTGTATATTAGGAGAGGAAAATACAGCCAGCCCGGTCAAACTGTGCACAAATTAAAACCCATTCTAGCAACTGATTTTCTACAAGTAATCTCATTGACATTTTTAGATGTGCAGCACAGATTTGCTGACTTTAGCCATGAGCATTGTTTCATTTACTTCCATGAGACTGCTGCCAACAGGGACTACCTCTGTGCATAGTAAGTACAATCGAAATACGATGCTCATGTTCAGTTATAATGTGAAGTATTCATGTAGTAGATATATGAATACCTACTATACATTCGTATAGTAGTTAACTAGTACGATTTTCAAAGGTTTGTTATTTTCTCAAGACTTTGGGAAATACTATACTATACTATATTTTAGTATAGTATGAAATATACTATATACTTAGTATAGTATGAAATACAGTATGAAAATACTATATTTTTTTCTGACATTATTAACACTTCAAGATTAAATTTGTACTTAGTATCCAGATCCACTGAGACCTTTTGAGGTTTACATCTGCTTGCTTATTTTTCTAATTCAACAAACATAATTTTTCATTCCTTCTTCTTTGAATTCAACCTGTGAATGAGCTTTCATCAGTTTTATACAGAAGAGCCAAAACTTTTTAAGGAAACCAAATGCACTAAGAATGTCTCATATTTGGCATATTTTTAAGAGGATCTTAATTATATCAGAGTAATAAGCCTTTATTTTTTCTTTTTAGAATCATTTATAAAAATGACGGTAGCGTCCATCCTTAAAGCATAATGCAGTTTTATTTTAGACACGCTTTTAATTATTTTTGTTATTTTAAGTATGATGCCCAAAAGGATCAAATTCTTAAAATTGCTATGTCTGTCCATGTAGCTGCTGTTTTGTCTTTGCTCTTCTCAGTAACTTTGGATCTGTTGACTGATTATGACAAATGTGACAGAGGCAGAAGTCACAGAGATAAAGAGCTTCCTACAAGTTTAATGAGAGTAGGTAGCCAGGCAGACGAGAGTGACTCTATATGGCAACTGTAGGTGTTACAACCTAAGGATAGGCTGCAACAATAGCTCCTACAGTTCAAACAGGAAGAAACCGTATTGGGGAGAGACCTCATAAATGGCCCAGCCAAAAAACAAACAAACAAACAAACAAAAAAACCCCCAAAAAACAAAACAAAACAAAACTGCAGTCAAGGCACAGAGCATAAACCCTGAGAAAACCAGACTGTATCAGTTTCAGTGTTTTTGGAAAAGGGCCTCTTCTACTTACAGTGAAACTATTACTGATATTTTAAATAGAAGCCAGACTAAGCCCTTAATTTGTAAATTCTAACAAAATTAGTATTTCCCTTAGCGTTAGCAGTCCTCACATCATCAGACTGAAAGCTATTTTACAATTGCTAAAAGAGATTGAGGCTCATTCTCCATATGATTACAGAGAAAATAGCAATCATGATAAGAATTAAAATGTTCAAGATTTAATCTGTGCATCTTCATCATTTGATTAAACCTGAACACTGTCTTGGGAGGGGATCATTATGAAAACTATTTTTTTTGGAGGCTTCATTTGTAATTCAAGTTGCTTCCCAGCCTTCTTTCCTGTGCAGCACCACTTCTTTCCCTTGCTTAATACTGTTTTGCAACCTCAAACACAAACTCTCTCACCCTATATAGGCAAAGAAAGTTCCCTGGAAGATTTCTGCAGGCCCACACACCTAGAGGAGATAAATTAAATCAGAATACATGAATAAGTACTAAACTCAAAGGTTTGCCTGAAGTGTTTTGCAAGATTCATCATACTCATTATCTTCCTCCCGTTCTGCGAGCAGAACACTGGCTCTTCCTGGCTAAAGGGGAAAAAAGAGCTTAGGCCAAAAAACGTTTATTAGGCAAGAAAGGTTGCTTTAACCAGCCAGGTTGAGCATGGCTTTAACTAGTCCTTCTAAAGGATAAAAGGAACCAACTTGTCATGACAGCAACAAATTTTCAGGCAATTTATAAATGGCCATAATAAGTTGCTTTCAGGCTAATATCTTGTACGTATTAAAATTTTTCAAAAGCAAATCAAACCCTTACTAGTCCTGACAGGTTCTAAACTAATGCATATACATATGCCCAGAAGAAAAGTCAGAAAGAGAGAACAATGTGTGCACTCATATCCACACAGAAGTGCAATGGACACATGTGATGGCGTAGTTAAAATGTTGCTGTAGAAACCCTAGTGGAGTGTGCCTTTGCTTTGTAAGTGATTAAAACAGCAAGCAAAAGGTTGCAATAACAAATTAATCACAGATCAGGAGAACTAAAATGAAACGAATATAGGTAACACCAAACACTGCAGCTTTGACGTCAGACAAAGTCCGTGACTTTGACTGGAGCTCCTCTTTATTTCAAGCAAAAGTCTAAATCAGTGAAGTTGCATTTTGGCCCTTTTGAATAGAGACTGCTAAAGGAAGGACACTCTTTGCTGGAGATGGGATCCCACACGGAAAGCAGCAAGCACACTCTCCCTTAGACCCTGGTCACAATGCAAGTTTGTGGAAACACTGATATGCTCACCCAGAAGCCAGACTGATGCTTTTCATCCGAAGACATTAAGGGAGGAAAAAGACCCTATGGAGAAGTGAATCTAAAGACTTTCACTACAGGCAAATTGCCACATAAGGTGAACACTCTATCAGGCAGCATCAGACTGCAAAATTTAAGCAGTATAGATTAAGCACAGAGATAATTAAAATAATAATAATAAATAACCCAAACTAGCAACTGAACAGTATGAGACGAAAAGGCAAAACTAATTGATGGCCATCCTGGTAGGCGGCGGAAATCCGAGATGACCAGGTCGTACCAAACTCCACAGCGGTTGGAATTAAGCGGATTTCTATTCAGCGCACATGGAGCTGGGACAAGACTAAACCCTCGAAGACATCCCCCTCCGCAGCAGTTGTTCCCGGCCCCTTTGTTTTCTGCCGACAGGCCTGGGGCTCTCGCCACCCGCGGGGCGGGGGTGCTTTTCTCCCCGGCTCCCAGAGCCGCTTTGTGATGGTGCCGGGAGGGTCGGGGCAGCGCCAAAACCAAGCGGGAGGGGGCGGGTAGGGATCCCCAAGCGCGGCGGGCCAGCGGCCCCGCGACGACGGGCGCCCGGCGGCAGGTAGCCGCAAGCGCCCGTGGCGCCGCCGCCCTGCGCCGCGGGGGCTCCGCGCCTCGGCCCGCCCCGCCGCGGCGGGGCCGGGGCCGGGGCCGGGGCCGGGGGCGGGCGGCGGCGGGGGATTAGCGGGGCGCCGCGCCCCGCCTCCCCCCTCGGCGCGCCGGGCGAGGGCGGAGGGGGCGATGGAGCAAAGCGGGCTGCACTGGCACCATGGCATTCGCCGGCTTCGTGCTGGCGCTGGTGATAGGCGCGATCCCCGGCGCCCGCGGGCTGGGGCAGCTCCCCGCCAGCCTGCCCGCCGCCCGCGGCCCCCCGCCGCCGCCCGCCGCCGGCTGCCCCGCCGCGGGGCGCTTCGCCGGCGCCTCGGCAGCGCCCAGCCTCCCGCGGCCGTGGCGGCCGGCGGCGGCGGCGGCGCGGGGCCGCCGCAGCTCCTGCGCCCTGCGCGGCGGCGGACGGCCCTGGTGCGGCGGCGGGCGGCGGGCGGAGCGCGGCCGCGCTGACTGCGAGCCAGGTGAGCCGGGCGGCGCCGGGGCGGCCGGGCGGCACCTGGGCGGCTTTCCTTCGCGCGGCGCCTTAGCGGAGCGGGTTTTTGCCCGGAGGACTTTCAGGGGGGACGTTTCAAGCGCTAAAATCGGCAGCTGCACGCGGGGGGCGAAGGTCCTCCCTCGCGCTAGCGCTGCCCGGGCGCGGCGCGCCCCCGCGGGCTCTCCCGGGAAGCGGCTGTCCGGGGCGAGCCGAGCGCTAGCGGAAAGCAAAGGCTGCCCTGCTCCGAGCGCGACCCGCTCCTGTAATCTCTTCCACTCTTCTTACTGCTCCGGAGACGGTGAGGTTTGCAAGGCAGCGCGGGTGCGTGTGGTGCAGCCGCAGCTGGGCAGCCTGCCCCGAGACCGACGCTTCCCGCGAAGTCAAGGACAGCTGTGTCAGGAGCGCTGCGGGGGAAGTTCCTGCTGCAAAACGACTCGATAGCGATTTCAGCATTTAGCCCTTGAGCTGTTGATCAGCTTTAAATTTCATCAGTCTTGGCACCAATCCCTTGGGTTAAGTATATTTATGTACAGTCTGGCTTTAAAAGGCTTCACTAGATGGAAACATTTTCTTCTGCATCCCTCTGGTATTAAGTCCTACCTAAATAAGAATTATGTCCTATCTATAGCTATACTAAAAATGCTCAGACATAATTGCTGTAAAGAAAACAAAGACGTTCTTCTTTGTTGCCCTTCCTTCTACATATTTTGTAATATCACAAGGTTAGCATGGAAGTCTATTACTAATGTTAATATTAATAACTCTCTTCTTGTGGAAGTCTTTCCTTTTTTGGATTCCCTTTCAGACGCTGAAGAGGATGGTTATGTTACTCTTCCAACAATAGCCCTAGGAGGTATGTCAGAGATGGAACAGAAAAAAAGACAGTAATTTGAACAGTGTGATAATTACGGAGATTGGTATAAAATATCACATGAAGAGCATATGGAGGCATTGAGGTCCATACAATTCATTTATGCATTAAAAAAATTCAGTTTCCAAAGCCATGTTCAAAGTCAAATGCTGTATCCCTTCAGGAAGGTAGAAGGGCGCCATGCATTTCAGATCTTTCCTTGGAAAGAATAGCAGGCAGCTGATGCCATGGAAGATGGCTAGACACAGATGAAAAAAATTCAGAAGACTTCACATCCTTTAGTTTAAAAAAGGTCTTACATCCTTAAAAAAGGTCTCACTGTTGTTTTATTATTATTATTATTTGGTTTACCACATTTATAGCTCTTTTCAAAATTCTTTAGTCTAGTCCCCAAAGTACTTTGTGAGGCTCTTGAACCAGTATGTCACAGCTGTGCAGAATGTGGCATTTTATTGCTAAGAACATAACCTTGCTGTCACTGAAGTAAATTCCAAAATTCCCTGCAAGTTCTGTAATAAACTAGTTTAAGTGAAAAATGCTAAAAATACTGCATGATTTAAGTTTAGTTGTTTCTTTGGTCTTTTTCGAGTTCTTGGTGTGTGTGTGTGTTTTTTTTTTTTCTTCCTTGTCTCTTCAAGAAAACGTACTCCGGGGTAGCTCCTGTTAAGGTGGACATACCTACTGAACCATAGCTAATACTTTACAGTTGAAAGGTCGTCTGCTTCTGTCAGACTCGGTGGTAAACTCCGAGTGACCTCAACAGACCAAAAACCTGCCCAAAAGTCTTCGTGAAGGGGATACCACAGAACTAGAGAATGTGTGAGAATGCGTAAGGTGGAACATGGAAATAAATCAGCTCAAAGATGGGCTGATATCTTCGTTTGCATATAAAGACAGAGTATGTTCCTTTCATGTAAGAAGCAAGGAAATACAAGTAAAGCAATGTTAGAATGAAGTTTAGCTAGAGGAGAGACTTTACAGAGATTCAGTTATCAGGCACCTGCAATAACTAGATACAATAGCATGTGTAAAGCGTTATCTGTAAACCTCTTGGCTTTCTAGGTTTAGTATTAAGACTTTAATATTGAGACTTATCTGCAAAGATAATTGGTTTAACTTTGTGCATGTGCATATTTTAAACTGCTTTATATTTTGATATTAACGCTGAAAATTAAAAAAATGCCCGTGCAATTATACTATTCAATACCAGTCTAAATGCAGTTTTCTAGTTTAAAATAATGTATTTTAGTGTCACATTTCCTTCTAAAATGAGAGACATCTGGCTAATATTATTTATTTGTGCCTTGAAAGCAAGTAAACCGAATTCATATGTATATGTATATATAAAAGTTATCAATCATTATTACCCAAGGAAATCACAATTGAGTACCCTGTACTCGGAGCCAGTAAATGTCCAGCAGAATTTAGTATTTTGGCATTGCTAGTAACATCTTGTAATACTTGTAATGTACTCATGCCTTGAAAGAGTGATTTACCTCAGTGCTTAAAAAGCAACTGTTGCCACATGGTGTTTACCTGGCATGTAGTTACAGTGTTTTTCATAATATGTTGCTCACCACACTTTACTACACATCTAATTTAAAACTCTGAGTAAAGTGAGTTAACACCAGGTTATTCTCCCTACCTATAATACAGTTCAGGTATTCGGTGGAAGGTCTTTTGGAGATTTTTTTTTTTCTTTTAATAATATAAGATTAAAGAAAAAATACAACAAAAATTAAACAGATGTCTATTTTTTTCCTTTTTAGACTGAAGTAGCTCTCCTCAAATCATTCTAATTACAGCTGCACAAAATGAGATCCCCTAATTTTCTACAGCTTTGTACCATGTAAGACAACTGTAGTCCTTCAGAGACTATTACATTTCTATCACTTCGATTAATTTTTTCAGAATCTTAAAACCATTGATCATTGACATGATGAACTTCAATGCTGCTGAGGAACCAATTCAGCACATCACACAGTCAGTACATACATACAATATTTATGAAACTTCCAATTTAAGGATCTACTAAAATTCCCATGATAGTTCTTAAAAAGTAGATCTAATGGATGCACCCCTTTTCCAAGGTTAAACAACCTGGAGAAAATAGTTACAATTTTAGACTGAAAGCAGTGCTTAGAAAAGAGATGGACAACAGCACTGATCACAGTGAATGTCACCCATAGTTTAGCTGAAGTCAGCAAAATTAATTTCTCTGACTCCACTCTGGCCTGATTCTGCAGGAAAAGCAAAGTGTCCATCAATTTGAACTGGTTTTAGATTAAGCCTGTAATGTAGTTAGATTTTTTACAAGTGCTTCATGCAAAGCAATCAGTTCATTTCATTCTGTAGCTGGGACTGGCTCTTTTGCTTGGATTCTGAATCTTGAACTTAACTGCCTAACAACTTGTAGTATGTTAGCATACATGTGGGCTGTAAAGCAAGAGGGAGACTCTCATACTTAATGTCAGTTTGTCAAACCTAATGTTTGACTCCAAGACTTCAGAGATGATATATCAGCCTAGGGCCTTTCTGCGGCACTCCTCCATCACTTCTCCCACCCCCCCAGAAGTCTAATATAAACCATCCATCCCATGTTGTAACACCTTGCAAATGAAAGCAGAAATAAAGACATCAGTTGTCCAGATTTCCAAACGTCAAACACTTCTTTTGCTTTACTCTAAATCTGTAATTTCAGAGTACTCAGCATCAGGGTGAAAGGCATGGGCAACTTTTAATTCTCATCCTCCTTTTCAAAATTTACATTTACAGACAAGTTACAAACCTTTGAATGCATTTACAAAGAAAATAGCGGCATACCTTTAGCCAACACCAGAAAAACAATGCTGCAATATTTACACATACAGCAAAAGTGTTAAGTGATCCCCATTCTATTTGCAATTCAACCACACAAAGTGACAATACTTGTTCTAAGTGAAATGTAGAAAATAAAATAGGGTTTGAAGTTACTCAGCAGCTCCGGATGTGGGAATGGTATAGTAAAAGCAGTAGGTGGGATGCTCTTGCTCTTTACAGTGCAAGTTATTTGAAGCTCTTCTGTTTTTTGGAGTTAATTAAAAATTGGCTCAGAGCCAATTCCTCCGCCTTTTTTTTCTCTCATGTCTCATCTTTAGCCTATATGGCAGGCGTTGCGGAGCAAGTCTCAGCAGCACTTATTGGATACCCTTTCTTCCTTTCATTTCCAAGTATAACTTAATCTCTTCTAAACAGTAGCAGCAGATAGGAAAGGCTCTGACTTGGGCAGATCCAAGGGCAACTAAAATCACCAAACTCTTTGTAAACAACTTGAATTGACCGTCCATAACCTTGGCCCAAAATAAGCATGGATTTCTTTGGAGTATCTATTTATCTATATATGAATGAGCTTCTGTCAAGAGAGCAGGTCTGCATTCTTCATTATAGGACTGAATATGTATATACAGAGTTGTCCTGAGACCACAGTAAGTGTCCTAAAGGTATCTAGCAGGCTTGCTTTGTGGTTCTGTGCCCTTGTCTCTACCTCCAGTGGGGCCAATACACCTGTCCTACAGAGGATCCTTCCCCTTTCTGACCAGTGCTGAGAAAGGCATTGGGCAAAGGAGGGCAGCCTTGGCCTAGGAAAAGGGCAGCATCCCTGTATTCACAACCTTCCCTTATCAAGTTTGCTGTTGGGGCAATGAAGGCTTGATAAGCACATTAAGCAGTTGAAGATGTGGCAGGGAGGCAGTGTGCACTTCTCAGAGCATTGCATGCAAACTAGAGTAGATATTATTGCATTAGCTCTACTCATCTGTCAGTGGGATGCTAACACAATCTACTTGACTCCAGATACCTAGAATCTCCAATAAATATACTTAACTGAGTCTTATTTTCTGAGAAGTAATTCAAATGTTCTTCTCCAGAACTGCTAGTGCCCGAGGGGGAATGCAGAAGGAAGTCACTTTGTCACATGCATAGAGGTGCAGGTGGTTTTGTGTGTTAAAATGTAACAGCAGAATTAAACAGTGAAAATACAGCATTTCTGAGAGTTTAGTTTCAGTGGAAGAACACCTTTATATGGCAGAGATGGAAAAACTAGGCTTGGGAATGGCAGAGTCTACAAAGATGGAGTTAGATTTGCACACATTTATTTTCCTCACCTTGATAAAATGCCAACATTTTTCCCTATCGAAAAATGAGGAAGTGGGGGAGGCAGTTCCATGCTTCTGTGCACCAAGAAAAAGCATGTAAAATTTTAGCTCTCCTAACATGCATCCAGGTACCTCAAAACATCGTCGTTTGTTTCTATAGGTGTTTATGATGTAAAAATCATAACGTGAAAACTTGCTGTAGGATCTCTAAAATATTACACTTCTACTTAAGCAAAATTAAAAGCAAATTTTACTAGAATTTATGATGATAGCACTTGGTACCAAAGAGACTTTGTCAACATAAATCTGGGAGAGAAGAAGGCCTATGGAAATGTTTACACAATTCTGAAACAGATTCTAGCAGAAACTATTGCTTTTGAAGAAATTTCCATATGGCTTTCAGTTATAACTAGTAAGAGAAAGAGACTACAGCTATGTTCATTTTAGGATATATTTGTAAAAGTAAACAACAAAGTTTATCATGCTAAATATTAATTTTCTTGCTGTCTATGAAGTAGAAGTGTTTCCCAGTCACTTTAACAATGCAAACACTGATTATCCTGTCGTGAAGATCCTAATAACAGAGTCATGAATAATAAACAGAGACTTGGTAATACAGTATAAACATACCTGACTGCAGATTACATTGGTCAGCTTGCAATTCCCTATGATCAACTTGCACATGAAACATATATGTATGTTCCGTCATAAAATAAGACTTTTGTCTGTTGGAAAGGAAAAATAATCTAATGAAGTGAAATTCTGTAGTTTAAAGTTCTATTATATTTCATAAGTACCCATTTTATTAAAATTAATGTATTTTAAAACTCACTCCTAATTCAGAAAAATAACTATCACAGGGTCAAAATACTGCAACACTTTATTGCTCCATATTTTACTCAGTTTTCTCATTAGTTTTCTGTTATATTTGTTTGCAACATAATTATGACTTAAGTCATATGATATATGCTAACACATACTTCAGGGTGCATATTAAGCACCAAAAATACAGTATCATTTTACTCTTATTGGGTTCAGTCCTGAGATACTGAATGCTTAGAAAAAAATATTAATCAAACCACCTTTCAGATATTTTTCAATTCTGAAACTTTTCTTTAAAAAACTGATTTTACTAACTCTTTTGGTTATGGAGAGAAAGCTAGGTTTTGCCCTGGATATTTTAGGTTATTCATAGCTACCATCTTATAATGAGTAGTGTGTCAGTGCAATCAGCATATTAGAGTTATGCTATTTTTTCAGGTAACTATTAAACATTAGACATTATAAAAGATTTAATACCAATTATCTGTATAAACAAGCTTCTTTTTATTTCTTTCTAGATTAAAATTTTAGGGAAAAATCAAGAATATTTTAAATTCATTGAAAATTACATTTAAGAACCATCATGTGTCCTTTTTTTCCTATCTGACAGAGGCCAGTTCTTTATTGCATCTTCTTGTGAGATGAACAGTCTGTTATGTATGTTAATGCCTTTCATAAGATGTTAGTGTTCCTATACACAGATGTAAATCTAAAGGAGAAAGGCAAACCAAAACATTTTGTGGAAATAGTGATATGAATTAAAAAAAAATCCCCCTGTATTTATCATTCGTTCCTAGATCTTGTCATACAGGCACATGGAGATGAGGCTGTCCCCCATTCAGTCATTTTTCCTTCCCTACTAACTATTGCCAGCAAGGTGTTTCCCATTCTAAGGGGGGGGACCAGAAGTTATCTAGAGTTTTGTTTGTTTGTTTGTTTTGGGGGGAGAAGGAAGGCAGGGAAAGAGGGTAAGGGGGAAGTTGGTCTTTTTTTAGTGGTATGTGTCTACAGTGAGATCTCTATGCTTTTTAGGCTTCTTCCATGAGGCTTCTAGTAGAGACGCAAAGGATTTTAGATTTCTTTCATTTTTAATTGTTGGTAAAAGAATTTCTAGTGTGTGGAAGTTTCCTCATATCATCTTCTGCTCTGTGCACATGAATAAAGTCTTTCAGTGTTGACACTGTGAATTCTGTAAATATAGCAAGAGCAGTGACCAAATTCTGCCATGGAGACCTAAGAATTTTATTCTTCGTGTACTCCTTTACCCAAATATTTGCACAGTAATGTTGGGTAATGTATAATTAGGAAACACTGTATTTATTGATTTTAATAGGTGTCATGCAGCAATCATGTACAAAGACTTATTTTGGAGATGTTAACTTCAAAATACTTTCTAGTATGTCAAGAATCACTTTGCTATGACTTCAACTGACATTTCAAGTGAAATCAATAGTCTACAAAAACATCTCATAAAGAGCAGAAAAAATTCCAGAGTCTGTCTGTCTAAATATGACATAAAAGCATGAAGAGAAAAATCATAACGACAGGAAAACAATGTGTAATGTGTATATGTTGTTACAATTAATTGTTAATTATTGGTAGTTATAATTAAACCATCAATAATCCTCTATTCTGAATGACGGCTCAGTCTGTAACACGAATTTAATAAATTTTGTAATTTACTGCACAATAAGTTACTGCTGAGAAAATAAATAGGAGGCAAAACGGAACACACAAACACTAGTTTGAGGTTAATTAATTCCTTGACTTATTTGGCAGTCATGGGCTTGTGGTTTTATCAACTATACTGAACTAAATTAAAAACAGAACACAATCTGAGTGAAAACGAAGGATAAGAGAAAACTGATCCAGTCATTATTATTATTTTATACATATAACACACATGAACACATATACAAAGAATGTAGACACAAACATTGCTTTTTTTCCCTATTGCTAAAAACCTTGCAAGTTGGATCATGGTCTGGCCTCTGATTTTAAGTAGATCACAGAGCAGAGGCAGACAGATTAACTGAGATTTCAGGCAATATTAATGTACACGCTTGTGCTATGTTTGATAATTTAACAGAAATGCATTATTTCCTATTGAATTACTGTACTGTAATGACCTTTGTTCTGCTTTTGTAGTGTTACATATATGGCCAACTCTTTCCCACCTTTGCCAGTGGCATTTAGTTACACTTGGCAGCAGATATCTTGCATCTCAAGCAAAACTACTGTAATATAAAAATTAAATCAATCAATTTTCTTAGTTTTGTGTGTTCTGTAACTCTCAAAGCAGCTTGATGGCAGACCTCTGAGTTCTTTAAGAAAATTCCTAATGTTTCATCTGGGAATTGGATAAAGATCTCTAACAAATTTATATAACTATATCAAATGGTGTTTGGTCTGAAAGCAAGTATGAATGAATTCCTTCTTTGGCTTGAAATAAACTGGTGACACCCATGACATGCATAATGTTATATGGGTCAGAGCAGAAGCTATGCGATCCATGTGGTTGCTTTCTAATTCCTTTAAATCAGATGGAATTATATTGAATATAAAAATACAGCACTCATATATATAATCTTTTCTCATATTGGGAGATTTAACTACATTTATATGATTATACATAGTCTATATATACAAGGATCAGAAATGTGATGCAATTTCAGTATAAGAAGCAAAATATTTTCCTTACGTAAGCAATAAGGTTACCTGCTTTTATAGATCAGCGTACAAGAACATTACATGTGCTAGAATGCTTTTCAGAAGCAGCTTCCCAAAATAACAGAATGTAAGGCGATAATATTTGAAACAGGAACTCTTTGCAGATGGAAAATCAGATTCAGTCTTTTGCTGAGGATAAATTAACTGAGTCATGCAAAATCTTAGAGAATTCATTTTTTTTTCTTTTAACTAGGATCAGTGCGACTCCAAGGTGGCAAGAATGATTTTGAAGGTACAGTTGAGGTTTATTTGAATGGAGTCTGGGGAACAATCTGTGGCAGCCATTGGGATAATAATGATGCAACGGTCGTATGTCGACAGCTTGCACTTGGGTAAGTTTTAGTCTGAAAGAAAAAATGCCTTTCTGACAGTTCCTTCAGTTATATATCAAGGAAGTGATTTTGTCTTCTACAATCACTAGGTGGCTAGAGCAGTGTATTTGCGTTGTGACATTCCTAATGATATTCCACTTTTTACAGAGTGCTAGCCAGAACTAGATCTAAGCCATTTTATGATGTTCAGTATTAATCTGGACACACCAAGCCAACTTATAAAAATATGAGGATTAGATGAGATAAAAGTTCAGCCATCTGGAGGCTGTGGTTTTGCTTAGAATTTCGGCTGTCTACATGTAATGTTTCCTCTCCTCATTTTCTTTTAAGTTCTTTTTGCCTTCCACATCCTACATACTAGTTGAACAAGACCATTATTAGCTAATGTAGTTCAGTGATAAGGGTGAATGGTATGGCCCTGTCAGCAGAAATGACTTATATCAGAGTAAGCCACCCCTCTCCTCTTAAATAACAGTCAAAACAATTCATGCCATCATGACTGTTCAGCAGAAATTTGGAGCTATATCCTGCAAGGTGATTTCAGCAGGTATTACTGGTGCTCTTCAGGGGCTGCCATCTATCTGTTCTGTTGATCTTACAATATTTGAGCATTGTTTTTCATTTAATTTTGCCAGGCAGTATAGGGAGGCAAAGAAGGCTCAATAATTGGCTTATTAGTCTGAGAATAATGTACATGGACTTGATCTAATGGAGTATGAGGTGGCTTCACTGTCCCATGGCCACAGCCCATACGGTATGACATGAGTATGGGCAGAGTAATTGTCAGTGTTACTGGAGTACAGGAGAAGAGGAGAGTGAAAGTCTCTTTAGCATTACTTACTTCTGTAAGTAAACCTGCAGTGGAAAGGTACTGTAGATCCTCCTATGGACTTTGGACAGAACCTCTGTGTTGATTTTTGTGGTTAAGAACAAGGAGAAGAGGAACATGGCTGGCCCTGGAGCAATGCAAGCCATTGTACTAAAATATCCCCCAACACAATGGCAAGAACTGGGTCGCATCTGGTACTTTTCTCAGTGAAGGCAACAATGCTCAACTGCATGAAAATGTGATGACTTTATCCTGTTGAAGACAGACAACTCTTTTCTATCCCAAATTTTATATATGGGAAACATGAAAGAACAGATTTCAGGAACAAATATTTCATTTCCCTTGCACCCCTCCTAATGCCCTCTCCTGATTATTCTTGCAGTGAGAAAGGTACAGCAAAACACATACCATTTGCCGGACTGGGCATTATCCCTGTTTACTGGAGTGAAGTACGTTGCCGTGGTGATGAAGAAAACATACTATTATGTGAAAAAGACATCTGGCAGGATGGAACATGTCCTCAAAAAATGGCAGCTGCTGTCACATGTAGCTCTTCCCTAGGTAAAAAAAAGCATATATGTTTTGGTTACCTGTTTACTTTATATAAATAAAAGCAGTCAGAATTGCTTATGATTAAATTAGAAAAAAAAAAGTTTAATTAGACTTCTTAGAACAGAAAATTAAATAAGACTGATTCATAGCATCATTCACTTCAAATTTCTCAGCACCACTAGTAGCACCACCCTTTACATAATTAGCAAGCAAATTGTTGCTTTGAGATCCAGGTTGTAAGAGAGGGTGAAGCAACAAAAATCCTCAAAGGGAACTCTAGCTGTAAAAGTAGGATTGTGTGCTACCCCAGCCCCTCTCTCCCCTTTTTTTCTTTGCAGGAAGTTTTCTTTGGTAGCAACACATGCTACAGTATCAATTTGTTAGTATGTTTTCTGTTTTTGTAAAGAGCAGTGATTTTGCTCAGCATGTTATGCTTTCTGAGAGGGAGCTTTGGTGTAGAAATGTCAGATGAATATTGAGCTCCTCTTCCTTACTGTAAATGTCAACAGCATCACACAAGGAACTGTGTTTTTGTCCTATTCCACATGCTTCTAAAACAGGTCAAAGCTCTCCTAGCTCAAGAGTACTGCCTCACACATAACCAAGCCAAAATGACAGGGTTGGAGGAAAACATTAATGCTTTTAAGGTATTTCACATTACTTTAACTGAAATGATAAACAGGAACTACATGACAGTTATGCTATCAGATTTAAGATGTTGCTGATCTCAAGGAAGGTCAGGCAGGCAGAACTGAGGAGCTGGCAATGGCAATTATCTTCAGCTGTAACCAAAACCTGTGGCATAACTGCAGCTGGCTCTGTGCTTCCTTTCTTCCCCCACTTACCTCCCTATGTAAAAGTAGTTGCATTTTTGCTCTAAAGCTGCACTATTCATGAGGAATATTTTCCTAAATAATGTTGAAAAAAATATTTTAGTTTTTGTTTAGAAAATTATAACATAGCAGGAAGGGAGATGATTTTTAACTTAAGAAGCAAGTTTAAGGACCAAAGCAAGAGAAACAGTTTTGCCTGAAGAAACTGAAAGCTATAAATTTGAAAATTATTTTCTTAGATCATCATATTTCCCCTCTGTTTATGGACACTTTCACCAAAACACTTTGTTTTGCTTAGAGAAATTTATTTAAAGGATTTTGTTCACCTCAAGAATACTGGAAGTTTATCAATAATTTAGAGTCTGAGATATCTGAAATTAATGAAATCAGCCAGGAGAACTAGCTGATTAGCTAAAACTTTCTGAAGTTGCATGTTTGTTTTGCAGGTTCTACTGCCACTAGTCTTTTTAAATAACTACCCCTCTCAAGATTTCATACCAGTGAAATAGTAATATGAACTTGGTGAAGTTCCCTCAATTTTCTTTTTTTCAGCCAAGAAATAGATGAAATGATAGCATTAATTTTTGGGAAGGCCAACATTCGCATTGTAAGTCATTCAGATATTAGATATGGTTAAACCTTAAAATACCCTTTTAAATACAAAAGTCATTATTTTTTTACTGGGTTTAAGCCATTTCTATTATTATGTTTTTCTGCTGAGGTATATTATAGATGCTTCCAGGAGAATTTCTGCAGGCCCAGAGAAGGGCTTCAAGACTCGGAAGGACTTGCTTGCAAATAAAACAAAAAACAAAAATCAAAGCATATCTCAGAAACAGGTTGATAGATTAAGAAAGGGAACAATATTACACAACTAAAGTGAACCTCAGTAGTCAACGAAATTTCAGTGCTCTGACTAGAATTACCAAAGGAATCAGAAGATAAGAGTGTGAAATTCTACAGTTGTGACAATGACAGAATTTTTGACTCTTACTGGAGATTTGCCCTCTGAGACCCAAACTGTATGGAGTCAATTTTGCTTTTACTGGTAAAATTGCAGCTCTGACTGGTATTTGGCCTTATGGTCCTAAATACCTGTGAGCGCTTTGACGCATAACGTAACTGGAGTTCAGTACAGTTACTGGGATAATACTCTTCAGCTACCCAGAGTGAGCTTGAGGGAACAGTTTCTAACAAGTTCAATTTCAGAATTTTCATCTAATTAGAAAAAATAGTGTAGTTCATGAGCAATGCCAGGCAAACCATTAAACCATCTTCTTTTTTTCCTTACTATCAGGATAACACTTTGAGAAAGAAGTGACATCTTTCTATATTCTGTGTTTGATCATAGCCTCTGTCTTTATTCCAATCCGGCTGGCCGGTGGGAACAATGCTCATGAAGGAAGAGTAGAAGTCTACCATGCTGGCCAGTGGGGGACTGTCTGTGATGATCAGTGGGATGATGCAGATGCTGAAGTCGTCTGTCGGCAGCTTGGCCTTGGGTATGTTTTTTCCAAGTATTTTCTGCTTCAGTAGCTAAGCAGGAAAGTTAGTAAGATACATGGATTTGAGTTTTTAAAATATTTTCCTTTAAAATAGCACTAACACTTTATTACAACAACCAGAGCTGATATCACACAAGATGAGTGTACAGTACTGAGGAAGGATGCTGCACATGTGGGAGGCAAAGAGGAGAGATGCTGGATCAGAGACAAAAAGAGAGAGAAGACAACTGGGGTGACAGGCCAGATGGGTTAGGGAGGAAAGAAATAGGAGCATGACACAGAGAAGGAAGATACTACGGTACAGAACCAACCAGGAATTGGTTATTATGTCTGAGACAGACCAGGATGAGAACTAAGCAGGTCAGTGCAGAAGAGACTGAAAAGAATTCACTTGCTCAACCCTGCTGGAATTATCATGAATTAAAATAAGTGGCATTGAAGGTAGCAAGCTTTGTGGCTCTTAAGTAGCAGCCACCAGATTATACATGGCTTGTAACCTGACACTGAACCCATGGCTGCTGATAGTGCCATCCAAGTTTGCTCAAAAGGCTGAGATCTGTGCAACAGTTTTAGAGCATCTAGGCCTGCTGGTGAGCCATATGGGAATTGACATGCTCCTCTGACATCAGACTTCTACCTTTTTCCAATTTACTTTCTGTTCAAAGTTGTGTAATTTCAGTTCAACGCTCTTGTGTATATGATTTAAGATTCGATCTTTTAATTAAAAGATTGTATTTTTTTTTCAGTTTGCTTGTTCTTGACCACGTGTTTGTTACATTTGCACAGGGGTGTTGCCAAGGCACGGAGCCAGGCTTACTTTGGGGAGGGCTCAGGCCCAGTGCTGCTGGATGAAGTGCGTTGTACAGGAAATGAACTATCTATAGAACAGTGTCCTAAAAACTCCTGGCAAGAACACAACTGTGGCCACAAAGAAGACGCTGGTGTTTCCTGTACACCTCTTACAGGTAGTTCAGTGATAAATAATCACACTGGAAAATAGTGACAAGTGCTCTGGAAAGAGATATTTTTTAAAGTTCTTGGACGTGTAAAGCCCCACAGTAATAAATGTTCTGGCAGTATTACAAAGAACCAACAGTTGCTTATGGAAATTTTACAGGTACAGAAAATCTTGTTATTCAGCACAAGCCTTTGGATCCTCAGCAACTTGCTAACTGCCATTTATGATGTAGAGGCATTTTCTCTGAAGCAGGACAACTACACCTGCTGCCGTAATTCTCTATTGCATCTATCAATGACAATAAAATATTTCCGCAATAGAAATAATGGGAAATAAGCATAATATACAAAGTAAAAGATAACACATGTATACAACAAAATCACACAATTAGAGTCTCCTCCCGTGAACTAGGCATGTAATAGGGGCTTGGGGGATTGGTATCCTGCACCACTTCTGTTGCGCTTACAGAATTGCATTATGTAACACCACACAACCAACTGGAAGCATTACGGCATTTTGTTCATCTTCTGATCAAATAAAACCTAGTGATCAGCATTAGGTTTGGTAGCCTAATATTCTGATCCAATCCAGTAAATATAATGCTGTTAGTTATTTTTTGTAGAATCTAAGGAAAACTGATTCTTATTTTTGTTTTTTCCTTTTCTGTACTTGTTAATGACACAGATGGTGCATTAAGACTAGCAAGTGGGAAAGGCAGTCATGAGGGACGCCTGGAGATCTATTATACTGGGCAGTGGGGCACAATCTGCGACGATGGGTGGACTGAGCTGAATACACAGGTGGTTTGCCGGCAGCTGGGATTTAAGTAAGATTAATTGGTATTATGTATCTGACTCTTTGACTTGACAATGATGATAAATGTTTACACAATCCCTATATTCTTCAAGGGTCTGGTTTTTTATGTATTAGCTGTGTGCCTTATATAAACTACTGGGTGAAAAATCCATTAAAGCCTACTTCATTCAGCATCAATCAGATATTTATGGCCTCAGTTTAGGTAGGAAAACAAAAGCTTGTCTCAATTCAGCCATTGATTCAGCAATGTTTATTCACTGAGCTCCTTGCATTTATCTTCTTGGCTAACTAAGATTAATGCATATGCTATAGAGAAAAACTGATTTGTTATATTAGTTTTATGCTTAGCAGTTTGATTCTTCAAATTCTTTGCTTGTGGAATAGCCATAAAACCACGGAGACTTTCAAGGTATTAGGCCTGCTGGATTTAGCTCAAAAAAAATCAAATAAAATAAAAAAATAAAATAAAAAATCACAGGCACTAGAATACTCATTATTTGAAATTCATATGTTAGAAAAAATTCCTTTAGAGTTCTCTATGCATTCATTCTTCGCTCCTTTTCCTACTGACTCTGCTTACAGAGACATGCTCTCACTATGCCATCTTTCTCTTGTGGTATTCTTTCACTCACTGATGTCACAATCCATAATAACTATATTCACATTAAAACACATCACTTTCACAGAAGAAAGTTTTCATTTTTCCTAGATGCGACATTCAAATGTATATATAATATTAAGAACTTTTTAAGTCTCAAAGTCAATGAGACAACTGTATATTTGACTGAATTGAAGTCTTAATTAAAGGTAACACATTTTTACATTTCCAAGTTTGTATGAATTTAACAATAATTCCTTAAAAAAAACAGTTACCAGGGAAGAAGCATATAGTGCTATCACTGATTTTAAAGCTAACTGAACCTGCTTGGTCATGGTTAATACCGTTCACTGTTGTGCTTGAGAGATCTTTGTCAGAAATAAATCATTTCCTTTAGTGCTTAAGTATCACACACCCTCCAATCACTAAAGATCAAAATGTTATGTATACCTATTTATTATGCAGGTATGGAAAAAGTGCACCTGAGAGCTACTCAGAAGGAAGTTCTGGGCCCATCTGGTTGGATGATGTCAGCTGCTCAGGGAAGGAGTCCAACCTTCTGCAGTGTTCAAAAAGAGAGTGGGGAAAGCATGACTGCAACCATCAGGAGGATGTGAGACTAATTTGTCATCCAGATAACGACAGTGATAAACTCGCACTTGGTAAAGCATCTCTTTGATAACTTCACAATATGATTATTGCTGTGCATGCAGATTTGAGAGAAGTATACTATACTTATGGTGCTTAATGTCCCAATGTCAATCAATCACTGGCAGATGTGTGCACATGCCAAATGAACAGGAAGGAAAAAAGGTTCACTTTTCACCTGAAGATCACAAGTAGTAATTGAGCTTTGTATATAGGAACATAAACAGCCAGAACCTTAGAGAACAATACAAATTTGTAAAGTAGCGAAGTCAGAATCCATAAATCCTGTTCTCTTAATCTTTACTGTCATGAGATTTTAGATTTCTTCAGCCCTTCCTAGAGGTATACTGCATTTCACTCAGCACTTTCTTAAGTTGTAGTGAACTGTATCATGCTATCAAAAGTTGGAAAGGTACCTGTGCATTACAATTGCATTAAAGGATATAAATCAAAAGTGCAACATCCTATGGCCTTACCTTCAGATAATCTGAAAAGAAAGATATATCGAGAAAGTGGGAAGTTCAGAGATATCAAGAAGAAATGGTGAGAAGCATGAAATTATTTCTGTATTACTATTGTCTACTGTTTACCCTGTGCCTGGGTGAACAGCCAGCAACTGGTGTTCCTGACCAGGATGAATGATGCTAGAAACACAGACAAAAGACCAGTTCCAATGCCAAAACGCCTACGAACATGTATGAAGAAAGAATAGAAAGACTGATAAGAACCAAGATAAGTATCAATTACGTAGAGGTACTGTAGATAAAATATTTGCAAATAGATTCTAAAGACTCCTAAATCCACATATAGATAATTAAACAAGAATTCTGGCTTTCAGATATGCACATTAAAAATTACAGTGGAACAATGAGTTGTTCAGCAATTCTGAAAACCAGACTCATTTTTTAATTTGCTACATGCAGACTTTGTAGCTTGTTGTTAAGTGATGCTTTACAGAATTGTTGCCAAAATCTTTGAAGTATATTTTAACTGATTTTGAAATTAGGATTAACAAAGGAACTAGTGGATTCCCAGCTTCTACAGAAATCTAATGGATTTGTATGCTTAGGTTCTTGAAGTTCTCTGGAAATTCCAGAAAGCTTATCCTGCAAACTAAACCTTAAACTTATTGCATTACATTGCTACCTGATCTTTTAACAATCAGCACCTGCAATGCACATTTTTCTACTATCTTCTTCTTTATAACCTTTTTCTTTACAGCCTTTTGACCTCTAACCATCCAAAGCATGTTTTATATTGTAGTACTGTTTTACTATGTGTAGATGAAGTGGAATCACATTGGTAAAAAGAATTCTCTCAAACCCAAAATAATAAGAATTTACATCATGACTGCTGTCTTTACAGATGCAAACCATCTGTGCTGCTTTGCTCAAGTTCCTATAAAACAATCTTATCTGAAAGAGGTCTGTTTCAGTTAAATGCATCCATATGGGAACATTCTCATATCTCTGATTACCAGAAAATCATATTTGTTTCCTGCTCATAGATATATATGCTAAAATACAACAATATGAGATAATAATAAGAATAATTATATTGTACCAGGATATTGTACCACTAACATCTTGTGGCACTATCTAGGTAGTATAATTTACACCTAAATCATATTCTTCCAAAAAACACATCATTTTCAACAGGAAAATGAAGATAGTGTATCAGACATTTCCTGTAAAATTTCTGGTTGGACAGAGGACAAAGACTCTATTGTTACTGTTTACTTCACAGCATTTGAAAAAGCATTTTTCTCCCTTTAAAGATAAATTCAGTGGAAAAATATGAGAAATGAGTAGATGATATAACTTCAGAAAATACAGATGTTAAGGAACACTATGAAATACAATACACTACAATAACTACAACATGTGTTAACACATGAGATCCTGGAACTGTAACTAAACAGAAAGTTAGAGAAACTGATTAGTAACAGTCCAGATTGCAATGTAACTGCAATGTGAACAATGTGCTGTCAACTATATTTAAAGCAAAAGCACTTTATTTTTATTTTAAAACCCTTCCTCTTTTAATCAACAAATTAAGCCAGATTTAACTAGCTTTACTGCAGAATAAGGTCTGGTCTAAGGAAGTTATTCATAACCTAATTTAATCTGAATTAAATTTCAAATCCAAATGTTTCCTAATACTGCTTTATTTTAGAGTAAGATTAAATAATTTCTCATCCTTTCAGAGTTAGAATAAAATTTCATTGGGTAATGAACTTACTTATCTTTCATTTATGTGAAGATGATTAGGAACAGTCTTTCAAATTATTCAGGAAAAGAAGCTCTAATTAGAGTGTTAAGGATTATAAAGTATGACGTACTAAAAGATTTAGAAGCTGATTCTCACTTAAACACTATAAAGAGCCCTCACAGTAATTCATAACTGTTTTAAGGACACTTGAATTCCCAGCATGCTACAAAGGAGTCTTAACATAAATGAGAATCAAATATATACTTTGCTTAATGTTTCAAAATTTAAACAGTGAATGAGAGTAACAGTATCAAATGAGATCCCTAGGCTCTGAGAAAGAAAAAAACCACAAACTGATGTTTGTGACATCAAACACAAACTGGTTAAGTCTGACTAATCCACATAAGTGAGTTTTTGTATTATGCTTGTATCTCATTAAGTATTCAATTATAAATGCTAGAAAACAATATACGAACAACATGCTGTAGAATATTATGCTATCACACAAAACGTAATACAGAATAGCATGTGTAACAAATAACCAAAACCAAAAGTTCAAAACAAAGCTGTACTGTTTTGCTCAGACAGTGGCAAGAGGAATTTCTGTAGCAAGTCTGAGAGTGGATTTATGAAGTGAAATATAGCTAAATTCGCCCATAAAGTTCCTGCAAGGAAAATGTGTTCAGCCTGGAAGGTACCATATACAAAGACATCTTAGGTGTTCTCTGCCATTAGTGGGAGAATCGGTCTGTGCCTTCTGCAGTCAAATTATGAGTTATGCCCCACGTTTATATGAAACTAGAAAACTAGATGAATTCCAATGTTGAAAATACATGCAGAACAGTTGTACTTCATATTGTGTTGTAATTTGTAAGAACAGCTTTCTTCTTCCAGCCAGGGCAAAATATGCTACTAATTTAACAGTTGATTTTAGGCTTGTTGAACATCAGTGTCAGCTAACCCTACACCCTGAATGTGATGAAAATGACCTAATGTACTAGTTCTTGCTTCTGTCGTTGTGGGTTGACAATTGTAATTTATTCCCAGGTCCTCCCATCAGGCTGATGGATGGTGAGAATAAGAAGGAAGGACGTGTAGAGATTTTTATCAATGGCCAGTGGGGGACAATTTGTGATGATGGATGGTCTGATACGGATGCAGCTGTAGTCTGTCGACAGCTTGGCTACAAGTAAGAAAACTTGCACAGCTATTTCTCAAGTTATCGGTTTGCTATATCGGATTATGTTAAATAACCAATAACTTGTGTAACCAAGTATCACTTGGTTATGTCTGATCATGTAATATATGCTTTTTAAAAACTGTCTGGTATTCTTTTGGTATACTTTAGAAATGTATACTTAGCCTACTGTTTATTATGCTAATAGTATATGTCTTCAAAGGGAGCATACACTAAGTAATACATTTGGGAAAAGGAATTTCAATATTCAAAAGTATTTCATAGTCTCACTGGCAGCCGTAAAGCAAGTTAATGTTAGCTAAAATATTTTCTCAAAAGCTGAATATTCCAAAATGACTAAACTACTGAATAAATACTATACTTTATTTGTCACTTAAGGTGTTACATGTTCATATGATATAAACAGACTACACCAGATTTTTTTCCACACTTAGTTAGTTGCACTGATGTAACTGAGAAGAGAATTTGATTTAGCATAGCTGCTCTCTGCTCCTTCTCACTTCACCTGTTCTTAGTTTACTTCTTTGACCTTTGGTTTCTAGGTTTCTAAAGTAAAAAGTTTCAGAGTGAAATTTCTAGTTTGGAAAAAATGAGAGAAACTAACATAACATTTAGATGAGCATAGATAATTATACGTTCTGTGAACTATGTAGGTTCTCTGTTTCGTTTCTGATTTTATGTTAGAATTCTGTGTTTCATCATACTTAATTGACTACAATTTTCAATCATATAAAAACTTTTCTCTGAGTATCTGTAAAGAAACTGGAGCTAAAGAAATGCATTCATTTGTATTACCTTCCACTGAATCATTTTAGTATGCTTCATCTTCAGCCTCTCTAGGCTTCTATATTTCTGTCATAGATGACCAAACTCACTTATTTTGACCTTCTGTTTATAAGCCTCTGCAAAGACAGACAGTTAGTTGGACTCTCAATTTGCGTCATGTCAGAACAGAGGGTTAAGATTATGGGATACAGTAGGATACATATTAGACAAAGGCCTAGGATAGATGCATTTTAGAAATCTAAAATTAAGTTCGAGAAACTGAGAAGGCCTGTTGGAAGCACTTCATGTTGCTGTCCCTAGGTCTAGACAGTTGCATTCTACAAACCTGACTAAGCTGTTACATGCACTGACAAGCTGTAATTGTTTCTGGGCCAAAGAGTCCATGCACAGATCTTTGTGCTAACGTTCCTATTATATTCAGTGGTGATTTGACTGTCCCAAAGCAAGGCTGGGACTTCTGGGTTCATGCATTAGAGTTTTAAGGTTGATGAGTGTTGCATCTTTAGCAGTAAACACATTATGACCTTTTCCTGCGAGGAGCTCAAAAAGCACATAATAATGAAGCTGACATCACTTTCATGAAGACTGATTATGGAGCTAAACAACATAATTCAATTCCCTCTACACTGCTACATTTAACTTCCAAGTTTTTCTATTGTGGAATTTAATGGAATTTAAAAAGGCTTTGCATTCCCTTCCTTGGAAAAAAATACATTTACAATTACAAATGGGAGAAAAAACTGCCTTAAAAAGGAGACATGGGTAAACAAAAGGTAAACATTGGGAAAATGGACTTTTTCCTGTATATATTATTCATAATGTCAATACATATCTCTATGTTTATTTTATGAAATCCTGCTTTGGAACCTTCTCAGCAATTTGTATGAGTTCATTTCTGAGGATGAAGCAGGAGAATCCATAACTGGCAAAATCACTATATTCAAATTAATACTAGTTTTAAAGATCTCTCATTAAGCCAGCCTGCCAAACTTATTACTAGTGGAAGTAAACATAATACAAATAATATTAGAAAACAGCACTACTAATAAGCTAAAAAGTCATGAAACCTTAATTATTAATAGTGTCCTAATCAAAGTATATTTGTAGCAGAATAAGAACTGAAAGAACATGTACATTTGCTGAAGTATTGTCTAATACCTGACAGAGTTTAGCACACAAACAAGTATTTTAGGGCTACACTGGACCTCTTTTATTTAGAACAGGCTTATAAGAGCACAAAGGTACACACACAAATGTCCATCAAATGTACAAATACCCTACTATTAGTGTTCCACACGAATGATCTTCTCCAGAAAAAAAGTGTTCTAAGATAGTTGGCCCTCTGTACTAATCAACAGGATTTTCTGATTAACAGCATTATGAATAATGATAGTACTGCTTCTAAAAGAGCTCAGCATATTATTGTGCACAGCCTTGTGCCTGAGAAAAGCTACGGTATAAGGGCTTGAACCTGCCCTTCTCCCTAGGGACAGATTTGAGCAAGCAAAGAGAGCTGTTCTTCATATGGCCATCTGTGCATGAATAGCTGGCTCAGAAAGCAGCAATTAAGTGACACATGCACCACTGGATAGTGGTGGACTGAAAAGAGTTGTAATATCATGTTCCAACATGTAACAAACATACAAAACTTACACTTCTACATTTAGAGATCTCCCAATTATATGAAATTATTTTCTCTATTAAGCTGTACTTCTTGCTCTAGAACGTCATGTTTTTTATATTTGTTTCCTTGTAAGTATATGCTTTAAACATTTTTTATTTTGATTAAGGGAGTTCCTATTAAAAGTAGGTATAGTGAACGGACACTCCTTTGCTGAATGAACCTTTCACAGCAATTACCAGCAAGTTGACAAGATTACCGATGCACAATATGATATATAAAGATATGAAAGTGTCTGCAGCACAAGTATTATGACTCAGCTTATGTCAAAGCACAATTGCAATCCACAGGCACTAAGTTCCTTCCTTCATCTTTGTTCTCCACATCTCTCTCACCTTTTAATACTTACATATGCAAACTCATGTATGTCTTTAAGAGTCTTTCAGATTTATCTAGTATATCAGTGGAGGCAGTGCCTTTATAAATGTCTGATAAAAGACTGCTGAGACAAATATACAGTAAATAGCAATAAATGTCTGGCAAATAAGATGACAAGAATACTGCTGTGAATCACAACAAAGTAGCTTTCAGTTTCCCAAGGAATTTTAGAGCAATGCCCTAAAGCAGAAACTCACCGAGCACTGCAAACTGCTCTGTGACATAGGAGATTCCAAAATCCAGTAAGATTTTGCAACAAGTCCCTGTACTGTCTCACCGTTTTGTAATACCATATATGGACACATCAGCTGCCTGTAGATAGGAAAGAAGGACATTCTTTGTAGTTATCTGTAATTAGAGCATCATTCACAAAAGAAAAATATTTGGAGCAAGAAGAGATTCATTGCTTGCAGCTAACAAGGTAAATTATATTAAACCTTCTAGGCAAGATTGTTGCATGCTGCTTCCAAAGTCAGTTAAGGCTTTGGATTATCTGGCAGATCATAGAATCCGTAAGGTTGGAAGGGACCTCTGGAGATCATCTAGTCCAACCTCCCTGCTCAGCAGGGAGTCTAGACCATATTAGATAGGGCTGCATTCAGGCGGGCCTTGAAGATCTCCACAGAAGGAGACTCCACCACCTCTCTGGGCAACCTGGTCCAGTGCTCCATCACTCTCACAGGGAAGAAATTCCCCCTCACGGTCAGGTGGAACTTCCTGTGGTTCAATTTCTGCCCATTGCCTCTTGTCCTGTCACATGGGACAACTGAAAAGAGTTTGTCCCTGTCCCCCTGACACCCTCCCTTCAGGTACTTGTACACATTGATCAGATCCCCCCGCAGTCTTCTCTTCCCCAGGCTGAAGAGGCCCAGCTCTCGCAGCCGTTCCTCACAGGGCAGGTGCTCCAGCCCTTTGATCATCTTCGTAGCCCTGCGCTGGACTCTCTCCAGTAGCTCCATGTCTCTCTTGTACTAGGGAGCCCAGAACTGGACACAGGACTCGAGATGAGGCCTCCCCAGGGCTGAGTAGAGGGGCAGGATCACCTCCCTCGACCTGCTGGCAACACTCTTCCTAATGCACCCCAGGAGACCATTGGCCTTCCTGGCCACAAGGGCACATTGCTGGCTCATGGTCATCTTGTCATCCACCAGCACTCCCAGGTCCTTCTCTGCAGAGCTGCTCTCCAGCAGGTCAGCCCCCAGCTTGTCCTGGTGCCTAGGGTTATTTCTCCCTAGGTGCAGGACCCTGCACTTGCCCTTGTTGAGCCTCAGGAGGTTCCTCTCCGCCCATCTCTCCAGCCTGTCCAGGTTTCTCTGAATGGCAGCACAGCCCTCGGGTGCGTCAGCCACTCCTCCCAGCTTGGCATCATCAGCCAACTTGCTGAGGAGGCACTCTGTCCCCTCATCCAGGTAATTGATGAAGAAGTTGAATAGGATGGGACCCAGTCCTGAGCCCTGGGGGACACCACTAGCCACAGGCCTCCAACTAGACTCCACGCCGCTGATGATGACCCTCTGAGCTCTGCCTTTCAGCCAGTTCTCAATCCACCTCACTGTCCACTCATCTAACCCACACTTCCTGAGCTTATCTAGGAGGATGTTTATGGGAGACAATACTTCTGTGGATACAAAAGGATAATTGCACATGCAGTGAAAAGCCAGAGCAGAGAAAGAGTTTAACAACGAAAATGTACTAGGCAAAAAAATACTTATCTCTTTTTGTATCTTTGTTAATACCCACAATGTTGAGGAAGGCAGGTGAGAATACCCTAAAGAGTTTATGGCTCTTCGTCAGCTAGAGATTCTCTAGCTGTCAAAAGCCTTGCTGAAGTCAAGGTACACAACGTCCACCGCTCTGCCCTCACCTACCCAGCCAGTCATTCCATCATAGAAGGCTATCAGATTGGTTAAGGAGGATTTCCCCTTGGTCAATCTATGCTGGCTACTCCTGATCACCTTCTTTCCCTCCATATGTCTGGAGATGACATCCAGAATGAGCTGTTCCATCACCTCACCAGGGATGGAGATGACGCTGACCAGCCTGTAGTTGCTTGGGTCTTCCTCCTTGCCCTTCTTGAAAACTGGAGTGAAATTGGCTTTCTTCCAGTCCTCAGGCACCTCTCCAGTTCTTCATGACTTTTCAAAGATGATGGAGAGCGGCCGGGCAACAACACCTGCCCGCTCCCTCAGTACCCGTGGGTGCATCCCACACGGGCCCATGAATTTGTGGTTGTCTAGCCTGCCCAGAAGATCTCTAATAGATATGTGCTAGCCATGGAAATTAAAATGTCTAAGGACAAGTGACCTTGTTGTATCAACTCTGTCAGATGTTTTGCATGTTTCTCTTTCCTGAATTTTTACAATTCATTTATTCTAAGTAACATTTCCTGCTTAGAAATCCTGTCCATCCCTCCCCTTCAATATCTGTTAAAAAAAAAAAAAAAAAGCCCAAATAGCCAAGGCTTTTCATGGACAAGTTTGAAAAGAGAGGAAGTTTACATGTATTACTTTCATGTTTAGATTATATGGGTGTGGACAATTCAAGGCCAGATTCTCTGACTTTGATCCTATGCTTCTAGTATGAAGAAACTTTAAAAATGATACGACAAATCAAAATTCCCCCCCAGCAGAGAATCTCTAGCTGACGAAGAGCCATAAACTCTTTAGGGTATTCTCACCTGCCTTCCTCAACATTGTGGGTATTAAAAAAGATATAAAAAGAGATAAATATTTTTTTGCCTAGTACATTTTCATTGTTAAACTCTTTCTCTGCTCTGGCTTTTCACTGCATGTGCAATTATCCTTTTGTATCCACAGAAGTATTGTCCTTTACAATATGTATTTGCAACATACTCTTTCAAAATAGAAACTCATGGAGTAGTGTAACATATTACAGTCATAATATTCATTATATTTTTATCACAATAAGTTTTTATCACAATAAAATCTCAGTAAATCATTCTTAATTGTTATGTAAACAGTAAATCAAACTCACCTAAAGGATGCACTGGCTTCCAGCCCTACTTTGTAAAGATAGCCATGTGATCTCCACCTAGAGAAGAGAGAGTTTCTTCATTACTTAGACTGTACCCAACAAAATGGCTATTTATATATTATGAAGCATTATCCTAAGTAATTAAAAATAAACATCTGTCACAAAAGTTACCAAATGTAATACAATTGCTTAAGTATTAATGCTAAAATGACATTTTACTGTCTTTTTCCAATTACATTAGTTTTAGAGCTCAACTATGGGGACACACTTTAAAATGGCATGTAATTTGCACTCATGATTTTCTATACCAAGCTACTATGAAATATGTAATTATTATTGTCTACAAGATTTGTAAATCCTAGTTCAAACTAAACTGCAAGTGTACCTTCTATTTAACTAGTCCATCTTTCTGAGGGAATCAGACCAGAACAAATTATTTTTAGCATTCACAGATGCTGATTTTATATGAGGATTAAAGAGATTATGAAAAAGCAGCTTTCACATATTTTCATTTGTTATAGACTATTAACTGTTATAGACTGTAACACTATTACAATAAAAATACTTTGCACAGTGCTATGCAAAGACATAAAAGCACTTTTTAAACATTAACGAACTGTAACACATTTGCTACACTATTATTTTTTCCAACTGCTAGATTAGTAGAGGCAACAAGAAAAAACACTGTCATCAAGCAAATTAACAAGAGGACTTGGAATGAAACCTCAATGTCTTCATTTCACTACTCACACTCTCTAAAATATTTCAGTTTAAGTCAAGTGAGTCAAGCATAGAATAAAGCTTTAAAATGTTTTAATCACAAAATTATGTTCTGTTTGCAGAGGTGCAGCTAGAGCAAGGACAATGGCATATTTTGGGGAGGGCAAAGGTCCAATCCACGTGGATAACGTGAAATGTACAGGAAATGAGAGATCTCTGGCAGACTGCATTAAACAGGACATTGGAACCCACAACTGCCGTCACAGCGAGGATGCTGGGGTGATCTGCGAGTACCCAGGCAAGAAGGCCCCCGGGAACAGCAATAAAGGTGATGTCTGTTGTGAGTCACAGAAGGACAGATTCTGAATGGGATACTATCATGGTAGGGAGAGAGGAAGTAAACACTCCCACCTTACAGAGAAAATATTAATATCAAAAGTAGTAATAGAAACAAAAGCGGTAGGGAACTGTGTCTGCCTTCACATTGCAGACCATATGCTTGATCTTGTTGCTGTGCCAGCTGCACAAAGGAAGGAAAGACAATTGAAACGATACTGGGTATTTGTCCACCATAGTACACAGCAGCCCCATTTCTTAAGTTATGCTTGGGACACAAGGAGGCAAAAAAAAGAGACACAGCTACTTTTAACTTTTCAGGGCATAGTTGTCTTTAACTGTCAAGTTCTGCTTTTACTTACATCAGGATAAGTAAGAAAAAACCCTATTTAAAAATCCAAGGAATAACTCTAGACTTGCACTTGCAAAGCACAGCACAACTATGTAAATTGATTTGTGATCAGAGCTGAAAAAGAATCTTAACTAACCAGAATTACTAAGCCTGAGACAATCCAGCATATTTTCCTAGAGTAATATTCGAGTATTAAAACCTACCATGAAATATAGAATAACTTCAGCCTTATTGTTTTTTAGTTAACTCCCATCGTAGATTGGATACTTCTTACTGCAAGTTTAATTCTGCCTACATTTCCATTTCTTGTTTAGATTCTCTTGCTTCTGTTTGTGGATTGAGGTTACTACATCGCCGACAAAAGCGAATAATTGGTGGGAAAAATTCTTTACGGTAAATATTTGGTAAAGACAAGTAATTTTCAATATAAAGCCTCTAAGATGTGTTTGCCATAAGCCACCTGTCTAATTTACGCTTTATTGTAGGATTTTTTTTTTAATTTTCAATTTTTTTGTTTTTCCTAAGGTAGAAATACACTCAAAGTGTATTTGGCAGGAAATTCAAATAAATTCTTTGATAAGCAATCATATTATCAGTTGAAAATCTGCAAACACCTGTAGGTTCAGTTGCTGGTTGGGTTAAACATCTTACTTTCAGAGTAGCCATTTCACTTTTTCTTTTAGAAGAAACCTTAACCTCAAATATGAGCTACAAAAAACAGAGCTATGAATCTAGTTCAATCTGGTCTGAGGACTATAATTGTTTTCTACCCTGGAAAAAGGGCTGGATATGACTCACTGCCTAAGACCTGATTTTCCTTCCAAAAATACTTCTCTTTGATCATACGGTTATGGAACTGGGCTTTTTTATTAACACTTTGTTCCTAACCTTTAATGGCATATATTTGCATATGGTTATTGTCTTTCCTCTTCACATACCGCTACAACAGGAAGTATAGGCTTTACTTCCTTAACAATGTGAACGGTCACAAAAATATCTATTCACAGAATCTTATGAAAGGGATTGTGTAAAGAAAAAAAAAGAGAGAAAAGAAATTACATCTTTACATGTCATTGTGCAACCTATTTCAAACTATGTGTACATTGATCAATCCATTACAAAAAAGAAACTATGTGGAAGAGGTTCAAAGAACAATAGCAAGAAGGAGCCCAGAAAACCACAAATTCAGCCAGATAGGATTGCTCATCTTAGAAAGGAGACAAATGAGAATGACAAATAAGGCATTGTATAAAAAAGCAGAAAAAGAATTATTGATTCAGAATACACATACAAAGGACACTGGATGAAATCAAAGAGTTTACAAATAACAGTCTCCAGTGAAGAACTTCAGTCTCGTAATAAACACACACAGGGACACTAGATGAAGTAAAATGGTGGGAGAAACTCAATACTGCAGTGTTTAGAAATAATTCAAAGATCAAGAAAAGGAACACATGAACAATATCAGAAAAGGACTCACTACCACAGGAAAGCATTAACACAAATTACTTGTTAAGGCTCAGAAAGGAACCGGATACTTATGTGCATACCAGGAAATACAAGTTAATTGCCTCATGTTTTGGAAATGTTGAATCTCATCTTCCAAAACTTAAAAATCTAACATGTTTTACTCTAATGGGGAGTAAATTTCTTTATCTTTCTTCAAAATATTTGACTACTGTGAGATAGAATGCTGGGCTGGGCAGCTCTAGTACTCCAGTTTACCTGTTCTAATTTGACTGTAGTCAGAAAGTACTTAAGTCTACCTGCTTGCTTATTCCTGGATGTGGCTATTGCTCAAACATACATCCCTCGCTCTCCCTCCCTTTTTTCCCCTTCCTGTATTTTGCTAATCTATAAAACTGGTGAAAATTAATTCATTTTATCTTGATAAGCCTGGGAATATGTATCCCAGATCTACTAAACAAGACAGACGACCACAGGCTGAAAGAAGGTGCTAATCTGTTACTTGTGGTTTTGTTGTTGCTTTAGATGTGTCAGTTTCCCTCCTCAAAGAAGCTTGGGACCAACAAAGCAGATACTAATACAGACAGAAAAAGAGGCAAGGATAAGTTCTCAAGAATTTCCCTTCTTTCCCCTACTCAGCTGACAGGAAATAGTTCTGACTCACTGACTCCTGAGTTGCTTAATATTCTTCATGTGGAAAGCAATACTCTGCATCTCTTATCTGACTTGGATGGCATTTGGGGAGGAACCTATAGAGCATAGTTTTGGCACGATGAATACAATCTGAGAAGGTAAAATTAAAATATTTCACAGTGAGAGGAAGTGCTCAGAGTGCTGGACACTCAAACTGTAAATTAATCTCAACCATTATTACATGGAATTCGAATGCTGTAATAGTATCAAAGGTATTCTCAACTATTACTCTATAAATAACATGAGTTGTAAGCTATTTCAGTTGAAAAAGTACATAGGATTTACATTCAAGGTAAGTGACAAACTATCTAACTTCTCTGGTTTGTTCCCGGAAAGAGATGTCTTATGCTCTCTGCAGGGGTGGCTGGCCATGGCAGGTTGCACTCCGACTAAAGTCATCTCACGGTGACGGAAGACTCTTGTGTGGTGCCACTCTCATCAGCAGCTGCTGGGTCCTTACTGCTGCACACTGCTTTAAGAGGTAGGTCTGTCTTCACTAATGAGGCTTATTTTCAAACTATTTCATTGTTATGGGTATAGGCAAAACATCCTAGGTCAAGCCCATTTGAAAACTGCTCCAAAGTACATTAAAATTATGTATTAAAATATATTACCTGTTCTTCCCAGTGGCTTGCTTACTTAACTGGGACTCCAACTCATTACTGATTGTGTTACGAAAGCTTTTTACTTTGCATACTTTTCTGAACACCTACATACTGGGAGAGTGTTAGGGAACAAGAAAAGCATGGCTGTAACACTGATAATCCTACATCTGCAGCCACTCAAGGGGCTGTCACAGGCTATCCTAAAACTGTTCCACTTGGTCCTAAGGGCCAATATACTGTTTTGTCCCACTCGGACTGTAAGATTGCAAATCCACTTTTGCTCCTTTCTCAGAGTCCTCTGTAAAAGGTAGTTAATCAAGCCTAAGAATCTGAACTTTGACCTTTTAGTGATATACACACAAAACTGTGTGAAAAAAATGTATCCTAAATGTTATTCATGCTGATTTAGGACTTGCAGTTAAAACTATGCAACATAAATCTAAGCATGCAACTCTCACAGCCTGTAGATGTGTCACTGTTCACTGTAGAAGAGAGACGGCATCTTTGGCTCTGATTTGTCATTGGACAGACTGGGCTGAACTTCCTAATGATCTCAGAGTGATTTTAAGAGGCTGGATTTACAAGAACTATCTATAGATCAAGCGCCTTCTTCACATATTTTCCAGACAGACAAGAGAAAAAAGACAGTATATCATGTCCCATACCTGAAAAAACAGAGTACTGCTTAAATAACAAAAGCAGGCACAATTATAGTAGGCATAAGAATTCAATACATTCTATGCATGATTGTAGGAATTGTTCCTCAGCAGTATAGCAGCATTATCTGCCTTCTGTGATTTCATACACACAGAATTTGCTTTTGATGCAAAGTTATAGCAATATTTCAAACTATTCTTCCTTTGTAATCTGCCTATTGTGTTGCCAAGTTTTGTCCTAAGTCGTTCAGCTACAGAGAATTTGCAGCTGTAGACATAAAAAAAAAAGTTAACTCTGGATGATTAGAAATGAGGCATGAAACAAAAATGAAATTATGACCATCATGTCATTTTAGGATATATGGGATTACTTGAACACTGTGCTGTTCTAATACTATAACTCTTAACATTTAAGTGCTTCTTTAAGCACTCCTGGATGCCCACATACACTTCAGCAAGGGGCCGGCAATCCTGTTTAGAACTGGGGAGCACTGGAATTAACTATCTAGCAACATGCCAGAAACCAAAGTAGAAACTGACATTAAAACTCACTTTTCTTAAGCCTAGCAGGAATGGTCAGATGAATTCAGGTGTGCCTTCAATGTCACTACATTACTTGACTGGCATAAGGATGATATTAATATGGAGGCTGATAGCTAATCCAACTTCCAGTTAGAGGGGAAATAAAAGAGGAAGGTGGTGTTAAGGGTAACACTGGCAGGTTTTGCTGTAACTTAAAGGCCTACCCATCCTAGCCCTACAAGACAGTGGTAACACCCTGAAAGCTACACCATTTTCTGCTGGGAAGCACTCCCAGACCCCTCCTCTGCCTCTGCTCTTCAGGTTATGTGATATGTGTACAATGGTTCTCTGCCATTTCAAGGTGACTTGTAGATAAGGAAGACTAGATGCCCCTATGAGCTAGGTATTTTGCTTCTTTTGTTTACTGACATTCTGTGACAATATTTACATATCTGGCAAATAGGTAACTACTAGTGGGGAAGAAATATAATTGTCTATGATTGAAAAAGTCAGTTTAAAACAGCTGTGTGTATGAATGTGCACAGAAGTAAGGTAAATCTGAGACTGCTCATTAAGCCTCCAACTAGAAGACTTCTAGCTAACAAAAAGTTCTATACGTTTGCGTAAGCAACTGCATTTTTCAGTCTTTAAAATCAGTGCATTTAATTAAGATAGGCTTTCCTGAATATCAATTTTTCATTATGATTCTAAAAATTACCATGATCCGTAAGAGAAAATTAGCAGGACTTAATTTAAAGAGAATACTGTTTCTTTGTTATGATCAAGGATATACCAGTAAATAGAAGCCAGAAGCTTCCTTGTGTGCTATCTCAGATATGGCTGATAGGAGAGCACTCCTTATTGCTGGTCATAAGCAACTGTTTCACTCCATCTTCTTCATGAACCAAAACAAACAATCAAAAATCAAATTACTTTGATTATCAAACCAATTTTGGGAGAGAGTAATTCATTTCTGATGTAAATTCCAAACACATAAAACAATATATTTGTCACTTTGTACTCCTGACATCCATACGGTTAAAGGAAAACAGAAAGAACTAACCCTTCCCACTGCCCTGAATTTCATTAAGATAATGAATAGAAAAGTAAATCATGAACTTGATGTTGCACTATATACTAAAAAAACCAGAAGAGATTAAAAAAAAAAGAAAAAAAGATTTATACCCGTTTAAAAATTACCCTTCTCCATTTGAGAACCAAATATCCACTCGATCACTGAGAAAACTAATCTGGAAAGTACTGTGATTGTGTTTATTTGTATATACAAAATCTGTATGTCAAGGTACACAATGGTTTAATTACATAGACAAATACCTACTGAATAGGAAAAAAACATAAAAATTTAAACTCCATGAACAAGTAGCATAGCACTAACATGTGACTTAATACATAGAGCCAAAAGCGTATCTATAATTATACGATAGCATTTTCAGTGACCTTTCGGAAATGTATTTGACAGATTAAGTCAGGCAGAAAGTATTTATATTTTTACTAATGACCTCATACATTCCCGTTCTAATAGGATGATGCTCAGATGTATACCAAAAAATGCTAAAATATTGTTTCTAATATTCCTTAGAGATCACATCTAATGGTATGTTGCAGCAGAGAGATTTCTGTTTTGAATAGATAGCTTTCAAATGCAATGAGATCAACAGTTATAAACAATCACTATAGCAAAAGTTATTAAACTATTTAGTATTGCTTAAGTGATGAAAGAAACAGTATAACATTGCTAAATTTATTGGGGTCAGTTGCTGTATTATTTAGATTCCTAAGTGGAATGTTATCACACAGTATATGATATCTGAGCAGAAAAATATTACTGAATGAGATGTCAAGAAAACTCTCATACTTTAAGTGTTTTTTTGCATTTAAGTTAGAATAATTCAAATAGAAAATAATACAATTTTACTGCAATAGTAAATACTTCTGTATCAGCTTCCTTTTATAATTTATTCCAGCATTTTGCTGGAAAGTATAAAAACACAGGGGTGGGGTAGGTGACTGATCATTGTGTATTTTCTGTAAATCTATTAGAAACTTCCTTTTGAATGCTATGAGGAAAAGGGAGAAGTCAAAAAAATGTATTTGTGTTAGCTTAGCCAGACTTTAAAATAAACAAACATACTAAACACTACACTTGTTTGCATTTTCCTGAGAATGGCTGTGTCCTGTAATCTGAAATCTCAGGCATGCATAGCAACACTTCTTGCAGCCATAGTAATCACCTCTAAGGTACTCACATTCAGTCTACAATGTTAGCGACTGGAACCTTTTTATATGGACAACTAAGATTTACAGGCAATCTGTCACTTCAAGACCATAAGCTCTTTTATATATATTTATAAATATATCTATTTTATACATGCTTCGTTCTCCTTACTACTTTACTTAAGAGGTTTTCATGTCAAGTTATCTCTTCCTCTAGAATTCAAATAGCATTCCTTCTTCAAAACATGTTTCAAAACTAATCTACAAAACAAACTTGAGCACTGTTTTCATTTCAGTAATTATTTGGGGTGTCACAATGATGTTAGTACTCACAAGTTTTCATTACAATTATTGGCATTTTGTTACCTTTGCTAAAATTATTTATGAACTGCTCCTTGCTTGCACCTTAAAAAAAAAAAAAAAAAAAAAAAAAAAAAAAAAAAAGCTAATTGTGGCAGATGGCAATAGGAAATCTTGCCTATGAAAATATTCAGCCTTACCTGAAACTTCAGGAAAAGTTATACAGTATTTTTTAGGATATGTTTAAACGTCAGTTGAATTATTTGAGAAAGTGGTTTTGCTCTGTAAAAAAGTGCTGGTGCTGTGATTTAACTGAACAATTAAAAAAAAAGAGACAAAAAGACATTGATCAAATCTGGCTCTATGTCTAGTATCTGCATTTGCATGAGTGAGCCGTATTTGTTTCAATCTGAATTTCAGGTATGGAAATAACACTCGTAATTACGCTGTGCGAGTGGGAGATTATCACACACTGGTACCAGAAGAGTATGAGGAAGAAATCGGAGTTCAGCAGATAGTGACGCATGAAGAGTACAGGCCTGACAGCAGTGACTACGACATTGCGTTAGTGAGGCTACAAGGTCCAGAGGAACAATGTGCCAGATTCAGCACCCACGTCTTACCTGCCTGCTTGCCATTAAGGCGAGAGAGACCACAGAAAACTGCTCCTAACTGTTACATCACTGGATGGGGTGACACAGGTAAAAGTCTTTTAATGATTTCTACCCACTGACTTGCTACCTGAGGCTGCTTGTTAAAAAGACGTTATCAAATACTCAGGGAAAACTGTTCCACTTTGAGTATTTTCTTTCTTCTTCTTCCTTTTTTTTTTTTTTTTTAAATAAGAGAATCTCTTTTTTCTCCTGATCCTAAAACAGGATCAAAAACATCTTTTGCTTTTGGAATTTAGTTTGTGTTTGAGAACAATGTCACTCTAAATAGTGGAACAAGTCATTAAAATGGCCTCATCAAGCTTGACAAGTATGAATCAAAGGCTTATTCATTGACAGGCAAACCTCAAAGAGCAGCTTATAGTTCCCTGTCGCCCAACATAACTAACAGCTCTAATATATTTCAGGTTTTTGTCTTTAAGTACAAGGAGTATTGTACAGAACTCCTTCAAATGATGCTACTTCATCTGAAAAATGGATAGGAAACATGTACGTAACAGAATTTTAAGTAGCATTGTTCAGTCTTTCATATTACCACTGGCATTTTCAGTATCAGTGGTTAGATTTCAGTAAGAGAACACCTTGCCAAAACTTGAGAGAGCCAGAAAGCAATCTGTAATAAAGACTTTCGGAATAAACTTTCTAGTCACTTTTTAGGTCATTACAAGAGTCTCTTTCTTCAAAAGGTCTCTATCCTTTAAATATTTTACAAATTATTAACCTTGTTTTACTTCATATTTTTATGTGGTTGAATACAGTGCCAGACAGCAGCCACACTTGATCCTTTGCTCCACTGACTCATTCAAACTGGCAAGAAAGCAAAGCCACGTATCACTTCTCTCTCTTTATATTCATTAATCTGTACATCCATTAACAGATTTCTAGGTCTGTACTTTTTTGCTAAAAACAATATTAATTCATTGCTTAGCTCTGTCTAGCACTTTAGACAACTAAGTACAATATTGCTTACTTAGGGACTTCCAGGTAAGCAAACATTAGCCACTGCCATAATTGATTACAGTAAGAAATTACATCATTGCAATATTTCAGTTGAAATTTCATACTTACAATATAAATCAAACTTATTTTACAAGTATAAGATTTTATTTTTAAAGAAACTGCTTTTGGTGTCCTATCTTTTCAACTGAAAAAAAGAAAAAAGTTATAGAAAAAAGTCAAATGACTTAAGTCTTGATATTTTACTTGGAAATTTTTTAGTAAGGAAAAATAACTGATCACAACATTGAAAACTTGCAGGTAAGGTCTTGAAAAGGATTACAAGATTTGTCACTACTAATAAGCACATATGTTCAGCATACATAGCAAGAAGGGCTGAAAGCACATGAAAACGCTACTGATTTAAAATACTGACTCTTGCACAGCTTTTACTCAGTATTAACATTTCCTAAAATGAGCTAGCTCTGTAACTTTGAAATCTGGTCTTTACGCAGTAGCAATGACAGCTCTTTTTAAAAAAAGGCCTTCTTTCAACTCTAAGTTAGAGTAACTATTCCTAGGAATAGCCTGATGATGGGCCAAGTATCACAAGTATCATGTTACCACAGTAACATTCCACATTTCCAAATATAAGTAATTTTGCAATTAATAGATGCACGTTTATGCCACGTCTGCCCAACCCCACCCTGAGCTGCTGTCCCACCCCTCTCATCCTCTGTTTCCTCGTAAGAGCTAGAACACTGATTTACTCCACTTATTTACTTCACTTAAGATGAAACATGCTCCACCCTCTCCACTTCATGACACCAATCTTCCTGTCTTCAGCATATTAAAAGCAAAGAAAGGTGCTCTAACTGTGGAATCAGTGAAAAACTCTAAGCTTGGAGTAGCAAGTAGAAGAGATGACCAATACACAGAGGAGTAAGAAAGTACTGCAGTAATTTAATTACAGCCCTGCTTGTGCAGTGCAAGATTCACTACAGAAAGAGAAAATGCAAGGACAGGTTCTGTTTCCAGCAAAATTACATTAGGTGAGGAAGCAGATTTTTGGAATGAGACATTCATTTGGCTATACTTTTTAGTTTTCCAGTGTGTAGAAGTATCAGAATTGTAGAAGAGTCAAATGATATTGCTCACCTCTAACAAAGTACACTTGAAGGCCAGAAGCATTAACTCTGCAGTCAAGGTGACCAACAAGCTTGCATATCCCCACAGTATTTAATTATGATGGTGCTCTGGCTGGGAAGCTGATAGATGGTGCAGCACTTGCTGTAGCTGAAGCAGATAGACTTGAACTGGTGACCTAGAAATGAAGTATTTCTACAGTTTTAGTCTCCCCTGCTCATATCTCCAAAGAATAGCTTCCCTATTTAAGTATTACAGCATATATTCTTGTTAAACACACTTCTTTTACAAAACAAACAAAATCCAGCCTTGAAAAGATCCAGCATACGAGGTGTAAACCTAAATCTTAGTTAAATTTTAAGCTTTTTTAAAAAAGTATTTTTGTATTCCATATTTACAGGATATATTTAGTACATTATTATTTTAGTGTACAGTAGATTTTCCTGTATTAAGTCCCTTTTTTAATGATAAAATAGCAGGAAGGACTAACAGTATAAATGAGATTAGATTTTATTTATGCTTCTGAGACCAAGCATGATGATACAATTATTTGGGTCCTCTTTATAGGGAGGGCCTATTCAAGAACATTACAACAAGCTGCCATCCCTTTACTTCCCAAGAAGGTATGTGAAGAGCGTTATAAAAGAAGGTTCACGGGAAGAATGCTCTGTGCTGGAAATCTCGAGGAACGGAAACGTGTTGATAGCTGTCAAGGAGACAGTGGTGGACCACTGATGTGTGAACGCCCTGGGGAAAGCTGGGTTGTATATGGTGTGACCTCCTGGGGCTATGGCTGTGGAGTGAAAGACTCTCCAGGTGTCTACACAAAAGTTTCATCTTTTGTACCCTGGATAAAGAGTGTGACCAAACTATGAATGTCCTTAATCAAAAACAAACTTCGATAATAAATTTTGAAGCAGGACAGCTTAAACAGCACAAACAGTGCACAGCTGGGGCCCACAATAGATGGGAACAGACATTTTGCCCAATTCATGTGTTTTTCTTTTTTGTTAAATCCAAGCTTTATATACATAACCTTTCCAGTTAGGGATTAATGTACAGATAAAATCCAATTGAAGAAGCTTATACTGCATGAATAAGTTTCCATGCAGATAATGGCAAAAGTGATCTTTATCTTAGAGCAACATCGGAGCAGGACAGTTAGAGAGTTCACTAAAAGATTCACTGTTTACAGAAGACTGTAGCAGCAGCTATTCATGCTCCATGCTTCTCTAGAATTACACATCTCAATTCACTTCCAGTCTAGTTTATTTAATGAGTCCTTGACTGTTTCCCTATTTATTATTTCTGTGGTCTTATACTCAAGTCCTTTAACTTTGTCTCATATTTCCTTCAGCTGATGAGAACACTCACAGGTTCACTTCTGGTAATGACTCTTCATAGGCATTACTTGTTAGAAGGGAAACTAATAACCAATAATCAGATTCCCAGATACTCACAGTTTAGTTTCTAAAGCACATTTCTAAGTAAAGCGGACAGTACTGTGGACGTTATTATTTTCCCATCAAAAATCCTGCACAACTGCATGAGCTAGATGAAAAAAATAGCCCTCTTTGAATTCCAGAAAGATGGAATTAGGTTTTTTAATCTAAAGGGACCTTCCCCCTGCATTCCCCTGATTTTCAGCACATGCACATAATGACATACATGCAGCAGTTTGGGGAGAATATAGGTTTTCCTGTTTGCCACTAGCTGTTGGTACAGTATCAGTTTCAAACCCCTCAATTCTCTAACAAAAGTTAAAATAATTCAAAACAAGCTCAGAGATCACTAGTTTTAGAGGGGCTTTACTGAAGTACCACTAGGAACCTCTACCAATCCTACAAGGAAAAGTTATTGCAAGTATATGGAATGCAAGTACTAGAGACACTGAGCCAATGCACATTTGAAAAGGTCTAAAGTCTTAAATGACAGTTTAAAAAAAAAACACAGGAATACTTAAGGAATTATATCGTGTTTAGTTAGAATACTAATTCAGTCTGACCTGACCAGAAAAGGAACCCTACCTGAAATCAATACCTGTGAAATATTTGTGTATCTTTAATCTAGAAACTACTCAAATTTGTCATAGTAATTTACAATGCTAAAGGAAAAAAACAGTTTAAGTCATATGGTCCCCAATGTCCTTTTATAATCCAAACATCAGTTAGCTGGTTTTCAAAGACTTAAAGTACCTTGATTCCCTTTGTCAATTCCTCTCACAAATTCTGTTCCCAAAGCCTACAGAAACCTTAATGGTTTATTATAAAAAAACACCGATTAAAAGTGATGTTTACTTAGTGTAGCAAGAAATGTATTAAATAACTATTTACTAGTCTTTTAGAAAGGGCCATCCCATTTAACTTCTTTATCACACAGAAGACAAGTAATTACCTTTCTAGTGCAACACTGTTCGGTATCAAAGCTAATCTTGAAAATATCTGAGACTAACTACAGTCAGGAAAACAGGAAACTTCAGTGCTACATCTACAACCCATCTGTAGGTCCACCTTGACCATCTATAAATGTCTATTACGTACCACATTTTGACAAACTTTTCTTTAAAGGATGAAACTGAAGCTCTGCGGGCCAAGAAACACTCCAATGTGAAAGACATGGCAGCTGTATGTCACCATATTGTATGTAATTGTACAAATTGTGACTACCAGTTACTATTTTTCTGCATTTCCTTTCCCCCAATATTCCAGCTCCTTCAGAGTGTTGTCTGGCCTTCTGTGAACAAAGGTGGAATGCTTGTGTCCTTATTGTAAGTGGGTTATCATCCATTTCTGTATGCATCCATGTCTGTCCAGTATTGTAATAAATATTTAATGCAACTTGGCTTGCATGCAAAAAAATGGTGGTAATATTGCAGAATCCCATGTGATTGAAGACTTGGTCCTCAATTTCTCTCCAGGTGTCAAAGTGATTTTTAAGGGCCATGACTAGTTTAAATATCTTGTTGGAACTGGTGCTAAGCTATAATACATGAGGTGTTTTTAGATATTTAAAGTCTTCTCTAATTCTGCACTTCTGAAATAGCATGAAATAGTTTATTTAAAAACATGTAATAAAATCATAGTACAGTGACCACCAACTGTTAGACCTATATGAAACTCTGCTAGCAAAATTTCAATCAATTCCTATTTTTACTGCTTATATATCTCTTTAAATTAAAATGATAAAAGGGGAAATACATCTGTCAGAAGATATTTACTTGTACCATCAAAACTTTGCTATAGAAGGTACTCTATTTTGAGGCTTGTGAAGTAGGCTGTATAGTGCAATGTATTATGTGCATGACGTATATGGAGAAAATCCCGATTTTTTTTTTAAAAAAGTTGTACCACTGAAGTATTATACTTGGAAAAGAAATCAAGTCTGCATACTAAGCATAGTAAGCCACTTAGATTTAGTATAGTAGTTTGCTAGTTTAGTTGGCTCCTTTCATAACATGCTTTAAGAATTAGATTTAAAAATGTTGCACTACTGTTTTCATGCAGACAGCATGCCTTCTTAGTTTCTAACAAAGTGCAGCTGTCTTACACTATACCATTTAAATTTTTGTTCCATGAGTCTGATGATTTAAGTGTATACAATAAAAACTGCCACACTGACTAGAACTTTTCTTTATAAATTCAAAAAGCTCAGCTGGATAATCTTGCTGTGAGTTTTTGTAAGTGAAAACAGGTGCTCTTGAAAATATGACTTCATTTTCTTGAAAGTATGGAACTGTAGGCCTTTTTCCCCTAGATGCAAGTTTTCTCTATACCATGTAATTTCCAATCCTTTGTATACTCTAATCTAGAGCAGTTATCAAAAAGTAGCCTATCCTACACTCTCAAAACTACCTAAGAATTTTTTGACCCCTGCCACCTACCCGTTTGTTTGAATTTTCCAAAATGCACAAGATTGTAGAAAACAAATTCTCTCTACTCTCCCGTCTATACTGAAGTTTTTGTTTTGTTATGAACATGCTGGTCACAGGGTTAATGGTCACAGAAACTAAGCGAACACTTAGCACTTCCATTATCAAAGTAGATGACTTTAGTAAACACCAAAATGTCGTCTCTTCAAGTATCCCAACATTATACAAATTTATAGTTAGGTACAGTCACTTTGAACTTTAAAGGTTTTGTAAATAGATTTCCACCTTCTTGCATTAAATTGCACAACTGCTTAAAACATTACCAACTTCACAGTAAGCGAAATGTTCTTCCTCAACTTGTCCATTTTCCAGAGAAGATACAAGGAGTACATTGGAAACAAAGAATAGTGAAACACTACTGCAACTGACAAACACAAAACACATTTAACATGCATGTAGTCTTGACCCTGAACAGCTTCCCATAGTGAAGGCACATTACACACAAGCACTGAACCACACGTGAACTAGGAGTCCTTCTACATTTTCAGCTACCTAGTTTTCATGAATAGATGCTATAACAGCTTATTTTTAACAGTATGCCTATTCTGAATCAATGTTTTCTCTCTTTTTCAGTGTTAAGATACACAAGTGCTAGAATATTTATAGTCAACATTTTTAATGCTGCTACAACTTCAGAGTATCATCATTTATCGTACTGAGGTGGCTAGAACATTAGGTTCAAGTAGCAGGTATCAGTACAACAAGCACCATAAACTTTATGAAAAAAGAAAACTTTTTGTGCTCCACATTGCAGCATAACAGCACATACAGTGAATTGATGTACGAGACATCAGACCTAGCTCATTACATATCCACTAACACGCAGTAGTTTCCATTTCCTGTTCCATTTATTTTCCACACACATCACAGAAAGTGGCCATGTTGCAAATGCAGTATCAAGCAACCACAAACAGGGAAAGGATGAAGTAAGGATGACAGAAGTTAATAAAATGTAAAAAGGGAATTTACTTTTGTAAAAGCATAAAAAATGACTGTGTTGGGTGAAGAAGATAAAGCTGGAGTGGTTTAAGACAAGATATAAGCAAGTATAGAAAAATAAATAACCTCTATAAGGCATAGGTGAGAAAAATAAGAAAAGTTACTTGGGAATAGGAATTTTAAGACAAATCCTGAAATACAAGCCAGCTTAAGCAAGTTCATTTTTTAAAGTGGGGAAATTAAAAGCCTCCACATTTAAGTATACTCATCATTTCTGTTACACTCAAAGCAAAGCAGAGCTTTTTGTTTGCTGCCTTCTGTGTACACAACTGAGTGTCCATGGTAATCTTCAGCCTCAGGTAAGGCAATGTAGCCTCACTAAGGGCACTCAACATTACCAGGAGACATCCACAGCAAGCAGCTTATTCTTACTTTTGTACTCAACCATAACCTTGAAAACTATCTCCCCCACACACCTTAAATGAAAGCTTGTTTTACACAAACTTGGTGTTTTATCTCAACAAATTCTAAATATTTGATGAAAGGGCTCAGAAATGAATATTCACAAATCTTGTCCAGGGGCCAGATCAGGCTTCTGGGCCAATTCATTTGGCCTGTGGTCTGCTTGCTACAGCCTGTTCCTGAGAACCTTAAAGCTATAATCCAAGGATGCTGCAACTTAAGTGGAAATACCCAGTGCCCTTATTGTTTGGCTTATGCAATAGACTCACAGGACAGATATGTGGTCCTCTAAGTTACTGCCAGTTTCACACAAAATGATCCTTCTGCTATAAGCAGCAAAAAAACTGGACTGAAAATTTCAGAAGAGCAACTTAAGAACCAAGTTCTCATTTTTTTATGCCAAAAATTAATGAAATATTGTGAGCTATTCCCTGAAGAAAGCAAAGGTAAAAAAATCAAAGGATTTGGGCTAACAAGTGTCAGATGACCATATCAGCAAAATGCCGTACCATAGTTAAAAGTTGACATTAAAGACCTAAACTTTTAAATATTGCTTCAGATTGCTAAAGAAAATGTTTTTCTGCAGGCCTTCAGACCGTTTTAACCTTTATATTCTGTATAATTGCTGTATTAATGCTTTCTATATTCCTGGACAAACTTGTTTCCCACACCACTCCTGCTTCTTTCTATTCATGTTTGCCTGTATCTAGTTTTCTTCATAGGATGAAAGCCAGTTACAAAAAAATGGCCTCAGGAACACTGGGCCACTTTGCAGAAAACTGCAAAAGATCACTCTTGTTCCCAGGGGTCGAGCAGACCTTTCTGCCCTCACTGTGTCTATAGAATAGCAGCAGCTCCCCCCTGACTACTGTCTGCCTGGGATTTTCTTGTTTAAGATTTGCAAATGAATTTGCCCTTGCCAAACCACTTCTAAAAAAAAAGAAAGGTGACTACAGAAAGTACAGTTTCCCAGAAAAAAACAGAATTTACAATGCATGCTCCAGACTGTTGGCTACCAGGCTTTGCAGGCACAAACTTGCAGGGAAGATGACATACAATATGGCTCAATGCAGAGCTGCTCAAACAGAAACAGAGTAATCAAACACCACCAACTGAACAGGTGTAGCACTACTTATTATAGCTTCACACAGAATATCCATTCAGCTATACTGTCATCCCCAGCAGGAAAAGTACGATAAAAAAATAAAAAGAGAAGTTTCCTATGATGACAGCTCCCTGATCTCCGTAAGGCAGTTACTCCAGAGCGTAACTAACCTTCACATCTGAAGTTATTTCTTGAGATCTAGTGTTTGCTACAATTTAAGTCCACAAACACCCCATCCCCTCCACAGCAAATATAACCTTTTTCCTTTTCTTAATTGTCAAGTGCTTACCACCAAGTACACTCTATCTGACCCCTGTTCTAACTTTATGTATTTTTTTTGTTTGTTTGCTCACAAGTCCTCCTTCTTGTCCCCTTTTGATGTGTCCACATGACATTGTGCCAGCAGAGTGCTGGAGAACATGCCTTACGTAAGACAGTAAGTTTGGTCAGACATCACAGAATGAAAACATTTATTTCCAATGATTCACATCTACTGGAGCTCCACATATTCTTCTCTTGAAATATGGATTAAACAAAACATCCCTCAGCAGCTGATACTGAAAAAGCAGCTACATTCAAGGTTAGATTTTCTCCACTGCAACAGTAACCTCTGACACAAAGATCAGCTAAAATGGCTCCCAAACAGCGTGTCAGCCACAGTCAGTCACTACTGTGGTCCGTAACCATGAAGTGGAGATGTAAGAACCAGCTACACACCAACACCAAGCAATTTAGTCACACAGCAGCAATTCCAGAGTACACACGTAGGACTAGACTTGGTTATCAGCAGTCTTATAATGAACAAGTGACACTTGCAGTAAAAGACGTCTCTTTATTGCCTCATTGATACACTTAAATGCTTTACATTGGCATACACATAAAAACTATGACTGCAGCTGTTCATGTTCACTTTCTAGACTTCACACAATCTTGCCCTCATTTTACACAGCACGTATGTACTTACTGTAAGATTTGTAACCTGCTGTGACAGCATCAGAGCCACCACTTAAGATACAAATGCTTCTGGATTTAAAAAATATTGCAGTATGGTCAACCACAAGACAGACTACAGTTCAGCAACTAAACTAGTCAGCATTAATATAATTGTTTGAGACCCAGCGACAGTCATGAGTAGCTAAAGATTCTACAAAGTAAAAAAAAAATGAGCTTGTCACCCTAACAGTATTCTTTCTTATTTGTTTACAAGCAGTAAAGACTGATTTCAGGCACAGTAAACTACATCCCAGCCCATCTCTGCTCTTGGTAAAGATGAGAGAAACAACAAAACATCTCTTAGCCTCCAAGTCTGAACTTAATTACAAAAGCTCGTATCTTGTTAAGGCTGAAGAGATTAAGACTTAGCCTAAGTAACCAGAAATATTATTGCTCAAAAAGGCATTTATTCCAGATGATTAACCATATCCACTCCTAATCTAAGTAATAATTTAAAATTCTAGTCATAGCTACTCCTAGAATTTAAATGTGGAATTACCCCATTGTCTTCTGTCATCACAACTTAAGAACTTTTGCCCCTGTTAAAAAAAAAAAAAAGATAGTTTAATATTGCAATTGAAAATACATTCACAACAACAAAGATTTCTTAAAAGCATAAAACCCTCTTACAAATTGTCAGCTACTCTGAAGCAAAACTATCTGTAATGACTTATCCAATCTCCCCCTTCCACAGCAGTTTCAGGTCTCAAGGTCTTAATTCTGTCTTGACAGAACACTTCCACAGGTAGTCTCCAGAAGTCTATGGATTCATATACCTCCAGTTTGGCAGGCAAAGGCAGTGTTTCGTCATGACCCATTATTCCTAATATAGCCAATATATCTAGACCCAAGCCCAATTCTTCCTAGTTACACTAACTTTTGTTCTTGAATTTTATCTATAAATGACCATCGCAAATCAAGCATTAAAAAACTCAACAAGCCTATACCTTATCGGTGCCAAGCAGTTTAACCACAGTAATATAAATGGTAAATGGTAATTATTCCTGCTCAAGACTTCATTTTTAACAATTTATCGCATAATACATACTGCATAATACGTTCTTCTTTGGGAATTTCAACAGCAACAATGGTCGTCTCTGTAGCTCTAGCCTCTATACTCTTTAAAGGAAAAAAAAAAGAAGACACATTTAAGAACTGGGCCGCAACCGCTTCTTGAGGAAAAACATAAAAAAGACAGACCGCCAATCCTACCGCACCCCACACCTCCATCTACTCGATATGTTACTTGCTACAGTCAACAACTAATACCAACGAGATGGTAAAAGCCTTGCCAATTAGCAAGGTACTGCTCTTCCATGTCTAGGAAGGGGTACAGCCACAACCGGCAGCCCCCATGAGACCATGGACCACCCGGCCCCGCCGGCCCGCCACGTGGCGGCCGCTCCCGCGCCGCCGCCATGCCTCACGCGGCCCACGCGTCCTTCCCGCCTCGCCGCAGCACCTACCTGCCGCTCGCCCCGCTCCTCTGCCTCAGCGACTCCGCTCGGGCCCTCTCGGGCCCGCCCGCGCCTGCGGAAGACAGCGCGCCGCCCCGACCCGGGCGCCAGCGCCGGGCCCGCGACTACCTTCGCTTCCCCACGAGGCCCCAGCGCGGCCCCGACAGCCTTCCGCCGCCCGCCCTCTCCCCCCAACCCGTGCCGCCAACGGCCGCCGCGCGCGCCGCCCAACGGCCCTGAACGGCCCGGGCTCGCGCCGCGGCCGCTCCCCTCTCTCCCGCCGCCAACGGCCCTGAACGGCCCGGGCTCGCGCTGCTCTCGCCCCCGCCAACGGCCCGGGCGGGCGCCGCGGGCGCCGCGGCCACCGCCAGCAGCCGGGCGCTGCGGCGGGCGGAAAGGGCGGAGCGGCGCGGCGCCCCGCGCTAGGGGCTGCGCGATCCGCCCCGCGGCTGTGGGCGTTTCCGCGCGTGCAGCGGGGCGCGTCGGTCACACGGGGGCAATAGGAAAGCGCTTCTGCTGGTGTTCCTGCAGCCTGACGCACGGCGGGCGTGTACGTACCCGCAAGGCCGCGGTGTGAGGCATTAAACTCAGGACGCGTGTTTCTGCTGTAATGTTCTTCCCATCTGCGGCTGTACTGAGTGGAACTCCTCGTTTAGCTGGATCATAGAGATTTGCAAAATGTGTAGGATTGAGGCTTTGGCCTTTCTCGCTCAAGCAGAATTCACCTTTCTGAAGGCAGGAGGGTGTGACTGCTTTTGAATAGCAGTTGGACAACTGCATTTATTTTTTTAATCGCCATGTTGCTGGAATAAGACAGCATCTGCTCATACTGAATGATGAGCAGAGCCTTAAGTGATGATGATAGTTTTCTGTTCACCATTTCATCCTGTGCTTGAATCACTAGCTCTCAGGAGTTACAGACTAAAAATTTCCAATCTGGAAATAATTTGCAAAACTATAAATCATCAGCATACACTAAATTAGTGAAATTACTGCAAGAAACTGGTTGAAGACTTGAAACAGACCCAAACAGAAGTCACTCCTGGATACAGTAGTAGTTAGGCTGTCCAGTCTCTGCTGTTTGTCAGGTTGGCTATTTAGTCGTTACCACGTATCAGCCATGGTGAAGCTCACAGATGATGAGAATTTCTGAGCTGTATCACAAGAGCACATCTGGCTCCAGTGCACACTACAAAGCAAGTGTAGGAAAAGGTGTACTGACTCACTCAAATTACAATATAGGCCTTCACTGCATCCTGCAACAATTTCATCACAAACTAGTGAGCATCTTCAGATGCCGGAAGAGATTTAAGAGGGCAGGAGTCTGTCTTCCACAAAAAGGACCTGATAATACTGCCCAAATACAGCTCCAGAAGTGAAACTGAATATATTGACAATCTGAGGTATGATGGGAATGCAGGACAACAATGGGCTACAATTATGATTAAGGTCTTTTACTGTGCTTTAAAAGTACTTCTAAAAGTTGCTGAAGAGCAACCTCAGGAGAAAATAGATTAACAGCTCTATGAACAAGACACTGAAGTTACTCTCAAAATCAAAGTGTTTCTGTTTAAGTTGCCTGGACATTGATATACCTGTCTACATACAGACAGACATATGAATGTATGTATATATCTGTATATATACTAAGTAAGGTCATAGTATGGGCCTTAAATGCTAAAATACTAAATTTGTTCTTTCCTGATAACAACAGGTTGAGAACAAGGAAGATGTTTTGAAATATGTGCTAGAAAAATGAAGTAATCCCTTTAGATGAACACAAGTAATTTTCCTTTTCTGGTCCACACAAGCAAAGATACTTGGTTAATACTTGCAAAATTTCTCCCCCCTCCCCAATTTTACTTAGTATACCTTTCAAACCACAGTGTTTTTAATTTAAGTACTTTATAGTCTGAAAAAAAGAAAGCATTCAAAATCCTTACTGCCATGGATCAGAGGAAAGGAAAAAGTTGAATCTGCTAGATTTCCTAACTCAAGAGGGAAAGGATTTAACATACACTAGGGGAAAGGAGTTCTCAATTACAATGAAATGAACCTAAAATAACTCCACTGGCTGCATAATCAGGACAAGATTTCCTCTCTAGATCTGTCAGGACAGCAGAACTAGAGAACTAATTTCAGGGTGTGGTAGGCTTGCAGTGTTATTAAACTCATCTTCTGTCCAGAGAAAGGGCAGTTTTTTAAATGTCTGTCACAGATTTCATTAAGTAAAAACACCCTCAAAGATGAGGTAGTATTTATTCTGTGCATGGGCATACTGGCAAGATGAGGCAGATAATTTTGGCTTTAGCAGTCCAGATGCCAGTAGACTGCCACTGCCAGAGGTGGCAAGACCAAAAATATGTCTCAATCAGCTACAAGGGAAGACTTTATATGTGATTTGTTAAGGAACTCTTAAAGAAAATATTAGAAGTGGTGAATAGGTAGTGCAGGAAGATTCCTTCTGGCTGATGTTTCATTATAAACCTTACTTCTAATTGGAAAAAAAAAAAGAAATTATTTAAGGCCATCTGTCATTTGGTGTTTTTCATCATTTTCAGAGATGATGTAATTCGACTGCTTTAGATATATGACCCTCATGCAGTATTCCAGAAGAATGATAGGATTGTACAGAAGGGCAAAGGCATGTCAGAATCTGCCATCCAGTTGCCTGTGCCATAAGCTCTTCTGATCTTACACCATATGTGTTCAGCAACTTTGATTCCACTCTATGTCAGGTGAATAAAGTGCTGTCTCCTGTCTTTAGCTTACCATGTTTCCCCTCCGGAAACTAGCTAAATATAATATATAATAAATATAATAGCTAAAATGAACTATGCCTGTATAAAAAGCTGTGCAACTGGTTTGTGGTGTTTTTTGTTTTGTTTTGGTTTTTGGTCCTGGAGTCAATCAGTTGAGAACTTAGCTAATAAAAGAAGTTTTACTGAGAAACTTAGCGGGATACATTCTTGTTAACTGAGAGGATAGAATAGAAAATTTCTTTACCCAGGAAGAGGTCCATTTCTCATGGATAAGTCAGAGGATTTCAACTAGTAATTCTGAATCAAGCCCCTGTGTCAAATGTCATGGTTGAAATAGGCCATACCTCTTAGAAAAGACTCATGCCTTCAGGCCTAAATAATCACATTCAGGAAAACAAAAAGATCTGATAGAGACATTGTGCTTCTAGATGGGTAACTCTCCTAGGCAGGTAGATATCTGAACACTTAAAAAATGCATGAGCCTTATTTCCCTTCCAAAATTCTCAAGAGAAGAGAAGCAGAATGAAAAAAAAGGAAAGAAAATACCCTATCAAAGAACAAGACAGGGAAAGAAGTGAACAGATTATGAAGTGGAAAAGAATCAAGCTCATCATGTTTTTCAAATCTGTCACTCTTATTTTGTCTAAAGTCCTCCTCCATTCAGTTTTCTCTAGCTCTTGGTTTTACCTGTTTTTTGTTTTCCTGTTCCTGTGATTTGTCCTTTGATGCTGACTATCATGCCTTCTTCATTCATGTAGTCCATAGAGACAAAAAAATGGCCCATTCACCTTTGAGGTCTAAGACTTTTGAGACTGGAAGAACTGAAAAAAACCCATGAAATCAGAATTGGAGACTGAAGTCAGTAAGGTATTACTTGTAGTTAAGATCTTTTTTCCCTTTGCTTAGTACTTTTCTGTTACTACTTTACTGTTTCACTTTTGTTATGCTCAGACTTCTGAATATATAGGTTACATAATTTCTCTGTAACCAATTAAACATTTTAACATATGTTAACAGCAAACATGTTACATACGTTTTCTGTCTCCTACACCTCTATGAAGACATTAACAGCTTCTGCCCAGCTAGATAGCACATGAGTTCTGTTCTGAATTTGTTGGTAACAGTGAATTTTCCTTTGGAAATTCTGTAGAGGTTTCTGCTAGAAAAGGTTTTCTCATGTCTATGGAGGCTGATGCAATGGTACAACTACAGGATCCCCAAGGCAAGTAATTTGAATAAAACCTGCTAGTTCTTTTAAAAATAGCAAGATCTAGAAATGTTTCAAGTTCTGCCACAAGAAATGAAAAGTAAGCAGGAAGCAAAAGCAGTAAAACAGGCAGCTCCATAATGCAGTAATATTCACTCACAGAGATAATAAGCAATATTTTTCATTTGTGAAAATATTTCTTGCTGCTCCTGTGCTCCTGGATTTTGCAGTAGTTCAGAGTCAAGCTGCATTATCTGCTAACAAACCTGGAAAAGGACAACTTCCATGAACATAAAAATCACATCCACACAGCAGTACATTTTCTTATCAGAGTTTATTGTTGCACTTCATATATCATGCCACTATCAGAATAATATCTATTTTTATTTTAAAAAACTCAGAGAAAAATGTTTCCAGCAATTTTCATTCAATGTGAATGACAAGAATATTACATCTATAAACATTGAAATATCTATTTAATTTCTTCCTGAGGAAGCTTCACATTTTTAAGCAATGAAAAAGAATATTCTGTACAAGCTAGTCTGCAAATCAGTGAAACTAATTCCTTCTGCACAAATAGAACTGGGAAAATATCACAGTATTTTCAGGAATGTTTGCTCAGATCATTAAGTGAATTTGTATCAGGCTCAGTGTTTAGACCCCCTAATAGTTACTTTCTGCTAATAATCACACATTGATTTTTACTGGCACAGACGTCCATGTAAAGCAAATATCAGAATCAGATTTATGAAAACAAATGTGAAGCTCACATAATCAAGCATTTGTAAAGGAACTGCTTGTGCAGTTATCTACCAGAGGAACAGAAACCATGGCCGTGTTACCAACCACAGTGAACACCTCACTTCAACCAGCAAATATAGCTCCTTTGTGATGAATCACTGTTTTTTCAAAGTGTTAATATTGATAGTCTGCTTCTTGTAAGTTGTGAACAGACGAGGTTAAACTTTGTCAGATAATACTGTAGGTTGTATGACTTGCTTACTCAGCTCTGCTCACATGTATCCTATTATTTGTGGAACAGAACATTTAGCTGTTGTCTGCATGCTTTGCTTAGACTCTTCATTCATCACCAAGTTGCCTGTATATTAAAAGTAATTTCTGTTTTTAAAGTCTCCTGTTAAATGTAAGAACATATTTAAAGAGAATAATTCCAGAGAGAAAAAGTGGCTTCATACTTTTTATAAACAACTAATACCCGAATATCTGAAATCAGAAGTGCGAAGAACAGTATCTATTTGCCATTACTTCTCTATTGCTTTTGTGTGTAAGAATAGCACTTCCAATGTACAGGAAGCTAATCCTGTAGCGCCTTTTCTAGAGATGCTAATGTTTAGCAGCCTGATTTCAACAGAAGCTCAGACTGACGAAGATTCAAGATCATGCCCTTTCAGATGCACACTTCCAGGGACAAAAGGTCAAATTTGTTCATAGTATTGACTCAGGTAAAGTTACCACAGGAATCCACTGAGACTTGCCTAAGAACTCAGGAAAGGCCAGAAGCCATGCAAGAGCCCCACTATACTGCTCCTCATCATGCTTTCACAGTCATCATAACGCTCCTTCCCAGAAGATGAGCACTGCATTTAGCTGCCAAACCTAATTTGGCCAAGGCCAAGGCTGTGCATGTGAAGAGCTTATGCTCCAGGTGCTACAAGCTGACAGATCTTGAGCTGCTTTAGCAGATCGCAGCTGTAGGGAGTTCCTTGCCATACCTCAGTGAGGATGCCACAAAAGGAAACACAGGACACAGGAAAGGTGACCTGTCCTGTTGTGAAATTTCTGGAATGACAATGTGACTGATGTGCATATATCCATCGCCACTCTATTCAACCTTGACTGCCCACTCATCATTTCCATCTTGCTGAGGCCTTGATTTCTCAAAGAAGAGAGAAACAGCTTTCTTGGAAACACAGATGGAACTGTGAATGTGGCTGAAGCCTATTCCTCCAGCATGTAAGAGGCACTCAGTGTGCACAGAAAAGATTCTCTCAGCATGAAAATCTCAGGCATCTGATAAAGTCTGAAGTTTTTCTTATTTTTTTCTATTGTACAATTGCTACTCTAAAAAACATGAACTGAGGCAGCAAAGCACAAAACATGAGCTCTGTGCAATCCCTGCAATTTTTTTAAGTGTCTGAGTGATGGTAAATTAGGTTATACACAGGATAAAATCAACCATCCCAGGATGAAAATTCCAGCTGTTTTCTCCAGTTATTCAGTTCAGTTTTAACAAATCCAAACCAATGCTTTAGGAACACCTGAGCTGTCCATAGCATGCAGAGAATTTTGCTTTAACGGATGTTCAGAATTCAGAGTGTTTCTTTTATCAAATAAGAAGTACATTAAGACAAGTCAGCTTTTTGACCTTACCCATATGACAGTGTGTATTTAAAGTGAAATGAAAAATCTCTTTCTCATAAATGATACAGACGTTCACCTTAAAAAAATGTCTACTCTAGCAGGTCCTTGTCATGCATACTCCCTTAGCAAAATGTGCTGCAGAAAGAATATTGTTATATACAGCAAATGTGTCTAGACTTTTTTCTTTACAGCCCTATTAAAATCAGATATTACATAGACAAAATCAATAAATAGTAAAGATTACCAGTTAGAGGTACAGTAAGGATCTCGACATCTGTTTTCTATTTAGGGAATAATAGACCGGTTTCCGTTCCATAACCTTGAAAGTTAAATTATATGATTATGTAAATATTGTAAAACAACATTGAGACTCAGAAAGTTTTTCCACCATTTGATGCATGTTTTTAACTATTCATCCTAAAAAAATTATGATATTATAGAGTTACTCTAAAAACCATTGCACTGAGAATTGTAGTTGTCTTTCATCTGATTTTTTCACTACCTCTTCATGCCTTTTAGAAACACTCAGAGTCAAAGTTTAGTGAAGAAGCAATACTTAAATGAAATTTTCAATGATCTCTCAATTTTTTAAGTACTTTTAATCAGATTTTATCTTACATGTCTAGGCTGATGTGTTGTGAGATGTACCACTGAAATGTCTAAAACTACATAAAGGTAGGGCTGGCTATTAGCCTTTTCCATGATTAGAGCCTAATTTTGTAACATTATTACACACCATGTTCTATTGTTTTTCTAAGGCTTATTCTTAATATTTAATACCAAATTTTTAAAAATATCTAGAACCAGTGTTTTCATTGTGAAATTAGATAGATTTTTACAACTGACATAAATTGGAGCTCACTGAAAGATGCTACAATTTTTGATCAGGTTGAGGGATCTTGGAATAGATACAGCACAGACTGAAGGCAAATAAATCAAGGAAAAAGTAGTCATGCAAATTAAGGCAATATAAGTATGGATATGTTTTGCTATTTACCAATTTTTCCTTCATTTCAGTGGAGACATTCCTCATTTAGAGAAATTTAAGTTCAGAATGCAGTATTCAGGTCTGGCTGCTTATAGTAGCCAGCACTGAAAGACTCTTCATTGCACTGCTTCAGTTTGGTTCACAATCGTTAGAGTTTAATACTGCCCATAAAGGTTGTATTGTAACTTTTGTGCTTCACATGTCCAATTAAAGTTCTGTTCAGATACAGTCTACCTTCTGTATTTTGCCATTTCAGTCATTGACAAATCAGTAACTACAGACAAAGGCTCCTTACAGCATCGTAAGATTTCACTGTTGCAGGCTGTGATTGGAGAATACCTCCTTTTTTGCTACACTGCTTTAGCCTGTGCATTCCAGATTTTGCTACAAGTATTTCGTTGCTGTGCACACCTAAATCATATGTGGTAATTTTACTCATCAGCCTTGCTAGTATATACTATTTTGTTAGTATATATTAATTACTTTGCTAGTATATACTTTGTTAGCACATACCTTGTTAGGATATATGTTGGGTATTTGCCAAGATGATTCCAAAGGCAGAAGTACACTTGGCATTTTCTGCTACATTAAATTTTCTGACTTTATGCAAGACACAATAATCAAATAGTAAGAAAAACTGTCAGAGGCGTAACAAAACCTACATGAGACACAAAACTTTTAAACTGATATATAAAACTGTAAATATTTACCATGAAATTGGATAGGTCATGTATCTTTGAAGCTTATACCAGTTGCAATTGATTTCCACACATGTGCACAGTAATCCACAAGTCCACAGGCCCAGAAATGAGAAAGACTGTGGCCTACCCAAGTTCTAAAAAACACAAACATTTTCACAATCCACATGCCAGCATATGGAAAAAACTTCTATCTTTTACTTTTTTTTTTTTTTTTTTGGAAGAGGTATATTTTACAACATCTTCTGGTAGCTACTGGAGACTTTAGGTATGGTGACTGAAGTGTGGACGAGAGATTTCAAAAAGCCTTTTTTCAATGCTATCTTACTTTCTGCAGCTCCTGTCTCAGCCATGATGGCAGAGGTTGTCCCAGTTTGTGTAGGAGTTTTGACAGTTCCACATTGTGATCTCTGTAGTAGCTTGACAGAAAAACCCTGCACTGAAGGATATAAAAACACTTATTGTTATTTAATAAAATGCCATACCATAGCTGCTGTGAATTCTACATTTTGAAGTTTGTTTTACCTGTGTCAAAACTTTACTTTTTTTTTTTTTTTTTTTTTTTTTTTTTTTTTTTAATGCTATCTAGTGCGTACAAGTTTAAGCTCTTTAGTTTAGGAGCTGAACTGCAAAAGATAATTTCAGGAAGAATACAGGATATCCAAAATGAACATCAAAATCAAAGCAAAGGATTTGATTTTGCTCTCAGATAGTCATGTAAATTAAGAATTGCTCTGAAGCAGATACAATTACTTTGAATTTACTCTAATGTGATTGAAGCCAGAATGTCATGAAGAGCTTCTAAAATCTTTTAGTATTCAGGCATCTGTCAACTAGTACCTCCAATATTCAGAAGTATTTAGAATTGAAGAACATAACAAAAACAAAGTCTTATCCTATCTCTGGTCAAAAGCCTTCTCACTCAATGATTTTATATAATTCTATTGAGTTTTGTAAAGTCACTTATGATTTATACAGATGTGAGAAGAAAAAATGGCCTGCATGGTGCATTAATACTCACTGGTGTTCAAAACTAAGTTTTTATTTGAGTTTCAATCAGGCTAAATGAAGTAGGAATACAGGACAGACTAAACATAAAATTTCTAACTGGAAAAGAAGAATGAATTGCCCGTGAGCACAGGCTGCAACATTTGACCTGATGGAAATTATTTAATTTGAACATTTGTCTGGGGAAGGTATTTACAATATACCATAGAAACAGAACTCAAACACTCTCAGAAGTGGACTTTATGAGAGTTAGTGCTAATTGTCATGGCCTAACTACTCTCGAGGACACAGAACCAGACACACACACATGTATCTGATCATGACTGAAAAAGAATGCACTGTGAAGCCTCTGCAGGTTAAGTCACTTAGCTAAGGGGACCAGGATTCTACACGAATTTCAGGGAAATTCAGGGCTGCTGAGATTACTTTTCTAAGGGTTTCCAGGTTTTAGAAGTTGTTTTATTTAATAATCTGAACACTTACTTGAAAAAAAAGACTGAAATAGTCGATAGACTCCAGCTATCTTAAATACTAACGTCAAATAACTAACAGCTAACGAATTTTGTGTTCTCTTCCTTCTGTTTGCCTGTGAGGTATCCCACAGGTGCCAGCTAAATCCCTATATAAAGCCAAAGAGAATAATGGTTTACCTCAGAATCCATAGGAGGGTATTTTCTACCTTTGCTCTTTCCAAGACACTTGGTTTTTCCTTCTTCCAGGAGCTGACACCAGAAACCTTTATGTGAATCAAATCTGAAACAAATATACTTTCAAATACAACAGATGAAGTAACACTTTCAACTCCGAAACAAAATCAAGCAAGTTTTCATAATCTAGTATCTTATTTTTTGCACCAGTAACTTGTCATATCAGGGTGAAAAGAGTGAAAAAAAACCTCAGTGAATAGAGGAGCTGAGCGGTTAACAGGAGCAAGGCAGTAAGAGCTGGGTGCAGACACAAAGACTAAAGTAGAAATAGATAAAGATGAAAGACAGAAGGAAGATATACAGGAGAGAAGGAAAGGCCAAGAACACTGATCCTGGAAGGACAAGTTTGCAGTGGGCTGTGTGTGAGAGGCTGAGGAGCACCCAGCAAGAAGGATACATCTTCTGAGTTCAGACTGAAGAAAAAAGTACCTACTAATGATAAAACTAGCATCTAAATGATTATGAAGATTACTTTGGGGCGGAAAAATGTATTATGGGCAGAGACACTGGTATATGCTGTTTCTCTTCAACAGATTAAATAAAATAATAATCATAATAAAATATGCAATAAAGTCTATGTATACTGTATATGTTGACATCTATCTGTTGGTCACATACTTTAGAGCACATTTTAAGGATTACATCATGCCTTCAGCCAGTATCTATGCAATGGAGACTAAACATGCAGAATAAAGGCAGGGCTTTTGCTTGCAACAGATACAGGTAACGTCTCTTTTAATTGTGTAAGACTTATTATAGGTAGGAATTAACATATCTAATGAACAACTACACTTGGTCTGAGCAGTTGGTTTAATCTTCTCTCCTGCAGGACTTCTTCCAGCTAAGGTGTAAAGTACTTTTTCCAGCTGGACTTACTCTGTTTTCATCAAGACAATGCACTCATACAAAAATTTTCCTTCGTATTTAGCTTTGCCCACCTTCGTAATTCATGAATCTTAAGATTGTTAATCTACAGTTCACTTCTCAATGTTTCACTCTCATTCTGCAAATCTGGTATGTTTGTATTTACCTACCTTGCACACCACTATAAACTTACAAGCTACAAAATGCTTTGAATTCTTTGGAGAAAGTGTACAGAAATACAAGTGGATTTTGTTTCATGTTTCTGCAATGCAATCTTGTAGTTACAAGAAAAAAATCATTTATATTTTGTGTATCTTTTGCCAAAAGACATACCAGAATGAATGCATTTAAAGACAAAGACATTACTGGTGTAACTAAACTGCTGTCAGCTACAGGGACAAATTGGTTTCAGTACATTTTAATGGAGCAAATTTCTTCATTTCCATGAAGATTACCTGTGTTCAAGGACAGATATGAATGAAATGTGTGCTTGAGAATTAGATGCAGATGGGATTAATTCACAGTATCCAGGTCAAAGGCTTTGGTATATAAAAAAAAGAGCATGTGTTTAATACACTTAACTTCAGGGATGAATTGGGCCCTTTATGTCCTTACAGTGCACTTGACTCTTATCTCATCAAAGAAAAAAGTCTGTTTTGCTACAAAAAGGAACAGAATACAATTGGATAAAAGCATTAAATATAGAAATGCCTAGAAAAGAAAAGCATTCTTTCCTGGGAACTTGTTATAAAGACAGACAATAGTCATGCATTCAGAAGAGCAGCCTAAGGTTATCAATTTTATTTTAAGAGCAACCAGATCTAAATGTCATAATCCAAAGCATTTGTGTATGTGAGCGCTTATGACATACAAAGTGGTTGTTACACTCTTGACACTGATATTGATGAATCCTTCTTGCAGCTGATGTTGAAAATAAAGAGAAACTAATTCTCTTTCCTTTCTGTTTATGCATCTTTGCATATGTTGGTTCTTTTATTGATGGAAATAAAATTCATTTTTATTGATCCAAAATTCATATACAGTTCTCACAAAGTAGTACTTCTTTTGTCCATTTGTCAGAAGTCTATTTCTGTAACAGTCAAGCTCCACATTTAGTGACTCAGTGCATGATTCACAGAACATCTAACCCTGAATTGTGTCCTTTTCAGACATTGAAGAATACATCCTAGTGATGGCTCACATGAGACAGAAAAGTATGAGAGGCTTTATTTTCTATTAAGCTCACTTACAAGACACTGGTATTTTAAGAATACAGGAACATGAGATGATGAAACTAACTTACGTTAGGGCTTCAGAATAATTATAATGAGGAGAGACTCCCAGAAATTTCTGCACTTCATCCATCACAGTAGATGGGTCAGTTCTCAGCTGCTGTCCATCAATAATTAGCAACTACAACAAATAAAATAAATGGATGTTTAATTTAAAATTATTTCATGCTTCAACCTAAACTTTCACCTCTGTCAAATTCATTCATTATATGGAAAGAGCTGCCCCAAAGGATGATAATAGGCCCTGTTTCATTTATCATCATTATTAATGATCTGGGAATAGGGTAAATGGCATGTTAATTAAATATGAAATTATATTAAATTGGAAGCTCTTCTGACAACAGAGAAATAACAGTGAAGGATCTAGGAAGATTTGTAGTATTGGAAGGAGACTGAATAAGATTTGCCCAGCCAAGATAAAAGGTATTACTGTCTAGATAAATAGCCTGTAATTCTCATAGACTGAGATATATACATATTTATGCTAGAAACATGTGGAGAAGCCAGTCACTGAAAATGACCAAAAAGACACAAAACAATAGATAGATGTTAGATGAAATGTTTTATTTCTAGAAATACACAACTCATTGTTTTACAAGAATATGAATAAAGATAGATGTTAAAAAGGCCTTAAGGCAGAAATATAGATGGATATGGAATGTGCAGCACATCTCTAAGAAAGCCATGTACTGATAGGTAATGCTTTTTTCTTCTTCAAGTGCTTGACCATTTACACATTCACACCGAGCTACTTCAGACAGGGCTTACTCTTTATTTGGAGGTGAATCTTCATGGAAACAGATGCCATGCAATGATTTTATCAAATGTGGGATCATGCCTAAATGACCCTCTGACGGCACAGTATGGTTGGTGCTTTGTGACTGTTGGAAGAGAAACCAGGTCCGAAATGGACTGGTCAAGCATTCATTTCTATCGTGGAAACACCTCCACTTTTCCATCTTGCTGTAGTGATGAAAAGATGGGAAATAGATTTGCAGATTGTTCAACAGTCTCATTCTGCAAGCAGTGCTGAAGCTGTTTTTTATGTTTCCATGCAAGGAGAGAGGCTAAAACCGTATGACATGCTTCAAGGCTTTGATGAAACTCGTTAGGTTCCCAAAACTATGAGGTTTCAGAGCATAATTGAAAGACAGAAAATGTGTTTTCTTTTGCATGATCAATCTTTGGAACTACTCATATATAGTTTGTGATTTTAGATATGTGGATCTATGGAAGTATCAGGCTATTCAGAAAGCAGCTCACCCTAGTAGTCTTTGCAATATGATGTATTATGACTGCCTGACTCCAAAAATGAACCCACTGCTTTCCTAAGAAGTAAGCTTTGAAAACAGGCCTTACTCATGTGCTTCAAAGCACAGAGGTCAAAAAAACATCTTGAATGGGGGATATTTTTCTTCTGAAAGAAAAAGAGTGAAGTTTCTTCTTCCCTGTTTAACAAAGAAGTAGAGAGAAATATCTGTGCCATCTTCCACCCTGAAACCGCCTCCTTCAAAAGACATAAAAGAAAAACTTTTACCAGTGTAAATTCATTCCAAATAGATGACATTCCTAGGGAGCAGGTAGCAAAAAGTGTTCCCTCTCAGCCTTAGGGAAGATTGCAAGGAACCAAGGCATTTTTTTTTTTGCTTACTTGTACAGATTTATTCATATTCTGATCTCATAAGAAGTAATTTCATGAGATGCTTGAAATTTTAAGGCATTTCATGTATTAGTGAGGTGAAACAATTGAACAGTGTAATAGAGTGCCTACAATTTCATGACTTTATGAAGTGGACAGTTTCATAATATAACATAAATGTTAAGGAAGAAGTAATTTGAGTCACATCTGTCCTCAGTGTACCAATCATTTTAACACTGCTGACAGCTGAAGAGATTGTTTAAGTCCCTCTCTCCCACTATACATGAGTTACTTTGTATTTAAAAGTCACAAAGGTGGGACTGGGGTAATAGAGATACAGTCTGAAGAGGAGGAGATCTGAGAAACAGTCTGACTTTTTCAGCTGCAGAGAGGCTACTTAACAATGATTGTTGCAATATAGGCTTTATTTCTAATAGAGCTGGTGCATTAGTGTATCTTTTGGATCACAAGGGAGTTCACCACAACAGATTTTCATTTCTTCTCTATGCTTGCATTGAAGCAATTAAGGTTATGAAATTAACTTAGACACATGACCTTCCTGAACTTTTAGTGATTCGTCCGGATGACCATTTTATAGAAACAAATATCTGAAAAAAATTTGCAAAGTAACGAGATTTGCAAATTAGAAGTATCACTTAAAAAGAATGTGTTGCTACCACTTTTACCTAACTCTGACACTATTTCTGTCACTAATTGTATGCCTGCTGACTTTATAACAGACATTAAGACCTCAGCTCAGTCACACAAGTAGATACTCTACTATTTATACAGTAATAAAAATTACAAATAGCTTTAGACAGTCCAGTAAGTGCTCTTTTTGAGAGCTAAAGCTCTCATTTTGTAGATAGGGCTATACCTCTAAGCTGCTGTGATTATAGCTTTGCTTTGATCTGATTTTAGCTTTGCCTTATCTAACCTTTTATGCTTCGGCAATTCCTCGAACTTGCTAACAAGTTTGGATACGGCCCACCACACTTTGTTGCTTTTGCAATGCAAGTTAATTCCTAATGCTTTTACAAGGAAAACATAAGGCTATCAGGGCTAGTTCTTTGCTATCATTATGGGATGTAAAATCTGGTAAAAATCTATTTGATGTTGCACATTGTTTAATATTTGTGAGATACTTCAGAGAAAAGAAAACAAAAATATGATGTAGAGAATTTCACATTAGTATTATGATATTACAATACTGTATAACTCATGAAGTTTGCAAGGCTGGCCTGAAAGAGAATATGTGGGAAATAACATGTACTAAATGCATCAGAGCTTCCTTGGCGCACACTGGGAAAACAGAAGGTAGAAACTCTAGCCAACTCCTCTCAACTAAGCTAGTCATGTATAAACAGAAGGTTCAGACTGCAGCCAACTTCCCTCAGCTAAACTAATCTTTAAATGTTGGGTGAGAAGGACTGTCAGACACACTCTTAATGTCAGAAACATCCATTTCAGAAATAAATCTACCAAGGAGATGCAGATAATGTGCTATCATCTGTCTGGTCTTGTATACCAGAGAATGTTCAGGGCTTAGGATGTGCAATTTTTGAGTTTGATCTTATATACGCCAGAAGGAGACTAATAATGTGTGTGTTATCTGCCTGTTGAAGTTTGCTGAGGAGATGCAGTTTTCAAGTTGTTTATGTATACCTGTACTGAAAATTGGATCCATAAACACACACCCTTTGAAGCTCCAAGACACACGGAGGAATAAAATCAATGTCGAGGATTCAGAGTAAGTAATAGATAGCAACTGTACATGATCAGGAGCACCAATAAACCGAATTGTTTCAATGCATGAACGAGCCTCAACAGAGGCCTTGATATGTGGGTGCACTGGTTTGGGCAGTAATAGGTAGAATTTCCAAAAACAAAGCGTACAAAAGAGACAGTACTTTGACAGATTCAGAAAAGTTCTGTTAGGTAGATCATGAATACACCTGAAAAACTGGTGGTGCCTGAGATGGCAAGCACACCAATGCACATGAGAACTTTATTGATACTGTTAAATAAAACAAGTCACAGCTTGTCAGACAGCTGAGGAAGATATTTTCGAAACATCAGTGTTCAGACACTGAGCCGCTTCTGAACCCTTGCAGGAAGGATAACACGGTATATGTGATATACCATGGTATTAGCTAATGCCTTGCTACCAGTTAGACATAAATATTATTGAACATTTCCATTGATTTCCATCAATTTTTCTTTTGGAAACGCTGATAGATTATCTGATACTAAAGGGATCATTAAGTACTGGATGTGTGTTCTGTTTTCTTCAACAGAACTAATGAAAAGCCAGAAATAAAATGATGAAAGCATGAGCAATTGGAAAACAGCTCCATGTTAAAGGCAGTTCAGGGTACAGGAGTGTTCAAGAAGCAGCAGCAAAGATTCTTGAACCTCCAGATTATTGTTTTGATTTGATCTGTAGATGCTCCTAGCTGTACGGTGCTAGGACATGACATCTTTAGCAAGGTCAAGACAACTAATTCGAATATAGCTATGTACAATCGATGTTTTAAAACATGCTCTCGTGTGTCTAGAACATCTCTGAGGATCAATATTTACTAAGTAATACTTTCAAAAAGATAATCTTTTAAAATATTACATAGACATGAATAGGACATGAAGTTACGGTCTTATTCACCTGATAAGGTGGGAAGTAAGTTAGCCATCTTTCAATATGGGTAGCATACCATCCAGGTGCTAGGCATCTCTTCTGGAGAGCTCTAAGTTCAGAAGGGGCTCGAGGTCCAGCTGTGATCACCTGATAGAAGCTGAATTTTAGAGCTGCAGGATCTTCATGTGATCGCTGATGCTGTAAGAGAGATTGCATTGCTGGAACTTCACAGACCATGAAGTCATGAAAATAAGAAAAATGACAAAAACAGTCTTACTGACCTTGGCTTGAGTGATTATTTACATTAAAAATCACTTTCAGTTAAGAAGTTCTCATCTGCATTAACTTGTTGAAAATGTTGAAATAGAAATACTGTTTGCTATCAAAAGAAATCACAGGACTGATGTTATCAATAACAAAATAGAATGTGGAGATGTCTATTTTCAATAAATTGAGTGGCAGCTTTTGAATGAATCACTGGTATAACAAATACAAGTACTAAGAAGCTCTATTTCTAGTAGTTTCATAGGTTTTTTTCCAAGTTACCCAAGGCAAATACTCAGAAAGACAATTTTGAGCACTAACACTAGTATTTATGATGATCATAGGCTCACTGGATAATTCAAGTCAGAAAACTTCTCAGCAGGTCTCTAGTCCAGCCTCCTGTCCAAGGCAGGGTCAGCTATGAGATCAGTTTAGACTAATTCTCATCAGAACAACAAAGAAAAACATGTCACAGAAAATCTAAGAACTTTATTCTGTTTGTAATTTTATCCTGTTTTTATTATTTTATCTGTATTTTGCCAAATTCCCATTGAAATCAGTGGACCGAAAGAAAAAGAAATGTCTTAACCTAAGTTAAAACAATTAATTAGGATTAGGATTGGAGAAGAAGTTCATCCCGAACAAATCTCACTATGTGTGCTTCACATTTCCCATATGTTCTAGATAGATAAGAAAGTATCTGGTACTTATATACAATTTTTAATTGCACGCAGATCTTATATTGATAAAATATGAGGTGTACACTACTGCACTGTATGTAGGATTTAAGCAGTTTTTCATATGTTACTATTTCATAATTGTTGCTGTTGAAACAAAGCTATCGTTTAAAAATAAATGACAGTAAATAACCTTCCCTGATTCTCTGGAATTCCCTGGAGATCCATGCTTTTTATTAAATTAACCTTCAATTATCCCTTTTAATATCAGCCAGGTTCTTGTCATCTCCACTAAACATTTACTATTGCTTTGTACAAATTTTACAAATTAAATCTGGGGAACTTACTTATTTTTATGACATGCAAAATTTTCCTTCAGCATTAACATATTTTTTTCCAATATTGTAACAAAAAAAGGAATTATAACACTAAAGTACCAATGGAATATTAAACTAAAATATTGCAGTAATGTTTCCCCAAAAGTTTTCAGTGCTTACAGTGCATTTAAGCTGGAAGGTTTGTCTTTCACCTTTTAATATTTCTGTTTCCATTTGTATTTTAATTTGGTGTTTGCAAAAGAACAGGAACCTGACCATACATAAATCTTGTATTTTGAGCATGAATTGGGCAACTGGGTATATAAACTGATTTTCGTATGTGCTGATTATATACATAATTGAGTGAGTAAGCATTTTTACGTAATTATATTTACAAGCAGGCTTTTAAAAATGTATTTACTCTATTTTAACCTTTAAAAAATTTTCATGTCTACATTGACAGGTACTTCATCCCATGGATGATCATATGTGGTGCACTGACAGACCAGTAAAAGTTTGTATCCTATAAAACCCTTTATACACATATATACTGAGAGCATGTACAGAGAGGAGTCAAGGCAAAAACCTTGAATATTTATTCATTGGTATTGGTATTTACTTGACTTATGCCTGTTCGCATTCTTCAAAGTGCATACCTGATACCAGGAATATGCCCGATCAGATGGATCGATGAGGATAGTAATGATCTTAGCCTTGGGGATGAGAGAAGCAGCTCGTTTAGGAGCTTCCTCAGAATGGAAATAGTTGGCGCTTTTCTCAAAGAGGAAATCAGTGGTGACATTGGAAGGAGTGGGGAAGAAATCCATGTACCTACAAAAGCAACATCATTCTCAGAACTACTCAAAAGTCACAGAGAGGTAAATGAAGCTGTTAAAAATATTTTGTTCTAAAATAATCAATTAATAGACAGCCTAACTGCCAAATAAAATCATACAGATGTTTACATTTTATTTTTGATTACATTTCACTTGCTCTCAGCTTTCTTCTTTTCACTACATGTAACTAGGCATTGAAGCTATTTTTTGGTACCTGGAACAAAATGTTACAATATTCATACACCTTCTTCAAATTAGTGACTTGTCACTCACTTTTCAGTCAGAACAAATTCTTGTCAAAGTCAATACTAAAAAATGAGTTTTTCCAATGTGATTCTTTGCTGACATAATTACAGTGTAATATTATAATAAAAAATATTTAGGATGAGAATTGTTCTTACTAAAACCATAAAACAGTTTGTTAATGTGTGGAAGATACACTAAACAAAAACCACAGCTTCATCAGGCAAAAGCTTTCCTATCAATGACAGCATCTTATTATTATTGTTCTATGAATCACATTTTTGTGGAAATGTGTTGAATACCTTTTACTTTTTATTGCGAGCTTTCCTCATCCATCATGAGGTTCCAACCTTATACCTTATAAGGAAACACTTAACATTAAATATGGCATGGCACTAGAGTTTTGGAAGGAAGGCAAAATGATACTTTAGATAACACGGCAAATATGGAAAAAGTAGAAACTGAGGTGGTGTCAGGCAAACCTGCAAAGACAGCAGATCAGATGGCATACCAAGAGGTTATAAGGTAAGGCTCATCAGCGTATCTGCCAAACACAGAATGCTGAACTGTTCCACATTTCTTCTAGGGTAAGGCCATAACCAAAATGTACAAGGGTAAAGCTAAGAATGATTTGGAGAAACTTATCTAATAAATTTGTTACAACGCTTACATTAAGAAATGCATGACTGGTCGATTAGGACTTCACATCAAGAACATAACTGCCAATTCTCTTCTGTTTACCTCTGCTGGGAGACTGCAATCTATTTATATCTGCATTCACACCTCTTTCAAGACTGCAGTATCTAAGTTTTCAAGGTCTAAAGTGCTGAAAAAATCCTTTCTTGCATCTGTAGTTAGTCTTGGTCTAACTGTACACTTGAGTAATGACTAAATCAGATACAAGTCAGCTCTTGGAAAAAGCTATACTTTTCATTACCATAGAAGAAACTGAATTGGGTGCCATTTATGAATTCCCTTGTCTTGAAAGAATGCTACGCAATTAAGGAATAATGAGGAGAAATCATGTATTTGATTAACATTTGGTAGACTCATTACATGCCAGCATTAAAATACCGCACCAGGCTGAAGGTCTGTGAGATGTGTCTGGCAGACAGACTGCGAATCCAAGTTAAAGAACTAACGCAAAGAGTAGTTCTGAATATCAAATACTTAACTGTGAGAACCTGGCAGGGGTGAATGGGACGTGCAGTACAGACACACAAACAGCCAAACAGAGGCTGTAGAGTAAGAACTCAGCAAGAGGATGTGACCTGTCTACACAAGCTGATCACTGGGAACCTTATGCACGACTGCTGTACTAAGATGAAGGTAATCTGGCACATGTCCAGCAGAAAAGTTGAATCTGTCAGGTAGGGAAGTGGACAAAGTAGGAGGAAAGACAGAAGTAGCAAAGTCATTTTCTAGTCTCATGAAAATGTTAATTTTGCTGAAGAATCAGCTCACTGCACATGGGCTGTCTCTGTCAGTGTAGATCCACTATACCTGGTTCGCATGTCATCTTCCCCAACTTCAAAAAGCAAGGAGTCAGCTTTCTAATTTCCACTCATTCAACCAGCATCTTGCAATTGATACTGCCTGGATGACACACTACACTTCGTAATAATAATCTGCTGCAACAATATAATTTTCTGTGAAAACTAAGTGCCTTAAAGAGAAATTGGATCTGAAGTGTCTGCACTCAGACCATGTAACAGTCTTCACTCTATTAATTTTATGGATGAATGCAAAGTGAAAGGTAATAAAACTATCTTCCTCTAAACAGAGGAAAAGACAGAAAAGACAAAATACCAGAAATCTTTTATTGGCGCTCCTCAGTCACTACAGCATGTTACTGCTTTTCACATTGTACTGTTTTATGCTACAGCACTTTCTGAAAGCAATAGAAATCACAAATGGCTTTCTGGTTATAGATATGACTGGTGATTCCCTGATAGTCATAATGAACATGGCAGTAGTGATACATACTCTATTTTTTAGCATCAGTACCCTACTCAGCTAGTAATGTTTTCCTCACTATTTGATCTTTGAAAAACATTTTGAAAGGCTCTGTCTCCCTTTTACCTGACTGCTATTTCTAAATTCCATTTAGAGGAAAAATTGTCTGTCTGATACTACATTTTTTAAGACATTAGATCTTCAACATGAACATAATTTATGTCTCCGTATATCCAACTAATAATTATTGTTGTTCTAACTTCAAAGGCATGTGTAATAAGGAATAAGGTACCTGTTAGAGAAATGTTTAGAATTTACCTTTAAAGACTTAGAGAATTAAGAAATAGGTATTTTGTTAATCTCTTATTTTCACTTTGAAATATATTAATATTTGAATATTTACAAGAAGGTCTTATAAAAGTTAGTGCATTTGTGATATCCTGCAGTGAGATTATTATTCACTTGCACCAATTTATTATCTTAGAAAGTTACTTTTTATCTCACTCCCTCTACATGAACAGTTAACATTACCAACAGTAATGTCATTTTTGTATTGTGCACAGTATATGAACTTTTATATTTATACTAATAACCCATCTTACCAATCAATCCCCCTGTGGTAGTTATTTCTATTAAAGAACTGTACCTCCTCAAAGGTTTTTGGGCTGGGGGAGTTACTAATGATGGAAGGATGCATGATCAGGAACAAATACAAAGCTGTGGTACCTGCAATAGGATAAAAATCCAAGATTAAAGAAAACCCCACACATACACACACACCCATACTTTTTAATTTGATACTTATTTGATACTCATATCCTCAGATTGACTAAGCTTTTCAATTCAATGAAGATATGTTGCTTTATGTCCCCTAAAAATCTGGTTCTGTGCTTTTAAATCAGACATTTAAAGTACTCTAAATAGTTAACAGAATATGAGTGCCAACACTGAAAATCTGTTTTTCACAATTTAAAAAAAATGTATTTTAAGAATAATATTTTTAATAGGACTGTCATAAAAATTATTTAAAATCTTGTACTCAGTAACTATAGGTGATTGGTGGAGATGACAGGAAGCAGATATATAATTTTTTGATAATGGAAAAGGAAATTAATTATAAATTTCATTATAAACTACTGCAACCTTGCAATTCAAACTGTTCATCATTACGAACTTCTTGACTTAAAGTAAATGCTATGAAATAATGAGTTTCCTTAAAGAGGATAGTTTACTTGCAGGAGAAACAGAAATATATGGTTAAGAAATTACATATGATTTGAAAAATAGCTGTCCTTTCCTCCCTCAGGTCTGACAAGATTTTGTTAAACTTGCTGATCTCTTCATCAAAGTGGTACTCATTTTGAGCTAAGCCTAAGAAAAAGTGGCACACTCTAGAACACTGCATTTTCAAAATGTGTAAGGTCTGTTGTTGTAACTTACATTAAGTTGCATCTGGATGATGTCTGAAAATAAAAAGTGCTACCAGATGATCAAGATCTCTACAGAGCATTCTGAATAAAGACTACCTGGTATAGTTATAATTATTTTAACTTACATATAGCTTATCCTGTTGAAATACAATAAACTCTCACCAGTTTTCTGGGGTCCTACAACCAAGAATTTTGGTAATCGATCACAGGTTTTTTCTTTAGACCAAATATCTCTGTGACGTTTGTCATCACAGGGATTCTAAAAGGGAGAAAAGCAACAACTAAGAATTTTATTGGTAAAGATATCTATTATGGTTCTTAAATTCTATTTATATCCTGTTTACCAACACGTAGATATTCTTACCAGAAAATACTATCTTCCCTCACAGTGAAAAATCATGCTATGTATTACAGTACTGTTTTGGTAATTCAAAAGGTATTCTCGATATAATAAGACAAGAAACTTTATGTGGATTTTTGTGAGGACACTTTCAAGCAAGCATATTCTTGAAATACAATTTTCATTTTGATCCGTTTCTACATATATGGTTGTCCCAGCTCCCCAACAGACACTGGGATAAGACCATTTTTGCTGAAACATCACTAGGTTCATGGAAATTATGCTAAAGGTAAATTTGATCCAAAACACTTAAGATATTCAAAATCTGTCATTTGACCAACTACACACAAATAAGAAACACTTAAATTGCTAAGCAGTTCTCCAACTATCAGTTTTTTCTTCTATATTGCTGTAACAGCTTTCACCCTGTGTATGCTGTATTTTTTAAAATGAAACAGCAAATGAATTACAATGTAAGGACACTATCCATAATTTTCATTCACATATATGTATTCTGATCCCCCAGTTCTAATCAATACATAACACTGAATCTAAAGGGATTCCTGCTTTAACAGATTTTTCGTATGCTGCTTTACAACCAGTTGTAAAATTTAGGTTTTACAATTAGCAAACACTGTTGTTTGGCAGTACTTAGCCAAGATGAAGAGAATTACCGACCTGGGAGGCTAAATAAAGTATCTGTATTCAAATTCATATGAACTACAGACAAAAGACACAGCTTTCAGTGTATGGTGGTGAATGTTATTAATTCCTTTGTCAAGCAATTCTATGTTTTTAGGTCATGCAAGTTAATTCTCATTTTTTTAAAATCCATTCTCTCTTAATACGTTATGCAAAATTCTTGACATTCCCCTCCCCCCACCTTTCCAATGCTTTATTCAGCAACGATGTGAATTTCAAGCTGTGTCCTTCAGTTCAAATTTCTGATCTGATACTCAGACTCTGAGACTCAGAGTTAAGTGGCAAATCAATATTCAAAACACTTGAGTGGGCAAGCTTAAATATATTTTTACTTTGATTTAAAAAAGCTAAGTCAGCTCAAAAAGGGTCTGATCACAGTGAAAGTTAATTATCAGATAAATGAACTAAGTTTTTCTATGATATTTCAGCCATTGTTAGTGTACGAATATCCACAATATTCAAACATTCCACTGAAATGACTGAACTGTCACTGAACGTGTGCAAAAAGAACATTTGCAATGTTCACCAGCTCCTGCATGGACTTCTCTCTAGGGACTGTGCTCTTAGCACTGGGTGATTTACTGAATACATGGCAGCTGCAAGGTCAGTACAGACTTCAGCCTCAGCAGAGAGTCACATTCCTGGTATTTGCAATTTGCTCACTTGTGAGGGGAAAATAAAGTCAGCAGAGTTGATAACACCAGTGTATTAAGTACCGGTAAACTTCTTGCCTGTGCAGTTCTCAGCCTTTTGTGAGTAACTTTAAAATCTATTTCTAATTGACCAGTCAATTTTAGTATGTTGTCTTAGTCCCCTTTTCTCTTTGTTGGATGCCCTTGTATGTAATGTTTTGAAAAAAACATTGTCATGTCCTTAATGAAAAATTGCTAAAATATACATACACGTCTCTTTTCAAAAATTCTTCATTCCTGCTAGCTCCATAAGGATAAGACATAAAAAATAACATGACACATCTTTCCCACATTTATAAAAAGTCACAAATAAACTGAATTAAAGATAATTTTAAATATTCAAACTAGTACCTTCAACCTTTGTTGAAGCTTCTATAAACTGTTCTATGGAACCAGCTAGTAAATATGCCCACTTTTCTTTACAAGAAACCGAATCAAAAACTTTTACGACAACAAAAAAACCCCACCAGAACCATTCTTTTTTTCTTCATCTCTGCATCAGCAAGTTTGCATACCTGCCAGAGAGGGTCTTTTTGCTCAGGGAACAGTTCAAAATACTTGTGAGCCAGCTGAACCGGAGGAAGAGTTTGTAGTTTCAGGTTTGTCCAGGTATGAACAAAGTTGGCCAGGTTCACAAAGGTGTATAATCCCAGGCGGTCATTCCCATAATTAGACAAATGTGTCATGAAGATGCTAATCTTCAAGAAACAAAATAAACAAAGCATACATTCATTCTTCATGTCACTAGATGGCAGTGCAACCATAGATAATATGAATCTAATTCGTACTTTACTCTCATTTAGAGCTGCTAGACTTTGATCACATCGATGTAGATTTTACTATCTGTGCTCTTCACTGAATTAAATCCTCCTTCTCAAGTCAATGCAATCAATGAAACAAATTGTAGAATAGGTACTATGACCCCTTGGTGAAGCAGGATTTGCAATCCTGACCTGGGGTTGTATAATATTTACATAACCTTTATGTAAATTCATTTAATAGAGAACACAGCAAAAATGGTACCCACAGTTTCATTTACCATGAAATACATATGTAATAAGAAATGAATATAAAAAATGTGAATTCTATTTCTGACCAGAAGATATCTGACCTCTATTACTGTGACTTAAATCTTGCTGCTCCAGTTGTAAGTTTTATAACTTAAGTAACTCACCTCCCAAAACTGCTGAGAAATAACCTATATACTAATGATGGGGAGTGACAGACAATCTTTTAGATAAAAGACTAGTTCAATAGCCAACCACATCAAAATCATGTAACACTGAATAGCTTTTACAAAACTATTCTTCAAGTACTGGGCAGATAGTCAAGTTATAGGCAGAAGCAGAAAATAAAATTGTATGAAACATGATTGAGTATTCTCAAAGAACTGCACATAAAATATTCCCAAAGGAAAAAAAAACTCAATATCCCAGTTGGGAAGTAAGGCTGCTTATATTTTGCTGTTCTAACACCTCATTGTGAACTTCCTACTTAGATAAATCCTCTCAGGTACATCCCTAGGTCCAAATGCACTCTCACACTCCAAATGTAATGAATGCTTACAGTGATGATTTCTCATGAAGTACATATTTGCGTGCACATAAACCATATTGATGAGCAGAGAAAGAATACACAGACCTTAAGAATGGTCTTTCAGAGACTGAGGAAGAACTGAAGACTGAGATGTCTCTTTTGCAAAATGTTGTTTTTGAAGTCATTTTTCACCGATGAAATAATCTGTTCTTATATTAAAATCTGCAAGCTCTTGCCTGTCTAGAAGTGATTTTTCCCAAGTTATTTCTTTCAAATATAAAAAAATATGGAAATATGGCTTCAAAATCAAATTCTCCAGACTCATTTCCATTAAAAAAAAAAAAAAGAACAAAACACAAAAACATGGCTCTGTTTTAATAAATAAATCTGCCAGCGCCATCAATGGGTAGTCCCATTTCAAGTGAAACTTGTAGTAAGCCACCTTAAAAAGAAAAGGGTTTATCATGGCCAAAGTTCTCAAATCAGCCCAGGAACTGAAATTAACCTGTTATAAATGAATTACACCCTTCAGTTTAAAAAAGGAAAAAGAAAGGAACAAAAAATTTGAATCTACAGCTGTATTCTTTTGTTTCAGAGCATTTAAAGCACTGGCTTCCTATGGCACAGAAATTAATAACTATGAAAGTTTTATTTTGAGTATCTATCTATGTGTAACAACACACAGTATTTGCTGTGAGTGAACACATTACATTACAGAAAATGTGTTTTATCAATAAGTGTCATCTAATGACACCTCTTGGCTTATGAAGTAAGCTGAGGGCTTCATTTTTCCTGACTCAAGTAAAATAAGAAGATATATAACTGATAAATCAGCAGGATACAATCTTTCATTTCAGATAGGATAGTAAGTTTTTTTTAATACTCCCTTTAGGCAATTAAAAATAAAAAATGCTTGCCAAATATGTAACTTTTCAAGTTTCCTTTTTTATTTTGCTTCTCAACACATGAGTAGCCCAGCAATGGGATAATCCTTCTCAAAAATACAACTGCAGTATTTCCAGGAAAACAGTTAACTTGCTTTCTTGGCAATTTCTTTCCTACACCTGAGTTGACCTCTGATATTTAGGCTAGTTCAGTTACCTGCCAACAACTTTAACACTGCACTAGAAGAAAAAGGAAATAAACTTCAAATATTGCTAATTCAAGGAAAATATGTATTATTCTTTCCCCGATAGGAACATCACTACAAGTTTTGAGAATATTACAGAGCAGAGGTTAAAAAAAATGACTGGATGCATCATCATAAATCATTTCCAGCACATGAAACTATGTCAATGAAGGGGAAAAATATCAGAAATCTCATTCTCTTTATACAGTTATTTTTTTACATCAAATGCTTTATGGGTAATTGTTTACAACAAAAAGAAAGATGATCAAATGCTAGTTAAAAATGCAAATGATTATATTTTGTAAATAAGTCATATTTAGTTTTATCCAATACACAAACTTATATATAGTTTCATAGGGTAGAAAATGTCTCCATTACTTCTGTACACTATCAAAAATATTACCAATCAGTTGAGGCTACCTTCTAAGAATATTTGAACAATAGTTTTTCCTCTCATGCTGATTCTTACAAACTCCTGGGATATCTACGTAAAATTTGCAAACCACAATTTAATCTTGTGCTTTGTAAGACAAAGAAATATTGCTGATCCAGGGCCTATTAACCTGGTCTGACCCCTAGCACTCAAAAGAGCATGAGAACTATCAGCAATTTTTTCCTCTAAACTTTGGCCTCAGTGGGTCAATACAGACCCCTATATGGGCTAGGGTAGCCTGAGAACTACTCACTCCTGTTTTCAGCTGCAAAAGGTCTTTATAACAGACCTGGGCAAAAATTGCTAGCTAGAGTACGATGCTGTGATGGCCATGTTTACATTTGTCTTCTAATGATCCTAGAACATTTCCTGCGCCAGGCACTCCTATGCAAGGCAGCTTCCAGCGCACAATGCCGATGTGCCAGGCAGTTGCCTGTACAGGAAGTCGTGAGGGTCTGTGGCCAGCAGCTTTGTGCCCATGGCGAGATGTGTAAGCTGATCCTCCCATTTCCCTGCCTACAAGGAGAAAATGAGTTACATCTGCCATTTTGATGGCTTTCACTTTGGTGCTGGCCCATCTGCAGGGCCAACTACTTCTCTCTGCTTTCCTGGCAATCTGCACAGAAAGAGAGTATCTATCAATTTATAGAGCAAGGCAAAGAAGGATGGAAACTCCCTTTATTGTTACATTTCCATTCACAGGTGTGCAGTCTCACACCTAGACAAAATTATTACTAAAACCAAAATTACTATTTCTGTTCTACCATTACCATATTCCAAGTTTTATTTAAATATACAATATATATAAATAAATATATAAATATAAAAATACGAGTGATTACTTTTCTCATGCCAGCTAATAATTACCATGCTTTGCTCTTAAAGATTTATTCTCTTAAAACCACAGATCAGGAGATACAAAAGGAGTCCTCTGTGGGCATCTGATAAGACTAAATCTAGTAAATCACATTATTTACTCAATAATCCTGCACCTCTGGGCAATGCCATGTGATATAAATAAAGCTTCATGTATTTTTTATCCCTTCTTCAAAAGATGTGAATAGATTCCTGTTTACTTAGCAAGCATTTTAGCCTGTGTCTTTCAGTTAAAAAGAGCCTATTTGACTTTATTATTTCAAGTCTTCTTTCCAAATCATTTCTTTCAGGGCACCTCTGCACTTTCTTTATCTCAGTACAGAAGAATCACCCTTTTTAGCTTTTCTCCTAAACAAACTATCATCTTCGTTGCACTTCAATGCACCCTCTCCACAGGATTTAATATCTTTTGTGAGGGGACTGACATGGAATGCAGGTAATTTTTAAAATGATGGTTTGGGACTAACCCTGGCCTCCAGGCAGCAACTCCTTTCTTGCTCCCACCCATCTTCAGATCAGAGTAGCAATGGTGCTTTCCTGTATTCTGCTTTCTCACAGGGCCTTCCAGGCAGCTGTATAATCAGCTCCTTTCAGCTTCTTCTCAGCATCTCTGTAGTCCTTCTTCCTCCGAATGAAAGGGCAGAGGGCTATTTCTGTTTCACTCTCTTTCCTAGTCCTAGATTATATTTGGGATTTTGAACAGTACCACAGAGATGTAGGGAAACAAGAACAAGCATTCAGGAAAAATAGCTTTTCTCTTTTGAATGCTCATTCTGTGTTGTGTATTTCCTTGTTACAGAAACATTTCCCAATTAGAAGCAATAACTTCTAGGTCAATAAATCACAGTGAAGACTGAAACTGAGTTGCTGCTGCTATTAAATCACACATTAAATCATGAAAAGATGAACTGGTATGATCTAATTTATGTGTCAAGAACAGAGAAAGCAATACATACTTGACAAATAATTTACATAAAATAAAAAAAAAATGCAACAAATTACTCAGCTTCTGATGATGGATACTATTGTGGTAGGGTCAGCATTTTAATAAATATTGATCACTGCAAATTCATTATTATTAGGATGCTGCACGTATTAAGAATTACACAATAAGGACATTAATAACTATGCTTCTACAGTTGCTATTTTCCTGGTAAAAACAGAGTCACTCCTCCCAAAGGAATGACATTATCCTTACATTCACAAACCTGAAAAGCCCCTTCTATTGCTGTTGGTTTGTGATATGTTTGCATTCCTGGTTTCTTCACCCTGGAATCAAGGGGTCTCTGTTTTTGGAAAGAAAAGGGTAAAGAAGAACCTTACAAAGATAAAAGGAGATTTTTTTTTTTCCCTTACTGAGCTCACTGTAAAGGTTTGGAAGAGTTAACTATGAAGCTTGTCTATACTGAGGTATAAATGATTTATAGTGAGCAAGATTAAGCGCTCTTATGGAAGGCATCAGAGTGGATATCTTTGTGTTGGACAACCTTTCTCTTCCCATTTCTCCAGATGGGCGAAGTGTACCTTGCCTCAAATACCAACTCCATTTTGCAGATGAGTAGGTTTCACTTATACTTCACTATTTTTCTTCTTTGTGCTCCTAATCTATTACTAATGGTGGCCCTCACCAGGAGGACTTTTTGTTTTGGTTTCAGATTTGGTAAAACAGTAATAATAATAATAAATAATACGTAATGATAAACATTATGCTGTCAAGATCTGACTGTAAGCTATTAACATAACAGCTTACACAGCAGAGAGATTTTTTTTCTGTGGTTATCTGTAGTCTCTTTGGAAAGAATCTAGAAGGTCAAGGAAGGGCTGAGACCTGCAACGATACTGACCTTGTAAAACAGATTTATTGTTATTTTGGCATTTTGAATCTGGGACTAGAATAGCTAGTAAAAGAAAAAGTTGGTAATAAATCCCTTCTTCGGTCCATTTCTTATGGACTGGGCATAGTTCACTTTATTACTAGATACAAACCTAATTCAGGGAATTGAACTTGAATTAACTTACATTTTTTGTATTATTTAGCCAATAATTAAAGTGCTTTCATCATGAGCACAATATTATCATAAAATCTATGCAACAACATTCCAAGGCAGCACTGAGGCCTTCCAGCACAATGAAGTTAAGCACAGCACTTCAAAATGAAGTAAAATTATGATTGACAATTAATTAGGCGATCTCTGGTAGGTGCTAGAAGCAGATGCATTACCAATTTAGTATTTTGCAGTTATTTTAGCTACTGAACAAATGTTTATAGGCCACAAGGGTATGTCTAACTCTCAGACCACCTATATTCCAATTAATTTGGCACTGCATACACTGTTTGCAGTTCTGATATTGTCTCCACATTACTTAGAAGAGTTTTATTTCAGGTATTCAGAGTCTCTGTAACAGCTGTTTTTGCTCTATTAGACTCACAGATAAATGGCAGAATAATGAATTAGGTTGCAGTCTCTGCTTGAATATGTATTTTTAATAGGTTGAGAGATACTCCTTTTAGATCTGTATGCTAGCAGAAAACTGTGTTCAATTTCCCCATGCAAACTTTCCAACTTGCAACTCACTTTTTTGTTCCTAGGCTGTACTGCTAGTTTCATAGCTGCCAAGAATCTGTCCACTTGTAAACACAGCCAGTCAACTAGTTAAATTTTATTTACATAGTAGTCTCTCCATTATAAATTTATCGAAGGCAGGGAAGACTTGTATGATCAAAACAAATTACATATTTGGTGTAGTACTGAATTACTAATCTGACAATCAGGAAACCTGAGTTGATTTTCAGCTTTCGTACATACTTTTTTGGGTGCTCTCACAAATTGCTTATCACGCTTGTGACTCAATTTCCTAGTCAGTAATGCTGAATCTAAATCTTCTTTACAGGCCTGTCCAAGAGAAATTCTCAAATGAAAAGCCCTGTAAAAGAAGGGCAAAATTTTCTTACTACCTGTAACTTAAATGTGGTTATTGTACAGTGTTCTAAGGAATCATTTCTAACTAAGACAGATAATTTGGTCTGTTCCTCAGCCTTTCCCTGCTGTCTGCTCATTTAATTTTTTAGATTTTGTCTATTCCATCCACAGAATACTAGACTCCCCAAACTATTGCTGGAGTTCACAAGCATTCCTAAAACGGGCACTAAGGGATGGTGAAGAAATTAAAATTGCCTTTCTCATTCACTCATGAAGTGAGTGAAACCTGTCAAACAGAAGCAGTTTGCAGGAGAGCTCAGGCTGTGCTCCTTAAGAAGCTAAAGCAGTAAGGCTACAAAGAACCCAGCAGCATCCCAGTACTCTTTTCAACACCTTGGTCATCTTTGCTGCCTGTTACAATTAGTATGACTAAATATGAGGTGTGCAAAGCAGCAGAGACAAAAATGGAAAAATTGAGTGTGATTGCCTTTGTTTTTGTATTTTTCTCTGCAACTCCAAAGCCTGATTGTTCATCTTGTTCAGGAAACTACACTGAGATACAGTAGGTTCTGCTGATGCTCATATAAATTCTCTCATTTTTAGTGCTAAAGGAGATAATTTCTTCCTTGCTGCAAGTCAATTACCTTAATAACAGTTCTACTTGCTGTAACTTGGGAGAGGTGAAAAGTAGAGGAAAATAATAATTAGAAATGAATGCATATAAAGATTACAATTATTTTAAGATCAATCAGACACAGGGCCTAAACTATTAAGTCTTCCCCCTTGATCAGTACTTCTGTAACCATATGGAGAACACACAGCTGGCTACACATTAGTCTCATTGTTGGGCTGTCAACCATTTGAAGGCTTTCTCTGAACTCCTTTTCTTTAAATCTGTAGACCTATAGTACTTCATAAGGAAATACATATAAGTGCACGTAATACAATTATTGTATTTTGTTCTGTTTGTTTTTCTTGGAGGTAGAAAAGATATAAAGATTTTCATGAACTATTACTTTGCCTTAAACATTCACCTCACAGGATAGCAAAGCTCTTAGTTTGTATCTTCCACAGCCATTTTAAGAGTGGATTATGAATGCCTTCTGCAAAGTTGAACTGAGACAGCTCAAACTTTACTGCTGTCATTGAAAAATAAGAAACATAAATTTTGCTTTAGACCATGTCCCTCATGAAATTTGTAGACTTACATTAAGAAAAAAAAAAGGGTTTACTAGATGATTTAGATTCTGGAGAAGTTATCCAGTTTTAAAAATCCTTACATGGAAAATAAATGAAAGTTTATAGATTTAACAAATTAGAATAAGCTCTAGTGATAAAGTCTAAAGAACTGGAACAAAACAGACGTGATAGACCCCATTTAATATTATTGGTCTGCTTCATAAATTTGATTTTTGTTATTGAAACTTTGCGTTTAGAAAAACAGTAAGCAAGTTACAAAGCCTCCCTGCAACTTCATAATCAAACCTATAATGTGAGGAAAATAATGTCTGTATACTAATATTACAGGGCTGCTGTGCAGCTTGATTATTTTTTCTTGGTGCAAAATGTTTTGTGCAAGTTCCTGATATGGTATAATCTTGCCTAAGGGCCAATGAAGTTAGCAAGATCTTTAACAGAAGACAGACATACAAAGTATCATTTAAAAAACAGGTAGCACATTACATTACTATGTAGTCTCTTTTTTTAAAGCTTGGTAGCACTTCAGCATTCTAAATGCTTTATGAATACGTCAGATACAGTTGCCAAGATCATTTTATAGCCACTATCAGGTCACAATTTAACCAGCAACGTGGGAATATAAATGCATACCAATAAATACAGAGGTTTACAGACCACAAGATCAGCTACACCAGCACACCAACTCTTATTTCCCATATAAAATACAACTCGCAAATACCATTTACCGTTTGCAGAGCAGGATTTCCTGTGCAGACTGATGCTTTTCTTACCTGCAGGACCTCTGACTACAGGATGCCCTGGGAAAATGGCAATAACACTGGTTCTCATGTCAAAAGCTTACAGATTCACAAACAGTTCTTTGTTTTTCTGTGGTTTGTTCCACAGCTTGTGGTTGAATCTAGCATACTACGGGAAGCAGAGCCCCTCTTGCAAAGAGCTATCATTATACAATCAGACCACAAAGAAAAGTTGGGCTTTATTCTTAGGGACATCGATTTCAGTGTGGGGTACTCAGCTCCTACAGCCTTAATCTAATAATTTACACCTTAGAAATTATATTCACTTACTGCTATTGATCCAGGTTAAACCAATACATGTAAGAAAGGCCTCTATTTCCGATTTAATTTGCATCCACATTTTTTATTTTGGGGAATTAAATATTTATTTACTCTTTTTGGAGAATCTTATTTAACTGACAATGTAATGAATCCTATATGTAATGTTTCCTTTTCATAAATTTTGCATTAGTGACAAGTAATATTTGGAGAATTCCTCCTAACAGAAATTTTGTGTCCTCTGAAAGGCTGCGTATGTCATGTTATTTTCTTCAAAGAGGAATTCCAGCCATTTTAACGTATATACTGGAAAGCTCATGAAATACAATATGCCACTTTGCAATTAGACAAATGCCTAAAATCACTTAGTTTTCATTTATAATGCCTACTCTTTGCCCAACTCCGACTCACAATTTATGGTATAAATACATATAATACTTAAAAAAGAAAAAAAATACATATGCTACTTCTAATCTTTAAATACATTACATGCCAGGCTAATGCTTACAAGTTTAGAAACTGTTTATAAGCAGATATTTAAAACCAATGCATCATTTTTTCAAAGGCACTTCTTAAAAGGATTTCAGCAATTTGTCTTGGGTAAGTTTTGGCCTGATATTCATTTACAGTTGCTGCTAAAAAAAGAGTGCATTTAACTTCTATTCCTTTAACCTGTATTGTATTTGGGATATCATATTTTTCAGAATTATATAATCATATAGTCTACATTTGTTATGCCTAAATCCAAGATCGCATCATAATATACAAAAAGACATTACTCACATTCAAGGGTGTTAGGCAGGCACACTGAAACATCTATGAATCAGCGAATCACACAGATTCACAGAACAGTTGAGGTTGTAAGGGACCTCTGGAGATCATCTAGTCCAACCTTCCTGCTCAACTAGGGTCACCTAGAGCACGCTGCACAGGATCACGTCCAGGCCGGTTTTGATTATCTCCAGAAAAGGAGACTCCACAGCCTCTCTGGGCAACCTGTTCCAGTGCTCTGTCACTCTCACCATAGATGTTTTTCCTCATGTTCAGACGGACCTTCCCGTGTTTCAGCCCTTGTGCTCATCGCCTCTTGTCCCATTGCTGAAAATAGTCTGGCCCCATCCTCTTGACTTTCTCTCTTTTATTGATAAACACCCCCCCCCCAGTCTTCTCCAAGCTAAACAGGCCCAGCTCTCGCAGCTTGTCCTCAGAGGGGAGATGCTCCAGGCCCCTAATCATCTTTGTAGCCCTTTGCTGGACTCTTGCCAGTAGTGCCACCTCTCTCTTGTACTGCAAAGCCCTGACTTAAATCAATAATCATGATTGTTTGACTGTTTATCTTGTCTTCCTTCCATTCTCTTCACTGTTTTAATTTGAAAGGCTTATGCCTAAAGCAATCATATTACCTCTTGCTGTTTCACTGCTCTCATGAGATGGTAAAATAGTTTTTGGCTAAGTTGCGGCTGTTTTTCCAATATGGAATAAACTTTATGCCCTGCCTGAAAACACTGCTATTACAAGTTTTTTCCCCCAGTCTCATTTGTTGGGCTATAAACTGTTAAGACTCATATATGCCAAAGCATCAGTATGGTACCAATACCCTCTATGTAAAGAATTCTCCAGATCTCACTTCCGACATGCCTTACCTGACATGGTAAGTATCACTGAAGTTAGGACTGGGGCTAATGTTAACGTCTGGTAGGTAGATCACATGTGTGCTGAGGAAGCAAAGTTTTTATTTCCTAAACTTGCCATATATGTCCGTGAAAAACGAAGGAAAACAAAACACAGTAACTGCTATCAAATATTCAAAGCTATAGCCTGAAAGAATTTGAGGTTTGAAAACTAGACACCAGTTATACACTGGTATAACTACAGTAGACCTGTGTATGAACTAGTAAAGTGACTGAGAAGAAGCTTTTTTCCTTTGGACTTCCATTAATTTGTGGAAGATTTAAAGATGGCACAAAATATTTAGGCTATTATTACAAAGGATTTGAACAGAAATACATTCCATTTCCTTCGGGTGTTCTGGGAAATCCAGTCACAGTGATTATATTTGTATGAAACAGTCACAGTAAACTTTATTCAAATGTTCTGTTACAACCCAGCTTCTGCCAACATATCTTTTAACTAATTTCAGATCACTTGAATTTTGAATCAAAAGCTCACCTAAAAGCTCACCTAAAAGGTCAGTTTTGATACATCTGACCTAATCTGGAGCCATTTTAAACTACTATAGGGTGCTGTTCTAACTGTGAGTATTCATAGCCTATTTTGCTGTTTAATCTTCCACTAAAGATAAATGAGAGGTTAAACAGACAGATTAACTGTGTGGTTCATTTAATTCGGCCTTTTTGTTGAAGCTATTAGGAATCACTAACTGAAAGTTCTCAGAACAGATTTAAGGACTCACTTTTTGCTTGCAACTTTCTCAAACTAACAAGCATTCTTAACATTCATGTTTATGAATTCTGAAGTGTAGGCTTCTGTACTTCCCCTAAGTACTTGCCGCATAGTAGTACGAGCCCTCAACACTTGAACACTTTTAGAAATTCAGTTTCAGGTTTCTTACTTCATGTAAAGGCAAAGGAAAACAATAACGAGAGGCTTGTTTTTTACTGCTAACATTATTAGAAAAAAAAGTAGTCAAAAAAAAATCAAGATTGTATTTCTACAACTTAACAAAACGTATGTAATACATCTTAAATACATTAACTGAAAATGTAGAAAAGCTCACTCTGTGGCTCATCATTACTGCTTGGGAGACCTAACTGATTAGCTTTGAAGCATTCAGTAAATCCCTCTTTAACTAATTTTTAAAAAACACTTCAAAATTACACTATAGTACTTACTGGATTGAGAACTACTGTGAAGAATAACTCTCCTCCTTGGATACTTTTGTCTAGCTCCTTTGGGCCTCCCGGATATTCCTTATAGAAAATTGTGTGGGTGAATAAACCACAGGTTTGCCTTGGAAGCACCTGAGTTAGAAAAAAAAGAAAAAAGAAAAAAGAAAAGGACGGAGGGGAGGGGAAATCAAGAGAAATTTGCAAAACAAAAATGTTCATACTTTTAATGAGATAATAAATGCCAGGTAAATAATATGTAACTGATAAAATTCCTTTATACTAATCGCTAGGTAGATTAGTCATTACAACTTCAAAAATGTTGATGAGGATCTAGTTAAATTAATATATCAACCGATCAATAAATAACACTTACTGAAAGAAACAAAATCTTTATTATCAATGAAATCATAATGTCAAAAAATTCATCACATTTTGTTTGAAACTGGAAAACCTAATATCATGTTTGGCAATCCGGTCATCAAATCTTTCTGAATTTTTAAAGGATTTGAAAAGCGACCTGAAATATCATTAGTTTATTTGTATTTATATGTTCCACTTTTTATTTAAAAGATAGCTTGCTATAATTTAACCTGGAATTTGAAATTCATTTTTTTCTGGCTTGGCATCACCACCAATAATAATGGTATATTGAAATGTGATGAATTTTGCTGATAATGCTGACATCATAGAGATCAGCTTATTGTCATTCAGCTCTGCTAGTTTTGTTTTATGGTTTCAACAGAAAGGAGCACTTTTGCCTGAACAAGAAAATATATTTTAAAAGATTTGGAAAGAACAAGTCTTCTGAATAAGAATACACACAATTAGCTTTTCCATTAGAGCTCCGAAATATTTTCTTTTCCATTAACTTCAGAAAATAACTAACTGGAGAAGACTTCAATTATGTCTGTATTTCTTCCCCAGAACTGACAGCTAAGTCACATTTACACGTGGCTTATGGGTAAATCCAAAACTGAGATCTTTCTCAAACATTTCAGTCCCATTTAGATATTTATAGCTTGCATGTTTTAAAACATGCAAATCCCCTACTTTAAAGAGACTGTGGTATTGTAGAAATTGTTTTTTTTTCTTGTGGTTGGATGTTTCAGTATCTTTTGGTATTGTACAGGATACAGGGCCTCAGACTTTAAATTCTGTGTTGCCTTAAAATGTATGGAATTTGTGTGTTTCTATAAACTTGTACATACTTTTAAAATTCTTTGGATTTCACTGATGAAATACCAGAACAATTCTTCACAGAGACAGGGAGTGAAGCTGCATGGGACAGGAAATGCTCTGGCAAATCTTACATAATGATTTTATTACTGCATACGCTCATCACTATAAGCCTGCAGATACAAAAATAGTAGTGTATTTGCCCTGGAGAACTGAAAGCCTGAGATTCTTGAAACAGGTGGTCTTATACAACCGTTCTTGGTAAACTGCTTTTCAGGCCCACTGTTCTTTCTCTCAAAACTTCTGTTAAATCTTACTTTATGTCTTAAAAATTGTATGTTTTTACAAATGTTTATGCAAAGAGATTTTTGGATATTCTCAGAACCAACAGATCTTATTCAAATGCTTTATACCTTCTAACAATATCTACAAACCTATTATTTTACTTAAAGCTAATGCTTTGAGGAAAACAGGCATTAGTTTAAATTTGTATGGTGTCAATTTTTTTCCTGGATATCTGAAGATCATTTTAGCTTGCTTCATCCACAAATAGATCCAAGCATTAAAACTTTGGAGATTATTTTGCTTAGAAATATGGTATCTATGGTAAGTCAAAGAAAATACAAAAATTATGTAATAAGCTAAGTTGCAATCTTATGTTGTGCTAAGGCTTGATAGCTCCAAAACTGCTTGTTGCATCCAGAAGTATAACACAGCATGCACGCTCGTATCTTTCCAATTAGCCACTTTTATACATGCTTCAAAAGAAGGATATTCAAGAGTGTACCATTAAGTATTTTTAGAAGTTGTTTTGAAATATTTCTTAGACAAAAATGACAGCATCTGAATCAGAAAGATCCTATGCCCTGTTAACCAGATAGTATTAACATAATGTCCTCTGTATCAGTAGCATGTAATCGCTTTCAGCAAATACTGCCATCAGAGCACAATAATATGGATTACATAATATGGAACAACAAGTTTGTGTGTTTTTAGAGCTGCCTCAACAGACCAGTTTCATAGCCTGAAGTGGGTCTTCCTTCCTTCCAGTCTTCTGATTAATTGTCCTGCATTGAGTTGCTATATATACCTTTTTATAAGTCAAATAATAATATTACAAAAGACTGATCTCCCAAGCCTAGCTGTGGGGTTAAGTCACAGTGCAAAACACAGGTCACATGTCTGTGTGGCAGGACAGAAGATGAGAGCAACTGTATGAAGTTCAATGAAAAGAAAAGATGTACGTATTACACACAAAATCCAGACTCTCAGATGATATAAACCAACAAAACTCCTTTACAGTTAATGGTGCAACGCAAATTCAAAGCTAGCTCTTTTAAAAGATGAACATTGACTTTTTCCTTCTGAACCAGTATTAACAGTCAGAATAGTACAGGAAACAGCCTGTTAACTGGTAACAGTGGGGTTCCTAGAGGCCACCTTCTTCAATAATAACATCAGCAACAGATTGGTTTTAATTAACAAGATAATGTTGAACATATCTTGCTATTTATGCACAGCAATACGTGCTTCTCACAGTGTGAACTTTTAGGATACCACGGTTTTCCACTTAAAAATAAAACGTCCATAAAATGGCAGAGCGGTTGTAATATGAACATCATAAATACAACTCACCATGATATTTTTGTGGATGAAGCCTCGTCTGTATCTTGCAGGTTTCAGATGTGGGTATTCTTCTGTGCTGGTAACTCTGATATTCCAGACCTTCTTCCAGGCATCATAAAGCTGAACATGTACTGGATAGACCCCAGAATGGTGTGGAGCCACTGCATAGCCCATATCAGTTGGAATACCATGCTCCTAAAATATTAATAGAAGTCTGTTTTAGAAAATATGAAAAGCTTGATGTTTTGGCATCTCACAAATCCTCTGTTCAGAAGATCAAGAATAGGTCTGAAATGCAGATATTAGTGATATTAAAATATACTGAGGTATATAAGGGAGATGGAAGGTCGTCTAGTGAATACACAGTATTTTAATGTTTTTAAACATTTTTATGAGTATATAAGGAAGAGTGATACGAACCTATTTTAGTTGGTTTCTTCAATTAATATTTAAAAAAGAAAGTTGCACCCTTTCAAGATCCTGAGAGGTATTTGCTCACAAACTAAGAATTTATAGAGAAAGGTACTGGCACATATTCAGCACAATGACTAGCATTTGGGAGTTGCAGTCGCAAAAAGTAATTTCCACTACACGTGTCTACACAAATACTTGGATTCTTAGTTGAAAAATCACTGCATTTCCCCTCAAGTCCGGTACATGCATAAAAGTATGTTCAAAAAACAGTTTAATCATTTTACAGTGTTATTTAAACAGAGGAGAAAAATTAACTACGTGTAAAATCCTGAGGATAACACGTGAATGTTCTAGACTAACCTCTCTTATAGCACATTTTGCACTTCCTTATTTTTGCAGACTTCTATTATCCATTTTGTTTATGTATCAAGCCTGTTAGTATTACTTTCTCTTGATATTCAATATATATTCTTTCCAGTTCCTAGTTTCCAAAGTGCTTTTATGAATTTTGACACCTTTTCTCCCTGCTTTCAGGTTATCTTTCAAGAAAATAGTATACTGCAAATATTTTTGTGATAGTCTGATTAGCAGAATACACTCTTTGTCCATAAGATGTTACGTGAAGAATCCTTTTATTGTGTTGAGATGATTTAGGCAAACCATCTTTTCACAACCTTTGAATTCTATTTAAGAGTTCTTCATATTGTTTGCATTTGTATAGTTGTCTTCACCATATTTGCTAATTATACTTCATGTGCAAAGATGAGAGGCAGTTGATGCTTGGGTCTCTTCCTTCGAATAAGCTGGCTGCTACGGAACATTGAAAACCAAGTAAGCTATACCTCAAAAAACAAATGGGGGCATGACCTTGGTAAAATCCTCTTTCTTCATCTTTTCTGGAGGACGATTGGCCTACTGCAGGAAATTTAACATACTGGACTTTATTGAGCTGATCAAGAGAGCAATGACAAGAATAGTAGGATAGACTCTTTGAAAAGCTGCAAAATATGCAAGTTTTTTCAGATCTTACATAAGGGATTTATCCTAAAGGGAGCTGAGGGAGGAATGAAAGAAATCTTTCTGACTGCGAAGAAAAGCCTGAGCAGGAAGTTAGTTCTGCGTGTTAACAACACACTGTGAGGATGCTGAACTGAACCCACACAACAGTCGGTGCTGAAGAAAACTCACACCGCCACTCACTGATTTTTTAATAAGCTGAAGATATGACCAATTCAGGAAGTAAAATGCTGACTTGTTTTCTGTAATACTTGTATGCTGAGATTGCCAATGGGACTCCCAGCTGTTTTGCAGAGGTCTGTGGCCCCTCACTCAGGAGTGGACCTATACTCTCACTCATACGTTTAGACCGCAATTAACTCGGTAACAGTAACTGATTTGGGTTGCTGCTAGGTCCTACCACATTAAAATTTTTGATATAATTGTTAAAGGTTTGCTAATATTTTGAGCCAAGTAATTCTCCAGAAATAAAAATATAAATATACTTTCTTTGGAGAATTCACATAGGAGCAATATGGTCATATTGCTTTCTCTGCCACAGGTTTAGGTCCCTTAGCACAAGATATCCATTTTGTCTTTTGACACTAAAGTTCCCATACTCAATTTTTTTTCACCTACTCAAAAATGATGTGTTAGCAGTTCATCGCATGGAAGTCCATATTACAGCAATAAATAAAACATACATAATGAATGCGACATGCTTAACAAACTGCTATCGCCTTTACTAGGTACAAATAGATACAATAATTTAAGTACGCAAGTGCTTTACACAAAAGTCATGACATGTTTTAAATCACATCTATTGCACCACTGTGCTTCCAATCACATTGTATCTCAAACTCTATGAGCCTAGAATAGAGCCAATCATAATTTAAAAACAACAAACGCAGGAAACCAACAGTGCTGTTCTTGGGTGTTTAGAAGTTTTGCTATCAAAATCTGAATAGCTGCCAACATCTTCCTTCTCAGGTGTCGCATGGAATTTTTCCCAATATTTACAACGGTTTAATAATGTAATACTAGTGCATGGTTTGCTCTCCGAAAGACAGTGATTCTCTTGAATCCTGCTGTAGCTCACTCCAGAAATCCTAGTCCTTTTAAAGAAAAGGTTTTCAACCTGAACTTAGCCAAAACATCTTCCTTACTACAGTGGTAAATCCTCTCTGGGTCAGGAGTACTATTAGGTCCACAGAGGAAAAAACTGTGTACTTTTGTACTCATAGGTGGGCATACATGATATATGCACAGATGAAGATAGACTAGTGCATCCTGAATGTATACCATTTGTGATAAGCTTAATAGTCAAGATTTAATACTAAAACATATCTTTTATAAATAAAATATGACAACTTTACTAACAACTCGAAACACAAAAAGCTTACAATAAACAGCATTTGCTTCTGCACTGGAAGAACATAAGAAATAAGACTTCATACCCTGCAAGGAAAGAAAGCTTTTTTTTTTTTCTTTTTTCTCCATTTAAGAGCTACTCTGAAATTGGTGTAATGGGATGTGTAACAGACAGACATGGTTTAGTCACATTTAAGATTTTTTTAAAACAATTTACAAGATTGGTGATTTTTTTTTTTCCTTGACAATTTATGGCACACTAGGAACATATAATGGGGCGTAAGATTTTATCGTCTTGAGGTTGGTGTAGCTTTTAGAATTCTCAGAATGCCTTATTGCTCTCTGACAAGATCCATATACTCCATCATTAATTATGCTACATCCGCAGAATATGTAATTTGCTCGTTTACAACTGTATTTGCAGTCTGTGTAATGTGCCAAAGTTGGAATGAGTAAAATCTGGCCTATTGGTTTTACTGCATGTGGAGATAAAGAATGGACACACCATCAGTTACACAGCTTTACACTATTTAATTCCATTATTGATATTTCAGTTCCTCTTCCTTTTATCTTAATCATTTCTATTTCACTTGAGCATGCATAAACATCAAAAAGAATAATCTGAATAGAATATATAAGAGATTACATTCTCTCATGTCCCATATAATCTTTTTCATTCAACTCTAAACAAAAGTCTGAATTTTGTGTTTTTTCTCCGATTTCTAGCAAACACAATAATAAAAATGTGATGTAATTAAAGTCTTTCTAATTATTAGCCTATCATCTTCCACATATTAGTATCTCCATTAATTCTTAGGCTCTGCAATTCTCAAGTCAAGCATTTCACATTCAGTTGTACACATTCAGTTTGGTAATTCACCAGCAAATTCAGCCTCTTTCAAAGAAGCAGGATACTTATCTTTCTTATTAATCTAAATGCTTTAAGCAAATGAAACAATGACAGCATGATATTATACACAGCTTGAGACATAAAAAAAAAAAAAACTTAATATAAAATATCTGTAAGTATTAGGAGAATTTAGAGCAGTAAAGAAAATAGGAGTTGATTAAGTTACCTAAACCAAGGCTGAATATAAGTTATTCTAATAACATTTTAATGATTATTCAGTGTAGATTGAGCTAGGTATTTTTTCATCACATCAAAATTACAAGAATGAATTTAACTTTCAGTGGAACTTGCAACAATACACAGAATCACAGAAAAGAAGGAAGTTTGAACACAGGATTTTAAAATTTTAATGGTTCTAACTAACTGAAATGTCTTCTTTCACAGAAACAGTAAAGTTGAGCTGGCCCATATTCAGTACAATTACGGTTTACAAGAGACTTGGTAAATTCTTTGGTAGGGAGATAGCTTATACCTTATTCAAAGCACTGTTTTCAAATAGAAAATTTAATTGTTCAATATTCTAGGTCTATACCTTCCTCTTACACTCACTGAGATATGATCACCAGCAGCAATACATTGATTTTTGGCAAATCTCCCATTGATAAAACCTCAAAACACACACTTAAGTCATAAAATTTCCATCCAAGTTTGCTAGGTTCAGAGACAGTTGAGAACAGTTGAGAAGGATTTATAATGGCAGACTCTAGAGCACGGGCTTTGTACCACATTCTGCTTTGGTGTTCCAGGTCCCTGTGGGTGGTTTATACAGCTCTGATGCAAATGCATTTGAAACAGTAAGATGTTTCCAAGCTTTAATGATTTTGTCCTGCCTCTCTAAAAGTGTATTAGGTAAAGTGCAGTGAGGTGGCTGATGAACTTGGAAGACTAAGGACATGGACAGAGTAAGGCCATATCCATGTTGAGATGCCTCTGCATTTTGCCAGTTGTTAATAGCTCTGTAGTAGCTTTTCTATCATTCAGGGATTATAGGAGTACAACATTCCCTGGCCCTGCCTCTGCCACTCTAGCTGGGTGGACTATTCTGCAAAACTTTCCCCGCTGAAAATCTTTTGCCATTAAGTTAATTGCACAATACAGACAAAATCTTTAAGAAGTGCATTAAGCCTTCTCTCTGCCTCCTTTGCCCTCTTAAATCTGTAAGAGCAGTAAACTCATTCCTAGGATTTGCGTTGCGATACTTAGTTTTTAATTGATTAAATAAAAAATATCTGCATGCCTACAATGAAATGCGGTATTTTTCACTGACTGTTAGCTTTTAGATGCGTAAGTGTTACGACTGGAGAGCCCCTCACCTGAATTTAACAGATGTACCCATATAAAATTGTAACAAAAATCAGTATCTTTTTCTTTCGTAACACAACCTTTGTTTCTGAAGACTTTTCAACACACTAGATTTTGCAAATCTAAAATAAATCTCAATTTTCATTCTCTGTAAATCTCAAAGCAATCCACCTTCAAGCTCTCCTTGGAGCACAAGAATTACAACAGTGGACTGAAGCAGTGGTTATTCTACTCGAATACCATAGCTAAGTGTGGCCAGGAATCATCAAGGATGATTGAAAACAACATGTAGCATGTCACAACAGGATAGTATGGTATAGAGCAAGTTTCATCCTCCCCCCCCCACAGTTAGACACTACAGTGAATCACGAGGGTCCATATTTCTTTCAAAACCATCTTTTTTACACTCTGTATTATAACCCAGATTTTTTGGTAAATTGTATTATATGCGTTCTCATTTATCTTTTCTCTGAAGAGAAGATCCCAGTTATTGTAAGTGTATTTCATAGGACCATTTCTTAACTTTTTGCATTAATCAAAAATACAAGTCACTATAAAAGTAATCATTACAGTTACCTAACAGAAAATACAGTGCCAGATTATTAAAGCAGGATAAAAACTGATAAAAGCTAATAAAACTAAAGAAATTTGGTGTGAATTGTTTTTCTAAAAAGTATAGCTTCCTATAGTCTCAAAACAATGTTTCTCCAGGTTATTTTTTCCTGTATATTCTCTCCAGATGAACCCAGCTGTTAACATTTCACTCGGGTTAACCCGGTGAAGTGTTAGAGTGAATAGCTGAAGAGCTATACACTTGTACTGCTGGAACGATTACTCAGTATAACCTCTCACGAATCTAGATCTCCCTTATCCAAGCTGTGTAAGGTCTCCAGAAGAGATACTTCACTTGAAGAACAATTTTGTGGAATATTATGTTTCTAAAAGATACAGAGTGGACCTTACTCTCCTCTCATATACCCAGTGCAATTCCTGTAACTTGTAAGAGTCACCTTCTTTGGCAGTGATGGCAGTGGGGGGGACAGGAGGGTGGGGTGGGCACTGACGGAGTCATGGGGAGAGGCCACTTTGAGGTGGTCCTGCTATAGCTGCTCAACACACGTTGCCCACACTCTACTACCCATCTGTTCCCAAGAGTATTTCTGTATTTCTGCTCATCTGGGAACAACCATTCTGCCAACTGCCCTGCATTTTACACACTAACTCTGAGCCCCAGACAATGTCTCCCACTTTGACATATTTTAAGGTATTATGGTTTTCAGCTATTTACTTCCTCTTCTATCATTTATCTGCTTTTCTCATGCAGGGTAGAAATAATTTTTAAAATATTAAGAAATAATCTTAAATAACAAATTCCTTGTCTTGTAAAATAATCGTAAATAATTTTAAATATATATATATTTAAAAACAAATATAATTTATAATTAGCATAATTAATTTCTTCAAACAAATAACATAATGCACTACATATGACATTTCCAGGTTGTTTTTATTGTATGAAATTAATTGACAAAAAAATTAGTAAGTCTGTTTCCCTAGTATCCTCAGACTTAAGTATCTGTTCTGATTTTTTTCTTACAGTCTCACTCACACATTTTGTTTTCAGAGTTTTGCTCTGAAAATATAGTTGTTAAAGAAAATGTTTTTCAGAACCATTTTTTATAAAGCCAATTAAAAGGTGAGGTTTTGTTATGAGGTGTTGTTAGGTACCACTGCAGAGAAGCACTTTGAAAAAGTGGCATACTATTAATCCCAACATGCACTTCATTGCATGCAGTGTTCACATAAAAGTCATTTGAATGTTTTGATGGAGCATTTATTCTTTCAGAAAAATGGTATTTTTTTCAAATTCAAGGAATCCAGTGGTTATTTCAACAAAATTTTATCTAGAAAAATATTGAAAAGAAAAAATTTTAAACTGTTTTGGAATTTCTTCATTCTTTACTCTGAAGTAATTTTTACATTCAAAATGTTTATGAAATAATTAAAAAAATCAAAATTTAATAAAGAAGGAAATTCAAACCACACAGAAATTGAGTTTTCATAGCACAGGGCAGAATGACTGAAAAAAATCACTTCAAAAACAAATTCTACAAGCATTGACTTTCCTACAACATAGAAAATATTGTCTCTGAATACCTATACTCAGTATAAAATGAAAAAATTTTACTCACTAAGGCAAATTTTTTGTTGAGGATCATCTGCTCTACCAGTGACGACTCATTGTGGAAAAGGTGAGGCTGCATGTGACTCCACATATGAGGAAACCACCAAAACTCATCTACTGACTTCAACAACAGGTCATCGCCTTCATCTTCCTCCTCAGTGCCTACAAAAAAAAAAAAAAAAAAAAAAAAAAAAAAAAAATCCTTGAAGTAAAGCACTTCTATTATTTTGTTACAAATGTTTGAAACTATACGAAGGAAATCAGCAACATAAAGTTTGACTAACTGATTAAACAACTGAAGATTTTAATGGTTTCTAAGTACATATTCCTCTCCCTTAAGTAATTATAGCCAAGTAAAAGATTGTGAGCCTCATTTGCATGATATCTTAAATGTATGGAACAACACCTTTCCTCTCATTCTTGTGCTATATCAGTAACATTAGCAGCTAAGAAAAAGAAAAGGGGAAATTATATACAAGACAGTTTAGTAAACAGGATAAATGAAAATATTGGCAACTCTTTTTTGGTATTCCTTATCCAAATTCAATTCACTCTTCAACCAAACCTCTTCTCCTTTTATGTTACCTGCAGATTATGAAAGGATTCCTTCATCAGCCTTTTCAAAATATCATGCATAATACAATTACTTTCTCCTCCCTTACCATTCTGAGCATGACTTATTCAGGAGTTTCAAAAATCTGCATTTTTGAAGATACTTAATGGCTGGCTGGAGCTAACTGGCTTATTGCTCAGATTTCAGGTCTGTTTTTCAGGTGCTTTTTTTGCCTGTTCCTAATGATGTGGTGCCCCAGAACAGACCCTGCAGCAATTTCTAACTGCTATGCTTACTTATTAATAGGAATTGCTCAGCGAGCAGTGTTTTAGCTAGGCTGTTCTCCTAGACTTCTCATGCTACAACCAGACCAGTAAATAAGACAGTGACAGGGCCTATTCTGTGACCCTGGGCCAGCTGGCCAGTTCCAAGCTCATCAATTTTAGCCAGCAAGAGAAGACAGCTGTATCTCAGCTACTTACTGGGAACAGCCCCTTGCCCATGCTCCCTCTGATGGTACACTTAGGATCTGTCTGAAGAAAGCAGGCTTACCTTGGCCAAGAGCACTCCAGAGACCATTTGCATAATTCAACAGCAATGACAATCCAGTTTCAGTGCTCAGGCCTGTGCCTCAGCTCTGTACAATTTAGTAAGAGAGATTTAGCCTGAGTATCTGGGAGCACCTTGGGGAAAAGACGTATCACAGTCTAATTAGCTGACAGATCAGACCCACGCCAGAGCCTTGATACTTATCCTAGTCCCAGTGCATTTTTAATGATAGGCTACTTCTGTCAAAGGTGGTCAAATTTAAATAACCCCTTAATGGACTGCCTTGTAAAGAATGTAGGAGCCAAACTTTGGGAACAACTAGCTGAAGAAATCTCATGGCATGCCTATTTCCTGCTCACCTAATTGTTTCTACTCCCTCTAATAAACAACACAACTTTACAAATCCTTTCTCTCTCTCTCTGCATTTTGTATCATTCTCTTATTCTCTTTTTTTGTTGGTATCTTTTGCCAAATATTCAGCTCCTATCTCTTCTGTATTAGTAAGTCCATACTACTTCCCTTTTGCCTTATCCTCCTGCCTTCAATAAACCTCATCCTATACTCCTTCACTGTTGTAATTTTATTTCTCTTTACCTCAAAGGGAACCAAAGCAGAGAAGGAAAAATGTGGGCAGATATATATAATGATATATCCACATTTGCAGTCTCATTAAGTTTTAGGACTCTGTTTGAGTCCTAAAATGGCCCTATGTCATGGTCACATGCTACCAAAGTAACTGGCTAAAGGTTACAAGATAGCCAGATCAGGGAGAAGAAACCAAATCAAGAAAGACAGCAAGTAATAGCATAGGATGGGCTGTAAGGGAGAAAGTCCCAGCATTTGCAGCCAGTAACTGGGTCAATTTGTACTACACATATGCCAAATCCAGCTCAATCAACAACAGGAAATCCACGTGCATGTTCCTTCCAAAGCATTTGAACTGTCAACTGTGGCAAAAAATGGTCTGGAATGTACCTCTGCCGGCTGAGAAACCAGCAGGTGATGAACTCGGGCCCCCAGAACCTTTTTGCTGGGCTGTTCTAAGCAACAGAAAGGAGGAGGAAGGGATAGGAATGGACAGTGTGAGCGGTGCTCTGGATTTGAAAAAGTTAATGCATCTCCAGCCTCTCTCGACTGTGCAGGTCAAATCTGGATCATAAGGGTCAAACCTGGACATTTAGCACGTCTAGCTCACCTCTGCTGAACCCAAGAGAGATCTGCGAAGGGGCTCTGCAGCCCCACCAGCTTTCCCATCCAGCTACTCAGCTCTAAACAACAGATTTCTTTCCCTGCCTCTTCCCTGGCCCTCCAGGGACAAAGATGCATAACTAAGCACAAGAACAGTTACGCCCATCCCTCTCCTATTTAACATGCACAGCAGTCAAGCATATACAAACCCTGTGTATGTATATTCAAGCCCCCTGGTTTTGAAGCAATCCTGTTTTGTTTCCTAGTCTCAACTAACATGTCACTTTGCTCCTCTTTTCATATCAATATCCTTCAACTATGATATTATTTTGAATAGGCTTTTGTCTCTCTCTCCCAGGCTCTGATGTTGTCCTGTTTTGCATGCATGTCTTTCTGTTTGTCAGCAGAGAACACCTTTCTTCTGTATTACATCCTATTTGATGCCTTATCTTTAATTTCTCCTTATTTCTACAGTGTTCTAAGTATAAAATTATTTTAATGGATAATATATTGCTACAATATCTCAATGATCCAAACTATTCAGAAGGATAAACTCTGTGGTAGTTTAACAGAGCTCTCAGTGAAATCAGTAGGAAATTTGTTTGATTGGTGAAATTTCCTGCTCAACAACACATTGAAGGGAACCAAATTTTAATAAAAGGAGGGGAGGAATTCAGTCTGTCTTTTAAGAGAAAAATAGCTGCAAAGATGTATTTATAGACTCAGCCTAGATGATAACCTCCAGATAGACTGCAGCTCAAACAAAAGGTTAATCAAGTATAGTAAATTTAGGAAAAAAACTGCTTCCCTAAATCACACAATCGTATGTCCCAAAGCAAGCTGGAAAGAAATAAAATTTGATTTTTAGTTACACTATTACAAAAGAAACTCTTCTCTCTACTCAGATCCTTAGTCCCTATCATTTTATTTAGCAACATAAAGCTATATAATCCTCATCATTCCTACTTCCTGTGTAGTACAAAGAACATGAGCAAAATTAAAGTTATTTTATTTTTTTATTCTTACCTGTGTGATAAAATTTCCCTGAAAATCCCAGGTTGAAAGTAAAATTTGTAATCTGAGCTCTCAAAAGATTCTGAGTGTCAAGGAGGGCCTGGAAAAAAAAGAAAACCACATATCTATATAAAACTACATCAGGCACAGAAATTTAATTTAAAAATATAAATATTTTTAAAGGTATACACATTTCCATGTGTTTTCTCTGTATAGTATCATCTCTTATCTATGCTATATAATAAGGCAGTGATAGATATTTTTATTACTATTTAAAGATTAAAGACAACATGCAAACTGCATCTTCTTTCTTGTAAAGATAACCAGCTATTAAATAATGTTTTGCTCCTTGAATCATTTTATCAATAGGAAAACAAACGCACGTGCCACAGAGAAGACCTTTCACCATTTACTCAGTAAACCACAGATATAGTCAGGAATTAAATTCAGAATTTGGGACACACTCTTGTGTCCCAAATCATGCTCCCATTCACTAGGGTGAATAGGATTTACTAGGTTTATGTTTCTCTGGATCAGGTGCAAGCACACTCCGAGTATTTTATTCATGTTTAAAAATCACTGGCAAAAAAAAAAAAAAAAAAAAAAAAGCATCCATAAGGACAGAAAGAAGTCAGATAAAGCCTATTCTGCATTAGAGAACTTAATCCTAACCCAAGATTCTGACTCATTTCTCAGACACTTAGCATACTGGCTGCAGCATAAATGTACTTGGACTAAATTAGTACAAATAAAAAACCAGAATGTTGAAAGAAACGGAGAAATAATTATTCATCAGATATTGCTTCACTTTTCAATTTCAGTATGGTCTTCTTGGTTTGTAACTTCCAAGACTTACAGGTTACTTTAAAGAGTTATCTCCCAAACTCTCATATGGTGCTGTTATTCTCTCTTTTAGTTTCTCAGGTGTAACAAAGCTTGCTGGCTTTCCAGTGTAAGCAAAACATTTACAAGGCAAGAAAAAAACATATGAAAAAGAACAAAAAGCTTCCTCTAAAATGACAGTGAGGATATATTCCTCCAAATGGCCTTCCTTCAACTGAGCCCTGGATAGTTGCTTCTTTATGACCACGACAGACTCTTCAGAGACACGTGACGGTATACACAGCACACCAGAATTGTATGGCCAGTTAAAGTATGCAGACACACTTGGGCTCATGCACTTACACAGCCTATTACACAGCCACACCTTTGAAAGAAAGGAAATTTATACATCAAAGGTCAAGGAGTTTTCAAAGTCAATCTACATTCTACCAACAATTATTCTAACAAAATGATTAAACTAACTGATTAAATGAGTAACTCTAATCATGTTATGAAAGGAGAATAGATTTAAAATCATGAAAGAATAATAACCACTAGAGATTTTCAAAGGTTTAAAGGTCAAGTAGGCACTTTACTCTTGAAATTCAATGACAACTTGGTGCCTTGTAAAATATGATCCAGTAATTTCACTTATACATTACTTTGGCCATTTTAATGGCATTAGTAGTTCATCTACAATTACTTTTTTAACCAGAATGCCAAAGACAACAAAATGTTATCATGGAAGTCAATTCCAGCTTTAGATATAGGCAAAGCAAAGTTACAGCTGCTTGAAACAGACCATAGTTCATAGATGCAGGTAATATCCACCTTATCTCACAGCTTCTGGCACACAAGTTCTTCTTCAAATCACTTACAGAGTTTACCTGTATCAATTCTAATAAAAATAGAACTTCTACCTGCAAATTCTGTCAAGCCTATTTCCCTAAACTATCGTACCAAAAACACTACAATGACAAAAATCAGGCAAATGGTGGCACTCCCCTGTTTACCAAACTCAAGACAGGTCCAGAGCATCAGGCCCAGTGAAGCTCCCTACTCCTAGCAACAGGTGGCCTGGCCCCATCAAGGGAGCACAGCACTGCCAGAAGTGGGAACCCACTTCCCAGTCCTCTTTGCAGCCCCTCACCTCTGCAGCTTCTCCTCTCAGCAGCAACACGGGGGCCAGAGAGAAGAAGAGATGAGGGCAAAGCGCAGCACTTCCCCAGTTCTGGGGCTTCAGGGAGCTCCCTATACTTACGGCTCAGGCTGACACATGGAAGTGGGTGCCTGAAGGAGCTGCTCTGAAGTAGTAGGAGAAAGACTCATTTTAACCCCATCCCGGAGGGCTGCAAAATTGAATTATGCTAACACAGCTGACAAGATATGAGTAGTTTCAATTTTGAGCTACCAGTAGTACTTCCCTTGTTTCATTTTAGCAGAGCAGAATATTATGCATAAGCACTTTCATTAAAAATGTATTAATCACAAAGCTAAACCTGTGAAAGAACTATCACTTTTCTCTTTTTTTCTTAAGGTCCACCTAGATCAGGAAGGGCATCATGTTGCTCTCCCACTAACTTGCCTCTCCTACTGTCTTCTCCTGCAATGCAGCTCTAGCAACAAGAGTGATAGGAGTTCTTTTCAAAGACTAGTGAAGTAAAGCTCACCCTCTCTCACTGGGAGAAGAAACTCTAAAAAACTCTAAAAATGTCCTGCAAATAATGTATTATATAAAGGAATAGGTAAAATGAAAACAAGCCTGAGACATCTGAAGTGGAATACATAGCAATAAATCTTGCAACAATGTAACAAGAATTTCTGCAGAGGCTATGAGAGTAAAGATCACTGAGGAAATGTCTTATTCTGATGAAAGTTAGCAAATATGCAAGATTTATTATTAAAATCATCCTTGAGCTGGTGGGAACTGATTCAATAAAAGAATTTGTATTTTTAGTGAGATGCACAGCTAAAAATGTAGGAGGTAAATGATACGACAATACACTTATTATATTAATGGTTCATATCTTTGAACAGTTTGACAGTAAGATGACATGAATGGCTACAAAGTTCTTTTCCTCTGAATTAAATCTAATAGACCCCACTGGAATAAAAATCCATGCATTTAGAAAACCCTAAATAAAGTATGATTCTGAGGTGCTTGCACACTACTGAAGTAGGTTCCTCTGAAACACGGCAAAAAACCAGATCTTTGGATTTTCCTGTGCTGCATGACTTTAAAGAAGTTTAAGGGGAAAAACTACATTCACTCTAATAAGAATTCTGCAGCATAGATTTCAGGATAAAGTAAAATTTAAGTCCCAAATGAACAGTGCAATTGATAACACGACTCTATTCCTACAATTTAAAATTTTAGTATCAAATATACTTCCTTACAGCTATCTGGCAAAATAAAAAACTTTTTGGAGGACTACTGTATGTAGTTTCTGGCTAGGTTATATTTTTTATGTTGTGTTCATTGCCGTGAGGCATCGATCTTTGAACTGCAGAGAACTGTGACTACTTTTTGAACTGAAGGTCTTACCCAGTATCTTTCTACCAGTTTCCCAGCTTGTCAGCTCCAGTTTAGTCTCTTGAGTGATAAAAAAAACAGAATGAAAACAGAGAAACTGGAAACACTAGAGAAATACAGCTTTGAAGGAATACTTTGCAGTATCTCTCCGGTACACTGTAGTTATATGTTTGATAGGAGTCAGAATTCTTAAAATTTAAAGCGCAGGAGGGAGAAGTGCACCAGAAAGCCCATACATTTCTATGATAATGCTATCTAGATTTTACATTTCCACTTGGAATTATTTTTACTGGCATAGCCGTCACCTTCTTGCATCAGTGACAGCCTGGTAGCTGCCTTTTATTTAGGCCAATAGACCTGGTAAGACATTCCTTGTATTGCTCCTAACCAATCTTTTTTCCATCATGAATAACATCAAATTGCAAAGGAAATCTGGAGTTCATCTTCTAGGGAATGTTGAAAGAGATTCTATTGGTTTTTTGGCCACATTATTCTAATTAAAATCAACATGAGTAGTTCTGTTAAAATCTTGTGCTGCTGTTTGGAAATGTACCAGCTAAAGCCAATAGTGTATCTGCTTACCTGCTCTACCCACTCTGTCTGCAAAGAAGGAGTACGCAGACCTACTGTGAACCATTTTTTTGTACAGACAAGATGAGATAACATTTGAGTTGTCATGCCTATGATTATTTTCTGGGTGACTTGACATTTTACTCATCTTTCAGGTTCTAAAAACAAAATGTTAAAATTTATGAAAAATATATAGTAGCAGATGGCAGGGACTATTACTGTGAGTTTCTATCAGAGAGAGAGAAAGAGAGAAAGAGGCAGGGGGAGGAAGAGCTTGAAATTTCATTTCTAAATGCTATTGTATATGCTGAAGGTAAGTTGGTGATATTTTCTATATATTTTATGATCGTTTTATGAACAACCTCTCCAGGTATTTGTATGAGATGCTATAGAAATATGCTAGCACTAAAGATTATATTTGATAGGCTGTTCAGTAAAACCTTCACATGTTTATAAATAATTATTTAATACAAATTATATTTCCACTGGTACTGTAAGGAAAATAAATTGCTGGCTGTATAATCACTTCCATGTATGTAGCTACAACGTAATCATTTCTTTTCAACTCTTACTAGCTGACATACAAGGTTCAGGAAATACCTTTTGCTAGAAATTAAATAAGCATTCAATATATGACAAAAGATTCTCTTCTGTCATAATCAGCAGTCCAAAATAATGCCAGTAAAAGACACCATTATAATCCAAGGAATAGAGGAAAATTCTACTGACAATAAAATAAGAGAGATCTTTCAATCCTTGCATTTGACATGTATATAATATAATGACAGGTATAGAAGCAATCAGATATGTTGTAAGAAAGGCCAGATTCTCAGATGATTAATCAGCATAATCTCATTTAAGTTATTTCAATTTCATTTCCAATTTAACATCTCAGCAAATGTAAGGTGCTGTAACTGCTAATGATATGTCACCTGAGAATTTCTGAGAAAATAGACTCTAAGACCACAGATGGAACAGTAGGAACCATAAGAATTAAGATGCTCACACACAAAAAAATACTTAAGTTCCTGCCCTCTTAGGGATAGCCTCCTTCCTTTTTCATAGCCGTTATATTTAGTTCTTTTATCATCTTTCACCCAATCGTGTTTACAAAGGAAACAGTTTTATTTCACTTTTCTCATCTTACAGACAGGATAAACAGAGGCACAGATAGATGACTTAGGTGGTCAAAGGTCTTGCTCAGGCAAATCAGCAGTGAAGCCAAGAATAAAACCTATTTTGCCAAACTTGCTTTCAACTTTCATAGCCAGGAAACTACTCTGCCTCCCTTCCTCGAATATCTCTTTTCATGATACTTTTCATGTGACTTTATAGCCTGTCACAGAAAAATCAGAAGTGTAAGCTTGTCTTTGGCAAACAGACAGTAGTAATCTCTTCACCATCAACAAGATCTTCAGAGCCAAACATCTCAGCTATAGCAGTGATCAGATAAATAAATCAAGAATGCTTTGTTCAATTCTGCTTCACCATAAAAATAACTGTTACTTGTTTCTGTAGTCATACCAGCATATTTATGACTATTTTCCTACTCAAAAGCAGCTAGTGAAATTAGATTCTTGAAAAGCAAACCCGTTCAAAATGCTGTCCATCTTACTTGCAGTCACATGTTCTTTAACTAAATTCACAACCAGACAGACAGAACTTCAAAATGCTCCAGTGTTAGTATTTTAAACTTCAAATAAGAATATGCCTTTATGTCAGCAATAAAAAGAAAAAAAGGTCAACTTCACAATTTTCCAAAAAAGTCTATCTCCTCCCCCTTTTTTTCAGGAAGCAAATCTCAGCTCTATAACACTTGCTTAGCAATAATGTTAAAGGATTCCCCAAAATATAAATTACTTTGCTTCTGAAGAAAACTTCTAACACTGTACTGGCTCTTTAATGAAGACAAGCACTTTCTGAAAAGGTTAAAAAAAAATTAATAAAAAGCATGATGTGAAAGTACATGAGTTAACTGCATTAAGCCCCTTTACGGGAGCTCTTATGAGAAGTAGCTTTAATTCCCTGCACAACATTTCCTCTTTAGTTTAATCCTCTCATGAGAGAGAAGAAACAGAACTAGAGCCACAACGAATCTAAAGACACTTCACTATCTGAAATTCTTCTTATAGGGGCTTAATGAGCTGTGAGTGATGTGATGTCCCTTTAACTATTAGCCACATCATTTTACCTTTCCTGAGCATGTAGAAAGGCCCTGAGAAAAGACTTGCAAGTGCAGCTGCCAGACTAGGTACGTATACAATCTGCCTCCTTCAAACTGCTCCCTTCTGCAACATCTCTCCTAAATCTTCTATCCATATTGCAAATGCACTTGCTTATAAGGAAGAAAAAAAAAAGAAGAAAAAAAAAGGGAAGAATGAAAAGGGAGAACTGAGGCATGTAACATTACATATGACTGAAGTGTGCATCTATGATGTACACAAAAATTATGGTCATAGTTTTTTCAGAACAATGTACTTCTCTTCCTCTGTTAAACTATCAATATTGGAAATTTCCCACATATATTTTGAGATTTGCTTTACCATATTTTATATATATAAGCCTAGAGGCACTAGCAAGGTGCCAATACTAGACAGAGGTGAGACACGGCATGGTGCAGCACAGAAGAAAGCCCAAGCTAACAAACCGTGCCTTATTATTAATTTAAGGTTTGTCCTAGCACTTCTGGGGTTTACATCCAAAAAGATAGAAGGAGGGACACCCAGCCTAGGGAAGGGATTGATGAGGGAGGTAGCAGCAGGGATCCACCAGAAATGTCGTAGAGGCAGGATGCCAGGGGGCTGGAGGTGCGAACTGCTGAGGCACTGATGGCAGGCATTCAAGAAGCTGCAACAGAGGTCAGAATAGAAAGACAGTGGCAAGAATTTTGGGTGTCTGGAGGTAACAAAAGGCAGCATGACGAAAAGAAATGGAAGGTAGTGTCAATGAGGCTCCATACCAGGTGGCTGGGAATCGTAATTTTAACGGACAATTCTGCTTCTGAGGAAAAATGTTTCCCTCAAGATAAATTATATATTTGTGGAACATCATTAAAATTCAATGTATATTCTTTCTGGATTTCCAAGATTATCATTTTGACACCCATTACCATAGAAATCTCCTATGTAGGAGAAAAATAATTACTTTGGCTATGCTGGGTGTCTATGAAAAATATTTTGAATCTCGTTCAGACAAAAGGAGGAGAATGCTTGTATTTTCTTTGGCTGGGCATTTTCTTATTTGAGCTGAGACTACAGAGAGGGCAAGAGAAGAAAACTAATAAAATCTTCTCAAAATGTTTAGCTGTCAGAGACCACAAATTACGGTGCCTAATCTGTGAAGTGAAGTGAAGTGAAGTGAAGTGAAGAAAGCCTTGGTGGAACCAAAGTGGCCAAGATGATACAATCCAGCACAGATGGAAAAAATGATGAAATAGGGATGGAAAAGCTAAACCTGACAACACATACTTTCAAGTTTACAGCAAATCAGATTCCATGTGAGCTGAAGATAACCACTCCTGCTATTCTGTATAACAAAATTAAAACATGTGAAAAAACCCTGCTTCTCAAGATACAGTAGCTTCAAGAAATGTTATTTTTTTCAATTAAAACATAGATTGCAAAAAATCTACAAATTCTTTTAAAATGTAGCCGTTCCACATGCCAGTAGGATGCCTATTTACAAATGGCCACATAACATTGTAGCAGAATTTAAAACAAAAAATACACGTGCAAAAATTCCTTGCAGCAGGAATTAAGTACTTGGTGCCAGTTACTCAAAAATGGTTGTGGTTTACCAAGAACCAGATTCTACCTGCAACAATTGTGTTTTTAAATTATCAAAATAGGCATGCCTAAAGCTCAACTCTTTAACGTGCAAGATATGCAAAACTCCCCCCATTTGCTTGGGGGTAACCTGGACTGTTTTGTCAGATCCATTCACTTGGGTATCTTACCAGACCTCCCATATATTAAAGTATACAATAGTTAAAGTGGGAGTACTTTCATTTAAGTTCAGTAAGCACCCTTACCAAACTTCTCTTTTAAAGTATTGAGGAGATGAGACATTCAGGCCGAGATCTTCACTGAGGCCTGATTAGGTATGTCTTGGTTTTTCACTGTCCAGTATAAGACACACTGGATCTGATTTCAGAAAAATTCAGGCGACCACAACTTCAGTTTATGTGCACAGATGGAGTAACTGGGATGACAAGTACTCCTGAATGGCAGCAATAGGTATCTGAACTTGAGGTTCTCCAAAGCCACTTTGGAAAATGTTGTCTCAAATGATTTGCGTCGTAAGTTCATTATTAGAATATAGTGTTTTAATGTTACAGGATCTTCTTCTGGAGCTTTTTGTATTACATAAAATAATAGTTTTCATGATGCTCCAATTATAAATCTTCAAGTAATTAGGCTCTTTCATCTAGGCAAATCATTTGTACAACCAAAAGATTTAAGAAATATTTCTGACTAACTTTAACAAGCTTCTCACTTCTTGAAGGTTGAGATAACAGGTAATAACAGGTAATGGGAATAAGCTAATTATGACAAGGTAAGTCGAAGGTTTTAAATACTTGGTGCCAATTGTATTTAATAAAGTAACGTAATTAGCATGCTGTTTTCAGGATTCTGTATGGAATTCTGCATCATTAGCTCTTGATTAAACTGTACTTTGACGGAAGAGGTGCCTATTACTACACAGCTAAATGATCTCATTATTCTGCAGTTAAAAGAAATAAAGTCCTGCATTTCTTTTAATTAAAGGTCAAAAAACCCCAGGTCAATTAACACAGAACTAATAAACACCCTACTGGTGCATATGGCAATTTTTCCCTGGATTCTGGTCAAATAGAATTCAATATAGAGCCTTGATTCATGTGTTTTTATCTAACATTTCATCTGCTCATGAAACAGCAAGAATAAATAGGTAAATTCTCAGTATATAACAGAACTTAAAGTAAAAAAAAAAAAAAAAAAGACTCTAAAACGCATTCAAGATCTCTGCATAGTACAGCTGGAAATGGAGGTACATTCCTTATAACACAAGCCCTCAAGCAGCTGTATTGCCAAGTCAAACAGGCCACTGAGCTGCCTGACCTCTGAGCATGATGGGCCAGCTCTTAGGGCTACAGACTAATTTGGATTCAATTCCAGTTTACCTCCTGGCCACCTGCTGTGACTGCTTAGTCTTGCTCATTTCCATCTCATCCCATCAGCGGCAGATAAATTACAAAGGTTGTTTACTGATGCATGCAGACACTTGTCTAGATACCAGTAACTGTCAGGCCTCCAAAACTGAGGTTCAAAGAATGACCTAAGTCGCAAAGCAATTGTATCTCAGTCTGCTCATTAGACATCCCATACTTTCACAACTTCACATTTTGTTTGGTAAGGTATACAGTTTTTGTTATAAAAATTAAAACAATGTAAAATTGGCTGTTCTTCCAATGGTGCATATATCTCACAGTCAATTAGCTGACAGTACACAGATATATTATCCAATTGCTAGTACCATACTCGTTATGAACAAGATGTTTGCTTCTTATTTAATGCTTCCTCGTATGTCAGCTCCAGTATTGGCTTTCACCATAGCTGATAGGCACAGCAGTCAGAATCTGGCTTGAGGACAAAGGCTACTGTCCAAGCAAGACAGTCATCCACTGTACAGAGTTGTCTGAGCTTCCACTGTGGCAAAGTCTATGGTCCCTTATCTGTCACACATTGCTGCCTGGCTGTGATGCTTATGGCCCTTTTATGCAGCTCTTTACAACATGTGGCTCTGCTTGGGAAAGCTGCTGAATGCTGAAATATCTGTAAGGTTCAATATTCTAAAAATGTATGGGCCCAAACTCTCATCATACGAGCCCATAGTGGCTTCACTAGAATACACAGGAGGAAGCAGATGGGTCACATCATCTAAACCACTCTGATGGGTTCATCAGTACATATATTGCTCTGTCCAAAATGCCAATGTTGAAAGATGCAATTCAGATTTCAAGTCCTCCTTTTTATCCATGGCCTGCATACAAAACAACAATAACAAGAAGCTCCATAAAACCTGATTCCTCGTAGATATGTCTCAAACTGCCACTCCCACAATGCAGCAGCCTGTGCTTGCTTTCACACTGTCACCTAGGTCTTATCCTTCCCCTCAGGCCCTCCCATGTCTCCAAAGCCCCTCATTCCCTTCCCAGTGTACCATACATCCTACCAGACAAAAAAGCGGCAGTATATGCCGTCACTAGTTCCTAGACACAGCATACTGACTGGCCAGGGCAAGGTCACAGACAACAGGTAAATGCAGAGCTCATCTGAAATCTCAGCTTCAGTGCAGGCACTAATCCATGTGCATGCCTTATTTCACACTGAATTCCACGAAGCTAGCAGGAATTTAACTCTCTGAGACCTGCCTTATCGGTCACACCAGACTGAAATTTGCTAGTAGATCCAAAAGACTTTAGATGCACGGACTGGAAAAATCAAACATGGACATTACAAATGCCTCATTTTTTTAGAAAAAGGTTATGAAAATTAAAATGACACCTTATGGATATGGCCTTCTGCAAAAACCTCAGTCTATTTTTTTTGCTTCAGTGTTAGTATTCTCTGAATCTCAATTCCTGAGACTGGATAAACTAAGGCTCAATTTTCCCTATAAGCCCAGAAGTTTGTGCTTCCAGTTCAGCAGAATTTTAAATAACTAACTTGCTGAAATTTTGTCTGCATCTTTATACAGATGATCACAGCTCAACAGTGGCTTGCACCACTCTGTTTTTCCAGGGTATAAAATATTTCAAGCATCTAGTTTTTTTTTTATTATTATTTTTCCAGCACTTAAAGAGAGATCACTGAACAACAGTAGGTACAATTACAGTGAAAACTTGTTATATGCTCAAGGGGAAGCTCAAGTCTACAGAATCAGGTATAACAAGTTGCAATTCTGGTAGCTTAAAAGGAGTATTAGTTGCTATATGCTATGTATAAAAATATATGCTATGTATAAAAAGTGTGTATCAATCAAAGAGAAATGCTTCGGAGTGCTTTTTTACTTCGTTTGTATTTTTTTTCCTAAGACTAAAGCTGCTAGACAACCCCAATAATACTTGTGTTAATCTTAGTTTTACATACTAGAAAACACACAAAATAAAGAGCAAATAAAAGAAGACTCAATCCCTCTCATTTAGATAAAAACTACAATAGAGCCAGTTGCTCACTCTGTTTAGTCAAGCATAATAGATCTATCACTGTCATGTTAAACAAACTGAACACACAAGTCTGGGCAGCACACACATGACACAATCCATTCATAAAAGTGTCTCCTGTTTTATTTCCTAATGGAGCTTTAAAGATTTCTCAGCTTCTCTTACTACTCGATCTGTTTAAACATCTATTTGTGTCCCTTTCTGTCTCTCTATAAGACCGACCTTGTCCTTATAATTTGGGTGAGTTAGAGCCTAGGGAAAGCCCTTTCTCTACTTACGCTCTGTCTTTATTTCCAGAAAAAAATTTCTGAACAGCAAGATTTTCATTTTCTGTCTCAAAGCTCCATGTTAGAAACAGCTGGGAATTCAGTCTCCTGCCTGCTCTCTCGCTAGGGAGTCATAAATGAACAGCTAATTTTTTTTTTTTTTGATTTTAACAGTAGTTCTAAAGTTACTCAGTGAACTTCCTCTGCTGCATAAGCATTAGTACAGAAGAATCAACATAAAATGTGAAAGCAAAAAAAGAGAAAAGTTTGCATAAAATAACTGAAATTTAATTCTTTTCTCAAACCCTATTTTTCATGATTATATGTAACCAATACAGAAAAAACTCCCACTTAGATCACATTTTAAAGTTAATCAAAATTTGGACAATCTCGTTGACTTCTATATAGTACCTAGTCCAAGAGAAATATTTCAGCAAAGACAAAGCAAGAGCTTTGTGAAACACGGGACATCAGTAAGAGAAATATAAGAGGATGTGTTTTAACACAAAGGAATGATTTTGTTGACACACACCTTTCCTGTTTTTAAATGAGCACCTGCCTTTCTAAAATATAAGATTATAGAAACCACATCTAGGTAGATCAGTTTCCCAACTAAGCTCCGTACTTGTGGGCTCAAACTGACCAAAAAGATCTCAAACTGAATTCTGCATTTGATTACACTGTAAGAGATAAAGAATATATCTTAATCTTAAATTAATTAAGGGCTTTCAACCTATACTTAAGTATTTTAGCATAGCATATTAAATAATTATTATCCATCCTCATTGTTCATAGCCTGCAGACATCTGAAGCCTATTACTTTCTGCTTTAGTCATCACTTAACAAGTTCTTTAGCCTTTACTTTTTCAGTCTTTGCTCAAAGATTTCCCAAGTATTTCTGGTTCTGTGGTGACCGAATTGAGTACAACATTCAATGAATTTCTCCATTCAGAAAGATAAAATAATTTCTTGATATAAAGTATATATAGCTTAAATTCCAATTCTCCTTATATTGCAAACTGGGATATAGTTTAATCTCCATCTTGTTTTTATGGTATTTTCAGGATTACCATTTTCAAAATCCCTGTTATTTTTAAGGGGGACAGTGAAAAAGGATGATGTATAAGAGAAATGATTTTCTCATCATAAAAATAATAAATGAGACAAAAATATTTTTCAGATTCTTTTCCAGTTCCAGTAACGCTCTGTCATAGGCAACTCTCAGTTATATTTATTCCAGGAGAGCAGAAAAGCTTGAGCTGTTCTCAGGAATGCTACTGCTGAAAGCAGAAGAGCACGGGAGTTTGATGTAGAGCTATATAGCTTATTAGCTCCATGAAAACACAACCAGAGCATTTCCAAACTAACCTGGTATCTCTGTACAGCATGGCATGGCCCTTCCCACATGAATTTACTGACTTGGAGTGGGATGGCTCCATGGCGGTCAAGCCACACAGTCACTGACTTATTTGTTTTCTCCAGTATTTACATTTACAAATATAGTAAAAGTTTTGCAATATATAAAGGTATTTAATTTACAATTTGTTCTGGACATGCAACAACATTCTAAGGAACAGTCTAATTCAGCTCCAGGGTTGTAAAGTTATCAGAAGGAATCTGCTAAAGACTAAATATTTAAAAAACTGGTCAGAAGGTTTTGTTGCTATTTGTCAAACACTGGTTTTAATTTGGGAGTAATGCTTTTATCTTATAAAAAGCAAAACAAAAAAAGAAAGGTCACTTTGAATTTTACTCAGAGAAGAAACTAGAACTCAAAATAGATAGGGCATTGTTATTCCCAGGGGAGTTAGATATACCCTGGCAACCATCTTCCTTTTACTTTGTTTTGCAAGAATAATCATCAAGAATCAGTCCTGCAGTTGTACTGACTTTTTCCAGACTGAATAGGTGAAAAGAAAGCACACTTTCCATGGAACTGAACTGTAAAAGTATTAATGAGACAGATTCCCCTTCTTCCCGCATTCTTCTTTTTGCCATACTGTGATCCTCCTTCGTGAGACTGAAGACAATGAAGGAGGTAGTCACAATTTTAGCTTTATGTTTTACAGTTAATTACATTTTTGTATTTATTTACAATGATTTTTATTTGTTGCTTGTAAAAATTTTGTTCAATTCCACTAAAGCAGCAGGAATTAGAGAGCAAACTTTCAATTTAAAAAAAGCTTAGAGTAAGTCTTGCAGCAGGCATTAATACAGTGCTGAATTTATATTGCTCCGTGATAAGCAATAGTTGCGTTATTATTATTTCTATTATCAAAATGCTTTTTGAAGTATGCCTTTGACATGCACGAAGACTTTATAAAGAAAAGTGTAAACACAGAATAAAGAGAGCCTCTGACCCGGAGAACTTACAGTCTAAATTTACAGGGCATCATGGGAACATATTGTCAGTATGATGGAAAGTAGTTTCAACACATAAGCATCTTTAATTATGATGCCATGCACGCCCCATAGAGTTAGCACCTTGCCTCAGGTCTGCATTAACTTACGGACATCAAAGCCCACTGTGTATCTTCGCTTGTAACTTCCTTTTTTCTCTTTCGTTCTCTGAACATTGTTATTCAGTGAACAACAATGAGCAGCTTTTAAATTACTAATCTTGAAACTTTGAAAAAGGCTTTTCAGTGGAGGCAAATTATTCAGTAGATGTGAAAGTCTTACAGTGCATATTAAGATTTCAACATTATCTTGCCTCTTTCATAAATTTTGAAAAGGCAAATTTGCTCTCGTGGCCATATGGATCAACACAAACAGAGTTGGACTTAGATTATGTTGACAATACTGAAAGTCTAACGAGCAGGGTCACCTGCCTTTTCATATATTCTATGAAAATATTCACACACATTCTTAAAGTATAAGTTTCTGAGAAGAGAGAGGAAATAGGGTACTGACAGAACTTTCTAAGTATATGGCTTTCAACCAAGAATGACTAATGGGGGTTGGCATGCTGGGTGCACATATGCATTTCCTGTTGCATAACCATTAAACTGTAAAACATGGGACACAGGTGAGCAAAGAAACAGTGGCTTATCAGAGACATGGACAGGGAGTGCAGTACTTTCCCCCTGCCCTCCCTTAAATGTAGTTAGAGTAGTTTAACCTCTGGAGGAGAAAATAATGGGACCATAACAACCTCCTCCAAAGAATGCTAATGAGCTTCCTGAATGGCAGCAAATCACTATGCATGGAACGAAGCCCTCCTGCTGTATGTCATGTGTGACAATCTGCAGAGCATTCACCTTCTTCTGGTTATAAAAAGGAGTCATAACTCTTTTCTCTATTACTTCCATATGTCAGCTGTTAGAATCACAACACATTACTTACTTAAAAGGAAGCAAGATATCAATGGAAGTATGCATGTGTATTTGAAGAAAGATATTTCAAATAATCAGCTATTTATTTTCTCTTCATCTCTGTTACTTTCATAAAGGCATCGGGAGCAAAAAATTTAGAAAGTATTGCCTATGGGCCATATAGGAGAACAATCTATCATATTAAAAAAGATTCACTGAGCAAGCCAGAACAGTAAAATAATTGTGGTCAGACAAATGAGGAGTTATGGTAAGAAGTCCATTCCTTCCTTCCTTCAAGGAGTGGTTCTCTCTCCTCTGCCCCCAGCCATTATAAATCATTTATTTGCAGAAAATGAACTTATTTTGCCTTAGCTCACTTTTTGAAAAGCATCTGCTCACAGAAACATTTTAACACGTGTGTCCAGTTAAAATTTGAACCTTGGTTAACTCTGAGTCTCTACTGGCCAGACCCTGAGATGGTTTTATCTGCTCTTTATTTACTATAGGCATACTCAGGCAAACTGTTCAGATGGTATTCACAAGCAAGACCAAGTGGAAAACTGGGACTAGCAACACATAGATCAACTTTTCCTTCTCTGTTCTCTGAGGGTTTCCCAAGTGCCTCCATACTTCTGCTGGAAACAGGATGGTCCATAATGAAATGGCATCAGGGTTATGTGGGTACACTACATGTTCTGACATGGGCTGTCTGAGGATGGCCTTGAGATGCCCTCCTGATCGGATCTAAATGGCCTGTTAAGACAAGGACTTTAAGCAAATCATGCCCATAGCCCTCAAAGATCCCACAGGATCCTTTATGCTGGGAAGCATCTTCTGCCTCTTTAGCAATTAAAAACAAACAAACGAACAAGCTAATGGAGATCAAGTTTTCTCTCAGTCCCCTGTCGCACAGTTCACAACAGGAGGGGACAGTGTGAGCCTTTTAAGAATCACAGTTCTCTTAGGAGCTGCCTGAAAAAAACACTATTTCAAGATTTAGGTTGGTATGAAAGGATATAGTGTTACAAGCTTTTAAATTTCAAAATACTTCATTAGGTTACTCTGGCATTGGAAAACTAAGCAGAAAGGAAAAAAAAATCACTATATGTAACTCTATTAGCAATCTGCCTTGATCTTCTGTGATGTCTTTTGCCTTAGTACTCCAGAGGATTCTCTATTCAGCAGTCACAGTTCTTAGCAGTCACTAAATATGAATGAAGCACCATGGGGCACTATTGCTCTTCTGACCCAGTCCTTCTGTGCGAGACACTCCTTTCGTGAAGTGCAGAATGTAACTAACTTCTGCAGAATTCCCTTACAGTGGAAAATATTTGGCATCTTTAGGCCCATTTATTTAAAAAGATAGGAGAAAGATGCATAGACTATTATCCTCCTTAACAGTAAAACTCTCTGCTGCTTTGCTGAAAGGCTGCAGTACATCAATATTGTGAGTTGTTAAATCCTATATCTAGGACCTTACATGTTCAACAGGGCTAAATGCTCCCACATCCAATTATTTTAACTTTCAAGAACAAACAAGAAAACAAGCCAAGAATTCTAACAAATACAGAACTAGAATAAAAAATAAATAAATTTGGATTCTTCATAACAAATATAGCACAGGAACTGTAAGCTGTCCCAAATCTAATGCTAGCATGAATTGATTCTGAGCTGGAAAGAACATCCATAGGCCAATCACTGCTTAACTTCTTTTACTTTTTTAATACAGAGCAGTATGGCACTGTTTTTCCAGCCACTGCATCCACAAAGTTTTGTATAGAGGAACAGATGATCTGCATTGACAAAACAGACAGTTCAGTCCTAAAAATGGATGAATATAGTTACCACTTTGGACACAAAAAGTATGGCTTTTTGTATATGTCAGTGATGAATACGTCAGATGAATGTGTCAGTGCTGCTATTTGACACACATTCTATTTTGCAAATTTCATTCCGAGGTTCATACTCATCCTATATCCTAGGGAGGTAGGCAGTATATTTAATACTGTTTATATAAACCTTTTGGAAAAAAGGAAGTGCATCACTAGCTCCACAGATGACCATCTTTCCTGGCCAGTAAGTGACCCGTGCACTGTACACATCTCAGTCCTCCCCCACATATAATGTCTATATGCATATCAACATAAAACATGGACTATGGACATTTAAACATAAATAGGGGAAGGTGATCTCCTTTTCTCCATACCTGTCCATACCCAGGTATGATTTAAGAAACCAGCTATTATTAGGCACATAGTTACTATACAAAGCTTTTTGTCGTCACACATTTGGCACAATGGATAACCTGAATAATTAATCTTAGTGTCAAGCTTATTGCACCAAGCTTGGTTGTAGCTAAATGCACAAGTGCAAAAAGGGAGAAGGAAGCACATATGAAATTTCCAAGTGTTACCTCAATAATCCTAGAAGCATCATATATGAAGCATACCAGCCCTCCTGTGCCCCCTGTTTGCAGCCACCCTCCTCTGGCCTAGGATTTTTTTACAACATTCTGTTTCAAACACCAACAAGCTCCCTTTAAACACAAAAGCTGGGCTGTATTGAGAAGCAGTAATACCCATTTTACTATATTAAAATTCACACAAGTTTAGTACATAAAACAAGTTGCTTAAATGTTAACATAACTGACTACTAAGATGTTCTATCCACTGGCATCAGTCCATAAAATATATAAAGCTCGGTGTAATTGAATAAACATGAGTATCTCTGGTAGTTGTGTAACTGACACATTCAATGACATACCACTTCTTTCCTAGTAACTGACTATGTGATACTACAAATAAATAAATGATTAACTTACATAATTGCACTTTCTCCTGTGAAAGGTTAGGGAACCATCCTGCTGTCTTAACAATTCAGGCTTTCTGGCATCTCCTATCCATTCTCCACTCATTCTTTAGCACAAAATATACTTAACCTTCTCTTCTAATACAAATATTTAGGTCATTTCTATGCAAGAATAATTGAAAGAAATGTCAGAGTATTTTTAAAATTCATATACGCGTGGTGTACTTTAGCATGCAAAGTACTGATTTCTTGCAACTACACATGGAAAATAATACTGATCTATACTATACTGATTTCTTCCTGCTATAAAGGCTGAAAAGACACTTAAATTACTACAATTGTTTAAAATTCATTAAGATACACTGACTAACATGAACAAATTTGTAATACAGGGAATAAACAATTAGCTCTTAGGGGAGAAATTTCTGTTATATTAAACAAAAGATATTAGGCCACCAACGCACAGAGGTAATAATATAACAGTGACAGCACTGGCTCTGGGACATGGAATAAGATCTATCTGAGCAAACACAAATGTTTATATTTGATCTTAGTCACTTTAGAAGGATTTTATGAACAACAAACACATATTTTTAAGGTGTAATTCACTTAGTGTGTCTGTGAGCCATTTGTGGCTATTTCTCTATGTTGACTAGTACAGAAAGTTAGATGGCTAGCTCTGATACAGACGTCTATGTTATAAACCTCAACATCTAGGCAAGAAAAATCTTGCACAGACAGACCACGTAAGTGATGGAGCCGACAACGCTATAAATTTGTTCTTTTCGTCTAAATCCTCTGAATTATCAGAACACTGTTTAGCACAATTGATATGCAAGCAAACCACTAAAGAATATAACTCCCATCATCCAGTCCTTCAATGACTCTAATGTTGAAAGCCTCTGCAGATTCAAACTTATTTTTCTCATTTTAATGCAGGTCTACTAAAGAACACATTACCTAAGTGCTCACAGAGTAGAAGAAGAAACAAGATATATCATCTCCCTCCCAGTAATGTGTATGGTTAATACAAAACTTCTTGCTTGGCATTTACAAAGAATTCCCTCAAAAGAAACAAGCACCCCTCACAATATTTTCACGTGTAAGCATAATCCTGTTTGTCTGCTGTTTACTCTGAGTATATTCGGTAACAAATCAAAGATGCTTATTCATGCCAAAGTTTTCCCATGTAACAAGCTGATCACTGTTCCAAAACTGAGCAAATATAGGAATTACTTGTGTAGGGAAAGATTAGATTTATATGAAGAAAGTGAAAAGATTACAGGGAAGTAAGTATGTTTTCCTCATCATGACTTCAATTCAAACTGCCTTTTGAAAAGTGCATAAAGGACAGGAGAATATAGAGGGGATCATACAGCTATTAACTTGAGAAAATATTTCTCAATGTCCTAATTTTTAATTTTGATTATGTGATCAACTGTCAAAGAAATACAGAAAGAGCATGTATGGAGGAAATGGAAAAAAATGTTTATCATCTTAACTGCCTACTGCTCCACTGGTTCTTCTGGAGTAAGAGCTATCAATGGAAAAAAAATTGTATTTTAACTTTCCCCTTATTATCAGATTGTTTTTTCCTTGAAAAAATCTCAGTGCTTTATAGTTTGAAAAATTTATAATGAGTAACTGTAACAATAAAGATTAAGATACTAAATTATAGTGTCAAGTGGGACAATCATGGTCTATTAAGATAAACTTACTCTGTTTATTTAGAAAATCTAAATAGATTTTATCTGTATATCCATTTAAATGAATTATTTGCACGGCATAGGCTCTTAGTCTTCTTAAAGGAACAAAAAAAATATAACATTGTCACAGCATAATGGGCTCTCCTGCTAGACAAATATTAAGAGAGTAAAAAGTTATTGAAAATGAACACTGAGACGACATTATTAAGTTTATTTTCAAAGTGAGAGGCAATTAGACTATGATAATGTTCTCTTCCATTATTTCTATTACTCTAGAAAAAGTCAAAGTAAATAAACTAAGATGGATGGTTATTGTTGATGCACACTGACAGTTACTCAATATGCTGAACAAGTACATTCTATTGGCCCGGATTTCATATAGGGACAGTCAATTTGATAACACTCAGGTATAGTTTCAAGAGGCTTTTTTGTTTTTGTTTTTTAACTGATGATGTTATGGTGGGACTGGTACAAAGTTAGTCTGCCGTTTAATAAAATGGCCCTTACATTACTTTTACAGGATTTTTATGTTGCTAAACAATGTTGAAAGATCTCTTTATACTCGTGTCCTTGACACTGGATACTCAAGCTGAAGTACCTCTTTGCCTAATTCTTACAGGAGCAGAAGACCCTCATTTTAGAGAGGTTGCTTTTGAATTGACCTCTTCTGAGGTAAGAAATAATACTGATTAAAAATTACCACTTAACCTTATGATAGTAATTTTCAGAAGTACTCAGTTCCAATTCACAAACTTTAAAGAAGAGGGTAATTTAGTCTAATATTGGTCTATTAACTATTATTCTGGCCACTTAGCAAGTCTCATTTAGGTTTCTGAAGAAGATATTCCCCTGAAAACCTAACCTTATACACAACTGCAATGTAAAAAATATTTGGTACTGCTTCTGTGCTGCAGGACTTGTTTTGCTATAATGATTCTCTTTTTTAACACTCAAAAAGAACGAACAGTACAGTCAACTTCCTTAACTTGCTAAAGTAGCTTGAACCTAAACCTTAGGGGCTTAATGAATTAGTCCTTCTAAAATGAACCTAGGTTGCCTGTACAGTCGACGGGAGAGATCTAGGTCTTAAAAGATCTAGGACAAACACTGTCTGCCTAAATTAGTTATAAAACTTATTATTAAGTAATCATTTATGTTACCAGTTATGTATTAACACTGCAGTTTCTAAACTCTGTCCTATCCAGAGTAGTGAGCTGGACCAGTCATAATGGTTCTCTGGATTTTGGAAGCTTTATGAAGTGTTTTAGATTACTTCTGCATTAATTGGGTGCATGTGGAAACACCTGTCTCATTCCAAGCAAGCTCATAGTCTTAATTAAATGTGACTATGTCCAGAAAACATTCAATAGGAGACATGTCAAACAATATTAAAACTCAGAAAAGCATTAGACCTAGTTCTATATTGCTAGCATTTAAAAATGTAAGCTTAGTAGAAATGAATTAATCATGAATACTGAAATTATACAAAGGAACCTGTTTTCACACTAGCAGCACATGACTCTTTGCCACAGTCAGCACAGAACTCGGTCAAACACTCCTGCCTATCTGGATTTTGTTTATGTTCAAATATAGTTTACAATAACAGATTTTCAACTATCACAAATTGATTTTATTCCATTCCTTCCACATGTCATTGTGCCACAGAGGATAACTCCTTTGATATTAATAGTAATGAAGATGCATTACATCTGACAATCATAACAACATATTTAATAGAACATTTTAAATTTAAGTAGATGAAGAATCTGAAGGGAATATTTATTCTAATTCCACTGTTTCAGAATATAGTACTACATAAATGATCATCTACATTATTCCTACTGAAAAGTTATTTCCACTTTGATATTATGTATATTGATATTATTTGATAGTTTTATTTTGAGGAATTAGCATTCTGATGTACTGCAAATTAATCTTCCAAAACAGAACAGTTCATCCTTTTGGATCTGCTTTAACCTAATTTGTCTTATTAGCTTCCTGTTTCTTATAAGTAATTCTGGCAATTAATCATTGTAACACAATCCTAAAATGATACCTTCAGGTGTCATTCACAAAAAGAAACAATGGGAAACACTATTTCAAACTGTTACCGTCCAGCACAGAGGAAGACTTATTCTGGCTTTATTCTATATATTTTGTTAATAGAATCTGCCTCTTCTTCAAAACAACAGGAGTTTTGCCACTGATGGTGGCTAGATCTTATTTCTTTCCTGCAATTTGATTATACACTTAGATTCTCAAAACATGTTTGCCTACCCAATTGAAATGCTGCCATCATGTTCTACACAGAGATTACATTTATTGTTCCACATTTTCTCCACCCTCTCTCATGCAATTCTTTTATATAAGGATAACACTTACCTAGGAGGTACATCTAATTTATAACTGCATGTGCAGAGAATGTTTTGGAAAATAGTGTACACTGTAACTTGAAAATAAATCAAAGTATAACCCCAAGTTCAAACCTTTTGTTTAATCAAGCAATATAGGCAGAGTTATTGCAGCTTGACAAATAAATTCGAACTTTAAGAAAGTCTACTTAAAATTGAACAAAACTGAGTAACAACTGCATGGTTTGCTGCCTTTGCTTTCCCCTCTTTCTCTTCTTTCCACTATGGAAGTTGTAACAACATTCTCCTTTATTTTTAGCATAAACATGGCAATAATTAGTGCCTACAGATTTTTAGCTTCTAGACCAAACATTTCAGTTTTGCAAAGTGTTCTCTAACTGTTTTACAACTAGATTCTTCACAAAAAGGAAATTAGGTATACAGCAATAAAATAATGTTAAAATGTTACTCCCACTGACGCAAAATCACCACTTCACTTGAACTATACTGCAGCAAAGAACCTTCAGAAACAACAACTTAAACTGTTTAAAAACTTGCAGAAATTGTCAAGTCATTTAGTTACAGAGCAAGTTTTTAAGATCTATATTAAAAACAGCCTTGGCAGCAAGCAAGAGCCAGAAATGAGAGATAAGAAAGGTGAAATGCTGCAACTTAGTCTTGACATTTAAAAAATATTTCAAACAGCTAACAATCCAATCTGTTCTTCAAAATTTATGTTGGCATTTATTATCAGCTCACCACACACACCTTCTGCTTATAAGATTAGCACATACAGATGTTACATACTAATAATTCTTGAGTCTAGTTCTGAAGCCCTGTGCTGTCTTCAAACTCCACTGAAGTATCTGCTTAGGAGGTATTCATCAACTGGAGTATTAAACCCTGTGCAATTTTCTAACTGCTTAAAACTGTGGGGAGAGGAGTCTAAAAGGCAAGACTGCCACTCTTATCCTCTTTCTTTAAGAGTTAATTAGGAACCACTCCTCTTTAATTTCCTTTTGGGTGACCATTTTCCATATAAAGTAAGGGAAATGTAATTTAGAGGTGCCCAATCTCCAGTTTATAGAACTTAACTCAACAAAAACTCATCTATCACTTCAGAGAAAACCAGGAATATTAACCAGTGAGGCTTTTGTTATCCCCCATGCTTTCCTAGTACATGTATAAGTAGCGCTACACAGACTCTACTCCAGCCTAGATGCTGAAGTAACTATTACACCCAGACTCAGAGCCACCCAAAGCTAGACAGACTGGCTTCTCTTTTCAGGCAGAAACAGTTTGTCTTGCTAGTGCCTGATCTGCATCCTAAGGGAATTCCAACTCTTAATAATCATTCACTTTGCAAATTAGATTTTAAAATTCACGCTTTGCTGCAATGATCATTAGTTTCTGAATATACTTTACCTGTACATCATTGGTGTTCATCCTTGTTCCCTCCTTCCCAACGAAGATGTCATCTATGTCAACCAGTAGGTACCTATCCAAGGACAGCCTGAGTTTCTTTCCAGATAGGAAAGAGATGGCATCTATGAAAATCAGCTTGTGCAGCCAAAAGTTCAAGTTATTGCCAAAGAGGACTCGCTGAATCCCATCGTGGAGCCCCAGGTCATGAATTACCGTGGCATGAAGAATACTTTTAGTGGTAGGTGGTGAAAGGTTTTCTGGTGTCTTTACTTTTGCAAATACCACTGGTTGATAAGCTGTATGATTAATCTGGAAAACTGCCCAGTCATTTCCAAGGAAAGGACCTTTATCAAGTTTAGAGGATTTTGTCACATGGAGCAATGGAGAATGAGGGTTAATACAACAGTCCTTGATACCCAGATTGCTGTGGACAAGGAAAGGAAAGCCCTTCAACTGAAAGCTCTGCAAGCTGTTCTCACTGCCTTTGTGAAATCCAATAACACCTACGCCATATTCTATGCAGTACTTATCTAGAAGGCCTCTGTTCCAAGAGTCCATATTTACATACTTTAGAATATTTTCATATACTATGAGAGCATATTTGCCTTTATTTTTGTCTATAAGCACTGGGAGGTCACCTTTTCCAGGTGCAATTTCAATGTGATATTGAAATCTGCTGGATTCCAAAATGGATATTATATCTTGGCCTAATGCTGAATACTGACTTTCCACAAACACCAGCACTACAAGATCAGTCCTCAGGGGATCAATAGGCTTCATGATTTTCATCTCCATCAGCTTGTATGGCAACAGTTGAAGATCACCACATTCCACTTCGGAAGCAATTTCAGGAAGTTCATTTTCTTGTTTGTAGCCATTATACAAGTAGTATGCAGAAATAACAATGCTCACCATACAAAAAGTGGCCAGTAAAATAACTGTTCTTTGAAAATGTCTGTGAAGTTTCATGATAAAACTCATGTTGTTTACTTGCCTTAGATTGTTCTCAACAGCAGCATTAAAAACAAACACAGATTCTCAACAACTTGTTCCAGTCCTCTTAAATATTTATGTCACCATTGCAGCGCATACATCTATCTTCCACAGGCTTTACAGATGATACAGTCTAGAAAAGAAAATCAGAGATATAATTCATACATCATGTATGAATTCACCACATGTAACCAAATCGACAGCAGACAAATCACTGCTAAATAGAGGTTTGGAAATGAGCAGGTCAAAACTTTAATTGTTTCTTTTTGAGGTTTTCTATTAGTAGTGTTAATTCTTCCTGCTTCCCATTACTTTTTATGATCTTTTATTTTATAAAGCACACAGTTGTCACTCTGTATTTCATAATAACACAGCACCAAAACAATGTAAGTACACAAGTACAAAAGGTGCAGTTGGACAACCTCCACTTTGATCATCACAGCAACCAAGGCTAAGGTTTCAAGACCTAAAAGTCTGAGTCTAAGTCTTGAGCAAAGAGGGCCTGCAGACTTTGCTTAGCAGGCCCTTCCTGAAATCCTACTAGCTGCCCATCTGCATTTGCAGGCCTCTAAATCTCACAGGTTTCTTACTCCAGAGGATCAAGTAAAATGGGTATATAAAGAAGACACTGAAAAGCAAGCTGCAGTGACAAAGAACTTAATGTTCTTAAAATTTCTTCCAGACAATGGCTGACAATCCAAATATTGAGGAAATTTCATAATCTTCCTCCCTCCACACCTGAGAAGCTAAGGGAGTGTTAGACTACATGATTAAAGGCATTACAGGATTTATTAAAGTCACTTTGGAAGAATCAAAAAGTCCTTAACATGACATGTGCATTTTGGGCTGCGTTGTATACATGCACACCCGTATACTCCTCATTGCATGTGTTATATGAGTATTTTTCAAACCAAACTATACTTTTCCAGTAACATAAGCAGCATACAGGTAGCATTTCTGTGGGCTGTGCATTGTTGTGCATACTGCAAGAAGCATAACTTAACAAGCATATGACAAGCATAAAATAATTAAGTACCATAATGTAGGAAGGAAGGTTAACAACATATTTGAACAATATTACGGGTATTAAGATATAGAATGGGTTATTGTAACTTTGCAATGTAGTAGCTTTAATCTTTATATGCGAGTAGGATAAGCTGTGTGTGCAACATTAGCATGATCATTCCCTGATTGAGAGCTTAACCTTTACACACTCAAGTTTCTAAAAAACAAAAAAGCAGAGTTAAAAAAGTACACATAGGAATACCACAAAGCACTAAAATTATCAGCAATATCAAATGTGATCTTTTGCAAAAGATTACATTTTTTTAATTAAAATACTATCTAGTAAAGCTTCAGCCCACGTGTTTTATACTTTATAAGGTTTCTTAGGGTTTTTTTTTTGTTATAAATTTTTATTCCTAGAATGCTTGACAACCTTCGTTACTGAATCTTGGAAGAGAAGATAACAAAAGAAATAGGATATGCTTGTGATCCAAAAGACTTTCAAGTTAACAAAAGATTAATTACAAATGAATAATAGGATAAAAAGTTGGGGAAAAAAAAAGAACAGTTGTGCATTTGGGTCACCTAACCCTTGAACTAAAGCTCTTCACCCTAACTTGTAAAAAAGAAGGCCTTTCATTCCAGGTTTTCAGAAAAGTTCAAAAAAAATGACATACTTACTAGCATCCGTGTAACTTTAACCACACCCCAAAGACTGATCTTTTCAGTGCAAGGTGCATAATGAGCACAAATTAAAAAGAAATGAGTAGGAAAATGAAATAAGGAAAAAGAGGGAGAAACTGCTCATCATCCTATTTATCAAAATAGCAAAATTGAGCACCAAGAAGCAAGTGTATGGCTCTGTCTCACTAATAACTAAGATTTCTTTGACATCCTCTGTCTCACTAGGTAAGCCAACTCTCTGTTGTTCTACTCTCGTAGAACATGTTATACTCTTTCCACCTGCGACTCATAGACTCAGGTATATTGACCCTTTCTGTTCTTGGTGGATTTGTACTTAGTTTCAAATGTCACCTGCACCTGGATAAAACCTTAAATGCATACTTTTAGACAAGAGACTTGCCTTCCACACAGACGTGTAAGCACACTATTCAGTGTTAGACAAAACAACGTAATTCTTGCTTTAGAAATTAGAGGTAGGTGTCTGAAAAGAAAAAAAAATAAAGGTAGCACAGACACTAAATGACAATCTGAAAGTATCTTCAGAAGAACTTGCAGAAAACCTTGAAGTACTGAGATGTCTCATCTTTGCTGCACATTTAGGGTATCAACTTCAAGACTACCAGTTTAAATAGCAGAAAAGAGACATCTGATCTGGTAAGAAGTCAGGTAACAAAGAAGCAGCTCCATTTTGAATGAGCAGAACTAGATTTAAGAGTTATGCTTCCAGATGGGTGATTTCACATTCTGTGCATAAAGGACTTTGAAAATACCTATGTCTTCATTTTGCATCTCCAATTCTGTTGACAGAATGCAAAGAAACTCATAATTTTAGTGGCTAAAATTAATACTTATTAAATACTATAGTGGTGATGCATATATGCCTACTTATCTTCAGTAACCACATCCCTGGCTTACTCAGCCCTACAAATTGCTTAGGCATTGTTTAGATTTAAAAGAGATGTGAGCCAGCAAAGTGGAACTCTTGCTGACAAAAGTAACACTGCTTCTCAAAATGACACAAAGCAGCAACCACCATACAACTAAGCACAACGCTTGTTTGCTTCTTTTGTTCCTAAGGTCCTGTAATCGCACCCCTTAAATTCCCTGTTCTTATGACAGAAGCCACTCACATTGACAAGAAGCTCCCACCAGCACGACTGAGAAGCAGTGCTTTCTCTACCAGCCCACATTTCTGTCCAGACAGTCACCTGAACTGGTAATCCTTCCTGGAGCAGGAGAAGTTCTTTGTGACCTAAGTTCATGGCAAGAAAGAGATTATTAGACATAAGGCAGCTGTAGAAACAGAGATGGTTGAGCATGGTATTACGTAAGGGTTGCAACTCAACGGCTGCTAATGGAAAAAGCAGTGGCATTTAGAGCATCTCCTGCAAGGATATCCTAGAACATTCCATGGAGCAGAAAAGCTGGTGCCAGCCCAGAGACTTGCATTTTCTACAAGAAAACAAATACCATTTTATCCTTAGCTCTCTAAACTGTACGCATCTCCTGGGAGATGCACAGCACAGCTGTTAGAAGGAAAGGATGGAGATACTAGGACAGATGCAAGGTTTCACTCTGAGAAATAAGTAATTCTCTGAGACCCAGCAGGCCTCCTGCCAGACTTGGTATTCTCAACACAGAAAAAGGAACGAAAGGAAGAGGATGGAATAGACTGCATGTTTTAAACACATGTTCTCTTTATTCAGCTTAAAGTAACACCACAACTTTTGGCTTATTTAAGGATTGCTTTGCATGGTCAGAGTTCCAAAAAATGTAAAACCCCCCAAGAATATACATTTACTAATACTGAACTGATTTTAAAACCTTGGCAATGTACAGTTGTTTTCTTAGTGGAACAATCAGTGCTTTAATCTGAGCAAAATAATTCGCTAAGTATTCCACCAATATCTTATAATGTACAGCTGAAGTAACCCATCATGCACTGAAGATGACAGGGGTATAGAGATCTTTGGGGTGCGATGCCTCCAAAAAATACAGCACCTATTGAGACTACTGTAGCGACCTCTACCACAACTTTAGACATGGCTTCAGAGAAAATGTTCCTTGTTCAGTATCACTTCCAACAGTAAAAACAGACAAAGAACATAATTCAGAATATATCAATACAAGGTAAGCCATTGGAAGTAACATTTCAAAACAGAACAGTGCTTATGAAGTCTTATGCTCATGACAAAAGAATAAAATAATTTGCAAAGAAATCAGATAGTCACAAAAGCTTGAATCATAAGATTAAAAGAAAAAAAAACCAAAACAAAACCCAAGTATAAGGGAAAACCTTGAAGATGATCGAAAAGTCTGAGAAACTCTTCACAGATGGCTAATACAAGCCATTTTAGCTCATTAATTTCAATGGAAATGGCTAATACAAGCCATTTTAGCTCATTAATTTCAATGGAATTATGTTGAATTACTTTAATGGCAGGTATAGTCCCACTCCCAATTAGAATACTTGAAAAAGGTTGTTATACAGTATATTGATCCAATGTTCCCTAAAGGTGACATATGAAAAATACTATACAAATTATTTTTTAAGTAAAATCTCTCTCAATCTGAAGCAATGAAACCTGCCTCACTGTTCTTTATCTAGAACCTTATTATTTTAGAAGAATCTACATTTGATTTCTTACAGAATTTTGCATTTTACCATCTGAAAATTCAGACTACTACCTTTTATCTATGTTATTCCAAATATATGGTATCAAAATACCTAAACTGAAAATTAGTAATAAAAAAAATCTTTGTGCTTCCAACTTACATATGCTTGAATACTTAGAATTTTGTTTTTACTTGTGGGCTCACTGTGCATGAAAAGATTTTGCTAAGATAAAGCTGAATCACAGAAATAAATTCTGCATTTTGTTCTGAATACAACAAGGTTCAACATCATTCTCATCTGTTGTAGAAGTGATTTCTGCAGCCCGAACCAGTTCTCCAAAAATTCTTGCAGGCACAGGAAACAGGTATCATCCTATTAGTTGGCAGATTTAAAATTCCCATGCAATACTGCTGGGAAGTGCTAATTATAGGTACCTTCAGAGAGCTAGCATTTAACACCTGCATTAGAATATGAATCTTGATCTGTGTTTCTCCTCCCCCCCAACTAACAAGCTACTACTGATTAAATAACAAATACCATGAAAAGCTGAGTTGCTTCATAAGCAGTTTGGTGAGTTTCTACCATTTGCAGCTCTTCTTTAGCTTGTTGTTTCAATGCTAAGTAAAATGACCAAATCCTTGGCTTCTATAAATCATTTTAGCACAATGACCCTAATGGGAACACTTACACAAGATTGGCTTGGAATTTAGCCTGTTAATGAGGAATAGTAAGTGGATAAATAGCACAGAAAAGTAAAAATCTTGATTTCGTATTTATTGGCAGTAAAATTAATATAATAACTAGATATCTATGCAACTTGCAGAGAACTTTTTACACCTAAGCGTTGAACCCAGTCCCTGGATTCAGATTCATGTGAGGTAACTGACAATCTGTGGTGGGTGAATGTCATGGCAACACTGCAAACACTGTGCCCTCATTGGTATATTTTTTGCACGAAGACTTTCACAGTGCACAGGGCTCAAATGCATGGATTTGCTGTGAATTGCTTTTCTATGCAGCACAAACATGCTATTTTTCAGACTCAGTAGCTGAAAAGGAATGTGTTTCTGATCATTCAGATCTGTATTTTCTGGAACTAAAAACAATCCCTAAAATGATACCACTTCCAGGTTGACATCTTCATACCACAAAGAATATATAGTCAAATAAGAAACCAAGCACCCATATAAAGACAGACACATAAAACCACATAAAATTTTATGTATTAAAATCTATCAAATTTGTGTCATAGATATCAATAAAATCCTTAAACTATCAGAACCAGTTTTAACTCAGCTATGTTAAAAAACTAGCAAACCTAAAATATAAAAAAAAGCAAAAGGTAAAATATTCAAATTACATTTCTTAAAGCCTGATAATAAAATTTTGATTAGTTTTAGCTCAGCCATGCAAGTAGCCAATGGCTACTATATACTATGACCACTGATGACGGACAATAAAGTTGTAGCATATTCATACCCAATAACAATCTTTTTTCATGTTTGTGTAATGAAAATACTTTTGTCAAGATCAGCCAAAAATTGTGCAAGTTCAGGACTCATTACTTACTAATATTATCCAGTTACAATACATTTGTATAGTTACATACATAACTGAACATGTTTTAAAATGTCTCCTAGTCTAGTAACACCATACTGTTATATTCCAGTTCTCGTCTTTTCCAAACTGTCTGCTAACAGAGAAACAGCAACATCTCTCACACGTAAAATGAGGAGCAAGTTTAAAAGGAAAAATAAACAAAGATATATTGCTCCACATGTCATAGAGATATTTAAATACACAGTAATTAGCATACTGTCTAATTGCTTTGAACATAAAGCCTCTTCAGCCAGCCATCATGACATACAACCTTAAAGGAAGTATTCTGAAGTCACTATATTAGTGTTACTGGAATGCAAATCTTCAGATTTATGAATGACTTTGGATTGTTCTCAAATGAACTTATCTGCTCTGTGCAATCTGGGATGGGTAGTATTGCTCAGATTTTTAAATCAATTATGAAAATAAAAAACTAGTCTCTAAATATTTAGTACCTCTATTTACAGCATTATGCTACTAACTAAATTATCAAAGCAGTGATCACTTGGATAAGCAAATTTGAGCAAAAAATGAGATCTCATGTTATGAAGACACTTTTAACTTGAAGAGACAGTGATAAGAGACATGAACTGTCAAGGAAAGATATTGAGACCCCTTGGTATCACAAAATAAATCCTGTTATAGGTGAATACATACGGACTTTTATTTTCTCATCTGTCTTTAAAAAAATGGAATGGCTTAGGCACAGCAAAAATTCTGGTAGATACTATTATTTATTTATGTTTTAAGTCTTTGGGCAAGCAGTTTTCTGTTTGTATTGTCTCTCCGTTGTCCTCAGCTCCACATTGTACTACTGTATGTATCAACAGAGAAGCTTATAGGATAGGAAATAATGCATCAGAATTTGTTATTAAGAGATATTTGTAAAGACCATTTATATGCTCTTTAAAAATACTGTTTTTTAAAAAAGACTTAAATACAGTCAAAAAGTTGTTTTCAGATTGCTACTTTACCTTCATACAATACTTTCTATCAAAAGATCTTAAATCACTTGCATTTCATACAATTTTTCTATGAGATAAACCCTACTACTAAATTCAGCACTTGCAGAAATGTTAATATATAAAGACTAAATGACTTGCCCAAGATCCTGAAGGTAATGTGTAGCATATTCTCTTGTCCACGCTTGCACCCTTACTTCAGCCTCTCTTTTCTCCCACAGCTGCTAAGCACAAGGCAGGTCTGACGGCTGCAAACGCAGAGCTTGCCGCTCTTTCTGGAGCCGTGACGCTGACAATGAGAGACACCCCATTTTTTCCACTTGTCGTGTTAGTAAAAAAAAAAAAAGAAAAAAAAAAGAAAGAAAGAAAGAAAGAAGCAGCAGTTATCTATGAAAACTTTGCTCTCATTTCCCAAAAGATGTGAGAGCTGAAAAAAACATTAACACATGCTGCCAGTTGCATTGGATTTAGAGAACTCAATTAGCTATTAACACCCGAAGTTATTAATAATTACTGCACTATTAGGATTAATTTTGTTCCCGAACGTAGCAAACAACCAACGTCCAAAAACACTAGAGGGCAACAGTGTCGCACAGAAAAAAAGAAAAAAAAAGAGAGAGAGAGAGAGAGAAATCAACGGAAGGGTGATTTGGGTACCACAGCAGAGAAACAGATGCTAACTGAGCTAATAAGAAAGAAAGAAAAGAAAAAAAAAAAAAAAAGCAGCAGCAGCACGAAAGCTCCGCTCCGCTCGGCGCCGCGCTGGGGCTGTGCCCGCGTTTCCCGGGGCAGCGGCGCCGGCCGGCGCGAGCGCCAACCGCCGCGCTAACGGCCGGGCGCCTCGGCCAACGGCCGCCGGGCGCGCGACCGCCCCGTCCGCTCGCTGCCGCCCGCGGGGCGCCGCCACAGGCGCGGCTCTCGCCCTCCCGGGCTGCTGCGGCACAACTTTGGGGGGAAGCAGGGAGACGGTCCCGGCGCGGCGGCGGGAGGCGAACACGCGCCACCACAGCCGGAGTTGGGAGACTTTCCCCCGCGCGGCCGAGCCGCCCCCCGGCCCGGCCGTTACCTCCGCACGCGCTCCGCCGACATGCCGCCGCCGCCGCCCCGCGACCGCCTCGGGGCGAGCGCCCGCCGCCGCTGCCGCTCCGGGCGCAGGGAGCTGGAGGCGAGGCGAGGGGAGCCGCCGCGCTCCCGGTGCGGCGGGGCTGGCCGCCCGGGGTGCGAGCGCCGGGCGGGGCCGCCGCCGCCGCCACTCGGCTCGCCTCGCCTCGCCCTCCCGGAGGAGGGACGCGGCGCCGCCGCTCCCGCGCTGGCGGGCGAGGGGCGGGCGGGGGCGCCGGCAGCGCGGCTCCCCCGGCGCTGGCCGGCGGAGGCGCTGCCTGCGCCAGCCGCCGCCCCCTCGGGAGGCTCGCACCTCGCCTGCGGGACGGGCAGCGCCTCGGTGCGCGCCGCCGCCCTCCTTGCAGAGGCGGCTAAAACGCGCCTCTCTCAGTGCCTAGCTTGTGTTCCCCAGGGCTGAAATTGTACCGGTAGGCAGCCCCTTCTCCGGAACCACGGAGGGTAATTTAGCAGCGCGAACCCTCTCCTCAAAGCTACCTCTCTCCGTGCCGATTTAGGACACTAGGGATTTCAGAATCATTTTAAATCTAATGCAAAATGACGGAAATTCTGTAAGGTAAATTATATTTTCTTAGACAATTTGGGATTAAAATCTTGAAGGAATTTCCCCCAAGTTTCCATATAATGTATTTGCAGTCTCTTTGCACTTCTTTATTAAATTTTCTAATCTCACCTTAAACAGAATTAGCCACTCTGTATTTTTCACTAATACTGTGTTGTCTTCGCTCCAGAGATGTGGATAGTCCATAACTGTGGGCTAGAGAGTTACGATTCTCTGCCTGAACTGCATTAGCTGACTTCTAGCCATCACAAATGGGAAGGAAATACAAGTAATAAATTTCAGAAGTGCCCTCTTGATCTAACGAATTTACTTCCCAATTGCACGGTCATTGTCAGCTCACCTAACAGCTTCATTCAACATACCAGATTAACTCAATCATGTCTGCCCACTCACTCAAGGCTGAAACTTTTAAGGAAAACAACCAAGTCTTTTGAATATTCCTTGCCCAAGCATCAGCTGAATTTACAGTTTTTGATTCAGAATGACTGATTTATGGCTTTCTCCTCCCTTTTTTCTCCTTTTTATTCCTATGTCACACTGTAAAGGAATACCTCAAATTTTAACATCTTTTAAGAGTAGTGTATTCAAAGGTCTGCAAAGCCTTAATGTTTCAATTAAAATTTCCACTATGTTAAAGTCACATTAAAATATACATTTAATGGAAATAACCTAATCACTTCTGTCCCCTTTGAGCACTATAAACTCAAGATTCTTTACATTCTTTATTTATTGCTCTTACTTGAGGAGTTCTTTTTATTTAAAAATGGTGTAAGGTGCCATGTCCCTACATACTAGACTTCCACTAGAATAGGACACAACACTAGCTGATATGAGAGCGAATTCTCCATGAAGTCATTGATCTATGAAACAGAAACATCTAAAATTCTGTCAGACTCTACAAAAAGGGATTTTCTCTGTTATTAAGATTCTGCACTGGGTGGATATCCTGATACAGTCTTGTTCTGGGACCTATAAAGGACTTTTCCTCCAGTGTACTATGAGGTGGAAGGTGGAAGCCAGCCAAAAGTAACTGAAACTCTTGGATGTGAGTTCAGACTCACAAATGCACGTCATTTCCTGCCAATAATTCTTCCTGATTAGCTGGCACTGTTTTTAAGTTACCACTGGCCAACATGGATGGAAGAGTGTTACATACTGCTTGTCCTTGTAAAGCACTCAGATGCTCACAAAGATGTGCTAGACATCTCACAGCTGAGGGCAGCAGCACTGCAAGTCAGCAGCTGTAGTACTGAGCAGTTTTGGCAGGAATATCAACACCTTTGATCCTTCGTGGTGCTGCTCTCAGTTTCTTGCTCTTGAACTGTGAGCTCAGGGTGAGCTGAGTGAGATGGCTTAGCCATTCTTCTGGCCATACATCTTCAATACAGTGCTGAGTGTACTTCTAGCCAAGATTTCTGCCTGGCTCCCAGCACCTCACAAGAGAAACGGGAGTAATGTGTGCCGTAACACAACAGAGCATTACCACAAATGGCATAATCGTGACTGCGTATCAGTACCTGAGGTCAAATCTAATGTGCATCATCCCAGGACTGTAAAGTGCATGCAGGTAAACAAGCAGTTAATCCAGAGGAGTTACGTGGGAAGGAAACTGGAGGGCTACTGCGCTGCACGCAGACTAGAGGTACGTTCAGACGACTGTTAGTCTGCGCAGATTGACTGCACCATGAACTAAGATTACATCTATGCTGTTGTTATGCAAGGCAGAGACTGAACCCCTGGTTCACAAATACGTGTACTGACTTGTGTCCATATAGTCAGCAAAGCATAGACTTGGAAGCAAACTGTCCTCTCTTTCATGCCTGCGTTTATTTGCCAAGGGAACTACTTCACTCATTTCAGATTTAAGCCTCCAATAAACTACATTTAAGGAGAAGGATTTAAGACTTTAGGACCCAGACCAACACTACAGACACACCATATGCTTTCAGTCATGAACTCTGAACACATATTTATGGGTGCCTTCAGTTTGTATGAAAACAGGTCACTTCAGCGTGAATTAACTAAATTCAGTAAAAACAAAATGCTTTCTACAGACAAGCCTTTAGTTTCCTATTGTAATATGTAAATTAGGCACAGAAATGCCTTTAAGAATCTGGTCCTGAATCCTTACTTTGAATCTCAAGCCTATTTCTGATAAATTGGTTATTTTCAAACTAATTACTTGGAAAATCATACCTTAATTAACTCCTATCTATCTATGTTGTATTGTGTTCTGAGAGCACTGCTGAATACTTATGCCCTTATATATATACATAAATGTGTATACCTACACAAACACATACACACGCACGAGCTGATAATTCAGATGCTTCTTTTCTTGGAATATTATAGTGAAAAGAGAAGAAATTTGTGTTTTAGAACTTCCAGCAACAGCTCAATCTCAATTTAGCCTGCCTTTTTCAATCATCTGCTACCTGCAGCATGCATAAACATGTTTTCTTGCAACACAGCCAGGCTTAAAAAAGAGGTAGCCTACCATCTCTGGTGATATCCTCAGCTTTTGCCTTTCATACTGCTGGCCTCTACACAGGAATGATCTTCTCATTCATGCATATTTTCTTCAAATTCAAACCTTCACACACTGCTTCCTTCTTCAGTATCATTTGCAATCTTTATATCTTTCTTAAAAGAAATGAATCCTTCTATCCTGTCTTGTGGTCTTACCTCTTTTAGGCTATTATTATGAGAAATAGTTCTAACCACTACATGGTCCTAAGTCTGCAAAGGAACTCTCAGTCCTTTGTGCGGTTCTGCTGAAAATAGTATAAAATGTAGGCATTTCTGTTACAGTGATTATTACTACAAGGCTGTTAGAAGCACTAACAACAGTTTTCAATTCATAAATAAATACTTCATCTAGTCCTGTCTACTCAAAAATCAGATACATCTTTTAACCGAATACTAATACATTGCTTGTATAACTATTGATTATATTTTCTTGCAGGGAGCCATTATAGTAGCCTAGATACTTGAAAACATGGAGCATCTCAGCAATTGCCTATTATTATTATTTTCTGTTGTTGCTTTTTTTAAGTATTACAATTTTTACCAACCAAAATGCAAAGTTATTCTAGAGTCAAATGTTCTTTGGATTAATCAGAAACTAGATTTTAAAATAAAGCTAATAAATACTTGTGTATTATTAAGAATGCTCAATACATTTACCTTTTAAATATTGTTGCAAATATTAACCAATGAATCCTTAAAGAGTATTTTTGTCATGGGTACCAACATCAGCATTGTTGTACATATACCTGACAGAATATTATTCCATGAGATTGTTGAAGATGAGGCAGTGACTCAGTGAAGGCTGTGGTTAGGAGTCAGAAGTTCTTGACTCCGGGCTGAGCTCAGACTACTACCTTATATCACATTCTATTATGATAGATATGGTCTGAAGCCAACAAATGCTATGCCATGTTAAAATACAAAGTTCTAAGTTCTCCCCTTAGTTAAACTGAAAAAGCTTCATCCATATAATTAGGAGAAAAATGTGGTCCGAAATTTCAGAAACACTAAGTAGTCAAAAAATGAATTAGCTAAGAAGCTTTCTCTGAGAAAAAAAAACAGTTGAAATTTATAATCATATTACATTTGGTCTGTACTATTACAATACTCTTCATTTGTAAAGTATTTAAAGAATATTCTGTAGCAAACAACATGGGAAACTAGCCACATGTAGGTGATTTCTCTAAAAAGTTTCTAGCTTTCAGACAGAAAATACATTTATTGTTTCTCTTCAGTAATTTCTATTTAATTTTCAGTATCTTATCGTGAAAAATCCTACTATTTACATACACTGTAGCAATATCTTTCAAGCCAGTTGAAGGCAAGTTGCTAATTACATGCCGTGGGTGATGACTACTTGGCAGTAGAAAAGGATTTCTATCTGCAGGACTTAGAATAAACTATTGTTATAAATATGTTTTGTTCCATTTTAATCAGGGTATCAAACAATAGTCATCATTATAAAATGATCAAATGTCCAGCTCTGGAATTCAAGAAGCTCATAAATTCATTAGGTATTTCTGTTCTGAGATTCAAAAACATCATTTACTGCTCAAGCCACATGCCATGCAAAGTGTAAGACAGATTCATTAATGAGGAGGACTGAGCATTTTCTGTTGCACTTTACTAGGAAATTTGCTTATGAAAAGAGAAGAAAGACTCTTCCTTCCCTTTACATCAGGTTTCAAGGGTTTGTGTGAGTTAATAAATATTCAAAAAAAAAAAAAAAAAAAAAAGCAGTATAGATTCAGAATGTATTAATTTTAGTTAGCTGTTTTGAATATATGTCAATTTGATTGAAAGGTCCTTAGTAATATTGAAATTGGTTAGAGGAAAGTGATAATGGGGGTGGAAGAGAATTAAGGAGAAGCCAAGTTGCTATGAGCACAATCAACACTAAAACATCTTTGCTCTTCCTAAGAAGGCAGTATTTAATTAAAACTTCTGCTAAAAATTGATTTTAGGAAATATAATAAAACAGACCACACACTGAGCTAAGAAGAACTTGCATTATTACCGTAGAACAATTCATTTTTTCCCAACAATTTAGAAAAAGTCCTAGAAGATTGTTTAATTTGCAAAGCAAATACCAAGTAGTTGTCACTAATCATCAGCATTTTATAGGATTTTCCTTCTCCATATCCATTTTTGTTATACTTATTTTTCCAACACGAAGTTTTTGTATTTAAAAGACAGACTTTGGATATGTAAAGAAAAGGAGGAAATGTGCATATGTCTACGTCTGAATATGAACACTTTTCATAAAGAAATTAGACTGGAAATGAGTTTTATTAATATACCCAGCTCTTCAGTCCGGCAATAATCCAAACTGTTCCAGAAGCAGAGTGCTGTTTACAGTCAGCTGGAAAAATCATCATAATTTCATCTTTCCTTTCCCTCAGCAAAAGTAACTCTGAGACCAAGGATAATTTAGCTGAAATCCTTAAAAGAAAAGCATCCTTCATTGCTGCCTTTGACTTCCCCATGACCTTCACTTCTTTCTATACAAATAATTTCCTTCTGCCTTCTCTATTTCCTTGAAAGTGCAACGCCTAAAATATGGCCTAGTTTCCATGTGCCCTTGGAGGTAGCAAACAAAGAGCAATAAACAGAAGAGTTTGCACAGGAATTTGAGGTTATTCAGAATGCAAGAGAATGCATTGTGGGATCAATGACATGAATGCCTGTTATAAACTGGGAGCTCATCAATTGGAAATCACTGAGGTGAGAAAGGACATGGCAACTAGTCAAAGTTATAGAGTGTCTATCAGCTGCCAAAGTGATGTGGCTGTGGAAAACTAAGTGGAAAATCTCCAAAAAAGGAGAGAAGGAAATATTGAAAGCATTGATGCTATTGCAGAAGGCTGTGTTAAGTCTTCCCCTGGAATGCTGTTTAAAGTTAAAAAAAGATTAATTCAAAGTGGAAAAGATAGAGAGAAGAGCTGCTACCATGGTCAGGGAAATATGCAGCCTATCTGGCACAGGCAAGGTGAAGGAAGTGACACAGTTGCTGTGCATGAGGGGAAGAGATAAATACACAAGGGAGGCTAACAACTATTTATGACGAAGGAGTCTGTTGGCATAAAAATAATTGGATAAAATCCAATTGTGTACATAGGCTGGAAATTAAAAGAAGGCTTTTAATCATCAGAATGAAGCAGACTCATTCTATGAACAGTGAGGGCAAAAAGCGTAGTTAACTTTCAGACGGAGCTTGAGAGACTACAAGACACTGTTTATAATAGTGGTAGATTGGACTTGATGACCTATACGAGGATCTTATTGATCAGTGATCCTCTATTTTTGATCATGCTTGAATCAGCAATGACTAGCACATTGGCAGTAAATCCTCCCCTTTGCAATTTAGAGCTGCAGTCCATTGATACTGCCGCACTATTTTGCTCCTCACACTGACTGTGTCGGGCTGTCTATAGGCACTGACAAAGAAGAGCACTTGCATTCTGTTCACGTGAATGCGAATATCACCTTCTAAGTCCTAATTTTTTAATGAAAGCTCGGATTCTGAAACACAAGATGTTAGCCTCTAGGAATATGTATTATGTTGTCACCTGTCCCAGCAATCAAAAGGTATTAAAAAAATGTGTGTGGGGGAAGATTGATTTTTTTTCCTGCTAGAATTAATGTGAATAGTCTTTTTTTCTGCTTATTAATAATGAAGTTCTCACAAAATGTGAAGTAGTTTAAAATATCAGATAAAAGTTTTATTTTTGTCATATATTGTTTTGATATAGTCATAATGGATTACATTAATAGGTTGCTTATATGTAATCATGCACAATGTATAGAGATCTTGATTACCTTGTTGATCAGATAAGGATATTCATGAGAGCACATATTATCCAGGGTGTTATCCTATGTATTAATAAGTGATACTGCATGAATACTATATGGGAGAGAGATTTAAAAAAGGCTACAGGCTAATAGGAGTATTTTTCTTCCACTCAGAAAACTCAAGAGAAACAGTTCTTATCAAAGATCCAGAGACCATAATTGTATACAAAAAGTGAAATTAAATACTAACCCAGAAAGATTGAAGATTAAAATTAAAAGCTGAAATTTACTATCGTTATTATGTCCCACTGCACTAGGTGTTGTGCAAATATGTGAAAAAGGTGGTTCCAGTCACAAGGAGTTTAATTCTACTTTTCAGCTTCTGTTGTTCTGGAGAAGAAATTCTAGTGGGTTTAAGCTAGCAGCTGGTGGTCATACAATAGCAATGAATTATACTGCTATATAATGCCATGAGTTCTATAGGTATTAAATTTGCTAGGAGCTTTGCCTAGAAAATGATGCTTCTGTATAGCCCCAAATGTCAGACTTACCATTTAATTTTATTTACTCAGTATGTTTACTCATACCCCTTGTGCATCATGTCATGTCTTAGATCATAAACTCCATTGATAGGGACGCAGAAGAAACAACAGAACTAAGGTGACTTGCACCAAATACAGATCTGGCTTATTCTATCTGTTATTTTTCCATGAAGTGCCGTGCACATTTTAGATAATATAAATACACTAACGATACGTGATGGTTCTAGCATCCTTCAGTTCAGCAGGGGGAGCACCACTGGTATCTCTGTCGCATGGTAACAGTACTGGGACTCTAATACTATGTCATGTTCTCCAACACAATTTGTAATCATCTGGGTTATATTTAAACCAATTAAGCATATACTTAACTGTACACATAGGAATAGTGTCTCTGAAGTAATGCTTAAATGCGCTGTAATGCCAGTAGCCACGATAACTTCAGGTTCAGGGGCCGGGACTCAGCTACTGAGTCTCCCCTTTCCTTCTCTCTTGCACCGCCTTACTCTTATGTTTCTGAGCAAGGAAGTATTACAACTTGTAATACTGCAGTGAAAATACAAATAATTCTAGTACCTCAATAACTAATTATAGGTTGGGTAAGGGGCTAATATTTCTTCCCATGGCTGTACGGGGCTAAAGCAAGCTCAATATGGCATGCTGCGTCCACTGCTCCTCTGCTGGAGTTATTCCAGCATCCAGCTGCTGGAAAATGTCCTTTGCATGCTCAAATATAGAAATAAAGCCTGGGCTTTGGCAATGTGCTGCTGTGGGGCTCAGCTGCTCTGCATGATCCACCAACAGAGATATATAGAAAGGGCTATGAGTAAATGGGAGATTTCTGTCACTTCCAGGAGAAGAAAAAAGGTGAGAGAGTCAGCATGAAATAAAGAATAAAATCATAGAAAAATAGCAAGCTGCTTACAAATCTTGTATTTTCTAAAGTGGTATTCTCCCACCATAGTGAAAGCCCTGATTAATCCTCAAAGCCTCTTCTCTTCAAGAGCCATTTCAGAAGGGCTAGATTACCAAAGACAGGCCTGCACTGCTGCAATGGGATCACAAGGAACACATGCATTTCTCTGTGCGCTAGGCAGTGGCACTTGCTCTTGGGCTGAGCAGGGCAGAGTTCAAACACGGACTGCGTGTGAAGCAGCCAAAATATTCTGCCAGCAAGGGTGAGGGAGCAAAGCAGCTCCAACCTCCTCTTAGAACCACTTTGCTCCCCGAGGAACCTTCCTTTCTGCCTTTTTCCCTCTTGCACCAGCAGTGTCCCCATGGTTCGGAGCGAAGTTTCCTGTTCAAAGAGGGTGCAAATATGTAGGGATCTTAGCTAGAAGATAATGGAAGAATTTCTCCTTTACACTTGCCCTTCCCCCTCCCTTTCTTTCTTCACTTTTCCTGTCATGCCTTCCTTCCTTTCCTTTCTCTTTTCCTTCCATCATTTTGTTTCCTTCCATCATTTTCTTTCTTCTCTCCTCTCCTTTCCTCTCCTCTCCTCAGCCAGATATCAATAAGCTCTACATGTTTAAAAAAACCCACACATGGTATACAGACCTTGTATGACACTATTAATATTAACAAGGCCATCATTAGATGAAAAAAGACAGCATTTACCCTATAGTAGTTATGCTTTAAAAATATATAGAATATATGTCAACTTTTATATGCTGATTTACACAAATGTAAATTTAGCATCTGTTAGTCTCTACTAAAATACCTAGACCATCTGACTAGAGATGCTTGACTTCGAGGTTGCCAGTGATAAATCTCACTGTGTGAACTGACCTTCCCTCTTTCTCTCCTCCCTTCCATTTACTCTCCATTTAAATCAGATACCAAAGTTTTGTAATTTTAGTAGTAGCAATATAATATCCTCCAACTGAAATGTCTCTAAGCTACAGCACTTTTATCATAGTTTTACAATGTAAGAAATGGAAACTGCAGAACAACTGTAAGTGTTTTTAATTGTGCAGCTCTATGGTTGCGAAACAAAAATGTTAGCCAGAAATTAAAGGAACTGATTTCACTGTGATAGTGTAGGTTAATGACTGATCATCTCTGCTGTTCAACGAACAGGCATGATCCCCCTATTCAGTCTAACAAACCTCAGTCTTAAAAGGCAGTGGTTTGCTGTGGTCACAGAGATACAAAGCTCGAATTTCCTGAATCTAAATATTCAATTTATGGGTCTCTCTCATGTTGCAGATGAATAATATCATAATAATATTTACCCCATGAACTGTTTCCCCAGATCTAGTACCCAACTGGAGTAAGGAGGCAAAAAACCTAACTGCTTTTAAGATGGATCTCAGTTCCTCTACCTAACACGTTAGGTTGTCTGCAAGAAAAGATGGCTGGGCAGAAGATCTGGAAGATCATTTCTGTACCCGGTTTTGATGCTTTTAAATGCAAATGCAACATTTTGAATCATATTTATATTTTACCTTTTGGCCAGCTCTATCATTTAGTGTATACTCTTCCAAATTTCAAGAACACACTATCATTTTTGGTGCAATAAGTAACACTTCTTTTAATTAGCTATTAAATGGGCTGGTGGAAACCTCAGACACACTGAGTCTAAAGATAAGTCCCAAGTTCACCATAAGTGAGTAGCAGAGTCAGGAGAAGAACTAAAGAGCTCTGATTCCCACTGCTGAGCTTCCACTTCAGTTCATTTTCACGTTAGATTTTTTTCACTGTGTTGGACTATCCTCAGTCAGGCAATACTACCCAAGAAGACATTATGGACATTTAATGCTGGAAACAAATTTTATATTTCATTGGTTAGCAGAATATTAGTACGGCACATTACTATTAAATGAATTTGCTGGAAGTAGTATTTTTGATCTTCTAGGTAATTTTTGCCATTTGAAGCTTGTTCCTGATTGCAGATTAGCGAAGGTGAATGTCTTGCCAGTAGCATAGGATGATTCTCTCTCTTTCTTTATCTTAACACTGCAGTATTTCTTCTCTTTGACATAAGCAGTGTCTAAAGTACTCTAATCCCATCCATGTACAGTACAAATGGAACAAACAAGGAATGATATATGCACACTTGACTGTGCTCTGTATCTTATTAGATGAAGATGAATTGCTGTGCTAGACAGACACATGCTTCTAAGAAATCTATTTTTGTAGGTTTCTAGTATTCAATCTCATGTCTTCTGTAAATGTGCTTTAGCATACTATTGCTGTTCTCCACTTGATGATCTCTGCTGTGTCATGCACAGTATCCGTGGCCCTGAAGGAGTACTGAAATATGTTCCATTGCTAGCACACTGCCATAGCTGCAAGATACAGTTCTCTTGATATCACTTATTACAAATGATTCTGCTGGACAGATGCAATTTTCCTATTTCTGCCAGATGCTGATGATGTTATTTAAGTAAAGGAATTAATCCTGTCTCCCTTCTCCTCTGGCAGGATATTGTATGTGTTACATGCTCTGCTTTTGTAGTCACTTTTGAGAGACAAGTCCTCCAGCTTATATACAGAACTATGATTTAACTTTGTTGACGTTTGATGGAGAGTCTACGGTTTGCATCTTGTGAGAAGTCATATGCACACCCACAGTATATCATTGATGCTTTTTTCTGTAGAAAACCTACATTTGAGAAAGCACATAGTGTTTGTATATGTTGATCTGGTATCAGAAAAGGCCCAAAGCAGTTTCTACTGAAGTCATTGGACAGGTATAATAGATATTGCTCAAGCTAACAAAGCACTAAATTAATCACCTTCTCTCTTCCATTTTCCTCAGCTTTCAATATTAAGTGATCAAACCTGAATTTGATTTGTGTCCTTCTCTAGTACCTTACTTTCTAACTCATATAAATACTGAGTAGAGCAGATTTTCAAGCTCCTTCTTCCAGTGGTAGCATACTGACAGCATCCAGGTGAAACAAGCTGCATCTCAGTTTTTAATAAATCTTTCAGTATATAAACATTTCTAGAACTCTTCCTCTAGAGCTGGCAGAATAATGAATTATGTTCCCTACCTAGTTCTCAGACTAGCATATTAAAACATTTTCCAACAATTTTCACATATCCATGAAAATTTTCTAATTCACTGCTGTGTGAATGTGTGTATCCAGATTAAAAATACTTAACTAGGCATTCTCTCTTAGAGAATATCTAACAGTCAGGAATTAAGGAGAATAGCAAGTGAGAAATCCAGTGATGGCCTGGGAATAAAGCAAAGAGATTTAAAAGCCAGAGAAGGAACAAGCAGAAGCAGTGCTTGTGTTATAGAAAGGTATCCTATCTTGTGGCCCTTTGCACATATTCTACTTCGAAAATGGACCGACTCCTTACACTCAGATATGAAGTAAGGAACCACCTCAGTCAAACTAAGAAGTTGAAACCACCTATACCCATAGCAGCAATGTATTTGATATAAACAGTCCCACAGACAGATCATGGATCAACACTGTGTGGCAAAGCTTTATTAGAGAACCAAAAAGCAGCAGCATTAGGAAGGACAAAAGGCTATACTGCAGTCTGGCAAGACGGGCAAAACCGGGTACCTGCTTGGACTTTTAAAATTTCCTCCTCAGTCCCATGAGGTAATAGAGACTTCAGGATGGGATGTAAGAGACAAGACTGACACTCAGCTTAGAGAATTCTGAACACTAAAGCTCATATAAGGATGAGATTGTTGTGGTTAAATATGATGTGAGAATAGGGAGAAATACTTGAAAAAAATTCAGTCAGTTTGCAGATATGTTATTAAGAAAAAAAAGAGAGAGAGAGAAAAATCCAACAGATAAGCTTTGATGTCCTCAGTCTGATTGGATCTACTTCCTTACTAGCCTAGTATATGTATTTTCAAGAACAAGATATATTTAGTATGTTACGGAGATGAATTTGTCTTCTCTTCTCCCTTTTATACTGGTTACTTGATGATAAAAATACTTCTGGTCTTTTGTGCTTGCTTTATTACAACACAGCTGCTTTGTCATGTTAAAAAGAAGTACTTTGCAGGATGTTTTAAGAGGTGTGAGATGCCCTGCAGAAGGAGGGGAATTAGTTAACTACCTTTCTGTTGCAACTCTCCAGTTTCACTGGTAGTTCCTTTGCAATGACCCTTGTGGCTACCCAATCTATGGGATAAGAAAGCGCTATGAATCCTTTCTTTACAGAAGAGAAAACTGATGCAGCACAAGATTATGTCACTAGTCTGACTACAAATAATAAATCATCAACACAGTCAGGAATTGAACTCAGTTCAGCAAGGTCTGTTTTGCATAACATCTGCCCAGACAAACCTAAACTAGAACAGCATGTGGTTTTACATTCAGTCTTCTTTCTCACAATGTCCTATTTCAAAATAGCTATTGGTCATGCAGCAGAAAAATAATGACTTAGATCCAGGCTGTCAGGCAGCCCAAGCCTTAACTGGTTAACTTTACTGAGTTCAAAGAAATGACAGCGCATCAGCAGATGTTTTCATGTATCCGGCAACAAAATCTGGCCCTTTGTCACTATGTATCAGTCAGTAGTTCAAATACATTTTTAAGTAAAATAACCAGTCATATTTTCCATTTATTTTTTCAGCTCTCAAACTGTAGATTGAATTCTTTTAAGAAAGACTGTATAGAAAGGAGAAAGAAGCTTTAATTTGTCATAACTTTCAAAAGATAGCTAGTTGTTTTCAGCAAACTCCAAGCAGGGCACTATAGGATACTCTCTTAGCATTGTATTGTTTTGGTGCTAATAATTATGAAAAGACATTTTAAAAACCTGGTAGTGTTCAGTTAAATGGTGACCAGCACTTTAAAGTTGGTTTTGAGATTAACTACATTTTTGCCTACCTTTGAAGTGGATTAGCTAAGGTTAGTGAAGAATTTCTCTACACTAAATTGAAAAACATTTCTGTAAGGATTTTTAATGGCAGTCTATGTTCTGATTTTATTCAGTTTTCTATTTTTTAAAACTTATATAATGCTTACGAAAGATAAGATTCTCAACAGATAATCTTTTTCTCCTTATTTCCCACTTCTTATTTTCTGGAATAACAAAAGGCAAACCCATGCAGCTTAACTGGCAAGAGGCAATGCTCTGCGACAGCGAGCAGTGAGTGGCGAGGTACCTATTCATCCACCTGACAAAACTAGCTGTGGTGGTGCTGGCTGCTTACTCGCCCAAGCCATCCATGGGAACTGCACTCTGAACTCTTCATAAAAGCCACTGAGTAGCAAGCAAGAGAGGCTTGCTATGAATTCCTCATGTATACAAAACCACCACTGACTTAAGAGGATCTTTTGTGTACCAAGAAATGTAGGACCAAGTCTCAGATGGTAGTGACTTCCAGTTGGTGCAGGCATAAACCAGCTTAAAATATCAGAGCTAGAAATAAAAAGTTTTATGAGCACAATGAGGCCCTTGATGAATCCAGTTAGACAGATTTTTGTTTTAAAAGTAACAAAACTCATCCTTTTCCTCACTCACTTAACTCAAAAGAAAACTGTTTTTCCATATAATCAGAAGGCCACATTCTCAACACAATCTAATGAGTGGATGACAACTCTGGTAGTCTTTAAAGAAGTGGTAAGACTATTATGCCATAGACTGCTCTGGAAATTCCCCTCATGTGTTGTAGTAGACATTCCCTGGCGCTGTATTTTTTTCTTTCAATCGTAAGTGAATTTTGAAACATGTATATGTTGATATTGTTGGCCATGTAAGCACTTTTTTTTTTTGAATTAGATACACAGTTCACAGTACACCTTTCACCAGAACAGAAACCCAACTTTACATCACAGCTGGCAATACAAATTAAAATCAAGACAAGAGTTAGTATAATGCAGTATTAATTTTACTGTAGGTAGAATATGAACTATTTTTTTATATCCCTAGACATTAACAAACACAGTGCATTAGTTTTATGCTTTGCAATCAGGTAGATACCAAAAGGTTTATCTTTAAACAAAAAAAGAAAAAATCCAATAGCTATTCAAGAGCTGGCAAATTGGCACTGTGTTGAACACTTTGAACACTCAGTTGCTTCTACATTAAAATGAGAGTGTAAATAGTATTCTTAGAGGACACTTGGGATAAGTTAAAACACATTAACCCTCCTGCCACCTCACATTCAAATGGTCTTGGACAAAATAAGTATTTAAATTATAGTGCCTGTTTTGTTTGACTCGTTTCTTCAACTGCTGACCAAATGCAGCAGGATTTAAGAAGTGATCTCTCCTGGCATTTTTAATTATACATTTTCTGAACTGCCTCTTTTTTTTTTTTTTTTATTTTGTATAAGAGGGAGAAGTGCTCTGACTATTAGCTGGGGTCCTGAGTTTACTGAAACTTTGTGTGAGCCCTCCAGTGGGTATTCAATGATCCTTCAGTGCTCAAGGTCACTGCAGGAACCCAGCCTTATTCCATGTCCTGTTCCAACTGGTTGTGCATAACAACAACAGTTTCACACATGTAGACATGATGGAAAATGTAAAGTACAAGAAAAAGGAAAGCAGAAAGGCCTCTGTGTTTGGAATGATTAGTTTTTAAAGTCACAGCACCTGATACTATCTCTTTCTTTCCACATTAAAATTATCTGCAGAACACCTGAAAACTAATATTAAGCTAATATCAAATTGCACTTACAACCAATCTTATGGTGATCTGCATGCATATCTTGATTGCTAACTTTCAGTTAGGCAATTTGCTATTTAGAATTTATGATTTTGCTGTCTGACTTCAGCTCAGAAGCTTTTTTTCATTCCAGATCTGCTTGAGGGATTACAAGGTTCATCTGTGTTCACTTCTTCATAAAAAAAGTAATGTAATAAACATTAGAACCCTCTACCAATAAAAATGCATTGCATTTTCCTAAGAAATATCCAAAGTGTTGGATATAGATCAAATAGAAACGGCAGGAGAAAGCAACTCTGTAAGCAGGCGCTCTTTGTGCAAAAACCATCTGTATTGTTTTCTAATGATACTTGCCAGAACCCTTCTGAAATACCCATCATGCAAACACACTTGGCATTGGCCAGCTCCCCAAATGTGACTCTCTATAGGTGCTGGAATGTTTTGATGTATTTATTCTTTTGAAACTGTCCTATTTTTTCTCTATAACAACCAACACATATCAGTGTCTACTTGGTATGTGATTTCCAGTGAAATCAATCTACCCACCTACTCTTCTAGGCTATGCTGCCAAGATGAATTTCCTAAGGTTCCAGACTGTGGAGTAGTTGGACTTCCTCATTTTTGTGAGACTGTTCCTATTTCCTGGAAAATGCACTCAAATCTTTCCTCAACTATTTTCACTCCAAGACTGATCAATGAGCCTCTTATGAATGAGATGAAGGACTTAACATATTCTGAATCAAAGACTAAACCATCTTTTCTTTGATACTATTACAGACTGCAGTTACCTCTCCTGGTTGCTTCACAATATGAGATTCTCCTTAAACATTTATTGTACATTTTCTTTGATAGTCTCCTGCACCTGCTTAATGAAAATTAATAAAAACAAAGTGCTTCAAGACCATCTTTGTTAGAATTGTTTCAATGCTTTAGGAACATTTTCTTTCTTACAAAACGTCCATTTGGCTGTCACACACTGCTTCTAGATAAAGAGTGAAATCCCTCTTGTTGCTCTCCAGTTTTCCAGAAATATATACAACTTCTCTTTCAGTTTTTGTATGATAAAGCACCTAATAAAGGACTACCTGATGTTTAAGGTGTTAGAAAAACATCTGATAAGACTGTTCCAAATATTCCTGCATAATAGAACCTTGTCAGCACAGACCAGTCAGTCTGTGAAGCTCAGTTTATTTTCAATATCCCTGCTAGCAGGAGAAAGAAATCCAGGAAGAGATTTTTTTTAGAGTGAACAGAGCCTACCTCCACATTGCTGCTGAGTTTCATTTAGCTCTATGAGAAAATGGTGATTTCCTCAGGAGGGTTTCCAAGCAGTAGGAAGTACTACCCCATTCTCTATTCCTCTTTTAAATGAAGGCAAGAAGACTCAAAAATATGAAAACAAAGAAAGTTCAGAACAGCAGTGATCCAGTGATCCTGAGTGTCTTCAATGAAAAGTGGACTGTACTGCTGGGATAGGTAGGATGAAGGGATTTAAGTGGTAATCCAAAAGTTATTGAACAGGGGAGTCCACAGTAATCCTTCAGAGCTGCAAGTGCTAGAAGAAAAATGCACTGCATGGAAATGTTCCTATGCTTCTCTACCACATTAAACTCACCGATAAGGTAACCACATCTGCCACTCTTTCTTACAGTTCTTTGACAAAAAAATTCTCTCATCGAAGACATATGTGGATATGAATGGAGTCTATGAAAATTTAAGAGAACATTAAGGAATCTAACTTATATCCTGGCATTCAAGTCATTACCTCTACCAGCTGGATAGCCACCATGCTGACCCACTGGATACTGTACTTCTGCCCCACTCCCTACCGATGGACCAAATGAGACTTCGTAAAATAGCAGTAACAAAAAGCAAAACTAAAATGCCCAAGGCAAACTAAAGCATTTTGTGCTATACTTGCTGCTGCAGTAATGATATTCTGTCACTAAAGTCTCCACATTTCTTTTGGATTCTCCATAGTCATTGGCAAGCTGACTTAAATAGAACAAATTAGTTGTCTTCATGTAAGATTTAATTTTTCTTACATTATTATCTTGCTCCAAAGACTTTATTCAATGAAGCAAAACTTCTGATTTTAATGACAATATTGCTGGAATAATTACTGCAGAGTTGAGACCTAGAAAATCATGGAACTTCTTTTTTCTAACTGTGTTTTTAGAGGCACATTACCTATGGTGCTTTCTGCAGTTTTGTTTATGCTTGAGAGTATAGGAATATTCAGCTTCCAAGTCCTTTGCTCACAAAGCCCTTCAGCTGGTTGATAGTTGATATGATTAAAACCCCAAACTGACTATTTCTGCCTGATACTTGAATTTAGACTTGTGCTGTGTGAGCAGTCACACAGCCTCCCTGCTTGCAGGTATGACTGGATGGGCTTCTGTTGTGCCAAGTTAAAGCATTATTCACCCTTGGCAGCTTCTGAGCTTTACAAGTTGCTTTGCTCTATAAGCAGTTTGTGGCACTGAGTCCTGTATAAGTACAAAATGCGTTACAATCTGATATACAAACAAATTCTGTGAGGCACAGCAGATGTTCTTATACAAATGTTCTGCTCTGCTTCCTTCAGTTTTCTTGGTCTGTAATTTTTAGGCTCTGTTGGAAATGGAAATAATTCAAAAGTTAGGGAAAAAAAAATCTAATTCTGGAGAAACCTGCAGTCGTTTCCAAAGAAAACTCAATTAGTTTTCTATCCTTAGGACTGAACAGCATGTCATATTCTTTTGTCAAACCTGAAAGAATTATGAAACTTAGGCACAGGTATATGTCCTGATGCTAATGAAGCTTTTCCTTACTTTCAATTCACTGCAGGCAGAAGCAATCAGACTGAACTACATTTAAGCCCCCGTCCCCCTCCAAAAATAACCCTAAACCAACCCAAAATCCTATTAACTCCCATCTTTAAAGAATTTAAGAGAAGAATTTGGTGAACAAATTTTATTTTTATTCCTGTCTTGGATATTTTAAGCTCATTTCTCTGAAAATAAATAGAGACTCATTGTTATTCTCAAAACCTTTGTTATTTATGTAACTTGAAATTGATCCCTCATTTTTTTTTCCCAGTTGATACTTGACCTATATTCAAGAAGAACAGCCTGAAGAACAGTCTACTTTGAAAAACAAAAAGAAATTTTGTTTCTGGAAGTCTGGAAACAGACTTCCATGGCCTGATTATGATAAATAGTTAGTGAGTCTTTGGTCTTGCTCATGGATATAGCTATCTTAAAATTAAATTATTTCAAGTCATTCTTTTGGGGGAAGATCTGTAGGAGTACTATATATGGGAATGGTTGTGAAAAAATTCAGTTTTTCTAAGCAGGTTGAAGACAATTAATTCTTTTGAAGGTTGGGAGGCTATTTCTCCTGTTTTCATTGTTAATAGAGAAATAGTGATTTGCACTGTACATAAGATATGAACGAGAAAACAAGTATAACTTTGATTCATACCTAAGCAACTCAGAGTTATGATCAATACAAAAAACTTAAGGAACCAACTTCAATTTTGTTCAATAACCTGGTGCTTTCATTACATTTATAGAGAAGAAATCACTGCTTGTATTCACATGATAAATGTGTGCACTGTGATATTTTATTTCTTTATTGCATAGTGTAAAATTCTACATTTCCAACTTGTTAGCATGTTGGGAGGGGTTCTCTGTAGGAGTTAGTGGAGATGGTTGGTGCCTCTAAATTGCATTGGCTGTCTGAAGTGGAAAGAGAGTGCGATAAAAGCTGCACACTTTATATGGTAAATGTGAAAGGATGGTGATTTATCCACATGGTCAGAGCTTTCTTTATTATTTTTTTTTAAACTCAAAGGTAGAAAGTTCCCTCTAGAGGCTACAAGAACAAGGTACAGACTAAAGACTGCAGAAAAACAGAAGAACAGAAGACGTGACCATTCAAATGAAGACTCGTATGGCTACCTTAAAGGATTTGCCGTATTTCTATTGAAACTGACTGCAAACCTTTAAACAAGTTGCTGAAATGCTTGTGTTTAAACTCATAACAAGATCAGAGATAGCAAATAATCTTGGTGTAGAAATATTTGAAAACTTTATCCTTACACTAATTGCCAAAATTGTTTCCTCTAAGCCCTTCGCATCAAACTCCTTCATTTTGTTAGCAGTTGTGCAAACACAGAACAGTTTGTTTCTACTGGAGAATACAAATATCAGGCAAGAGATGGATGCAGACAGACCAAAGACACACAAAGAAACTTGTCTGAAGTAATTTCAATGCTTCCAAATAGTGCAGACAAAATTAAGGGCAAAATAACTGAAGGGGATGAAGCAGGAGCGTCACAGATGCTAGAGGACTCTGAGTCGAGGAGGCTAAGAGGAAGGTCAGTGGGGGTCTGGAGAATAGTGAGATATTGGAGAGGATTTATGAATATGGACAGGATTTCAGTCTCACTTGCCTCCCCTTCCTCCTTCCACAGAGCAATTCATCCTTTCCCAGCAACAGCTGTACTCTTACCTCTCTATCACTTTGGTTGCAGCTATAGAAATGGAAAGGGAGACTGCAGAAGAAAATAGGATGGCGATGTCTAATAGTGCAGAACAAATGCAGAGTGTGGCTGCTTAGGAAACAGCTATTACTCAAACAGGTAAGTCCTCTGCCTGCTCCAGTACAGACAGAAGGGCTCTTTGCTGCTGCCATTAGCCTGTTGGACAGGTAACTGCTCACCTTGCCTATACCCAAAGCTGGCCCTGAGTCAGGATTACAATGGCAGAGATTAAGATGTGTTACATTAATATTTCTAGTGCTTTGTAACAGCATGGGATTCTGTACCAACTACTAGATAAGTACAAAATGTACAAGAGGAGGGAAAAAGCACTCGCATCTCCTGCACAAGACTCAGTCTTGTGATCGTCTGGTTCCCATCACTAGTGGTATGGTTCACCAAAAGAAATAAGAAATATCCTTTCTGCAGCATCAGGATGAACAGAGCATGTTATAATTTAATTTACATTATTTGTTAGTACTGCATAGTCATTTGAATCCCTTTCAGATATCTTGCAAATATGACTCTTACCATTATATGAATTTCATTTGCAGGAAGCTGTACATCTTATTAGACCTAATATAAATACATTTGAATAAACAATCATTTACATAGGGTGAAAATATGTAATTTAATGGAAGAAATGATTTTATCCACAAAATCCTAAATCTGACAGGTATTGACATTTACATATATTGTATTTCCTTCAACTATTCTTATTAAAATTGGGCTAGAGCTACTTGTAGCCTTGCAATGTGTTAAAAAATATAATATTTATGTTTATTTGGAATTAAGTTAGTTTCTTCCAGATCAGATGTACATAGCAGAATCTCAGTGAATTAAACCAATATGCTTCACTATCTAGGAAAGAGCATGGGACAGTGAGACATTACTCCTTATGAAATTGCAAAGCTATCCCCAATCAAATCTGATCAAGAAAAAAAGAATAGGAAAGAATAGGAAAACAATTCTGTTTTGCAGAGTTGGTTTTCTTTTCTAAGCTAAATAGAAATATATTATTGGAATGAACTGCTGTGCCAAAGAATAGTTCTAAACACAGACCCCTCATTCAAATCAGCAGGCATTTTCCCTGCTGACTTCAGTAACAGTCTTTCTTGCCTAAAAGGTATTGCAGTCCATGTAGGGTAAGGCTATTTTGACTTGATGATGATGCATGAAGATGAATTAATCATTGCACTGGACATAGTAGTTGTTTAAGGAAAAGTCATCTTGACCCTTTTAGGTCCAGTTTTAGAGAGCAGGTGAACATTCCAACCAAATTACATAAACACATGCACTTCGAAGGGGTAAAATTTCCATATCTGGAAGTAAATTTGAGAGAAGAAAAGAAGGGAAGAAAAATTCACATAGAAAAATGGAAATAAAATTAATTTTAAATCAAAACCATACTATAAAGGAGGAAGAGAATTCCAGGCATCTTCTGATTCTGCTTCTTAACCAGGAGATCTAGGTTATTTGTACCTGTAAGCCTAAAAATGTTGGCTCAGCCAATATGGTTCATGGATAGAACATTCAGGTACCAAAATGTTGTGCTAGTATTTAAAACCCTTTGCATGGTACAATCGACAAGCACAGTGAACTCATCAGGAAACATGGTTTGATGAAAATCAGGTCAGGTGAACTACCTTCTGCAGAACAGGACAGTTGAGCTGCAGCTCCAGGACAAAAAAAGGTTATGACACATGCCTGCTATGTGCCAAGATTGATTCCCTCAAATGAGGGAGGAAGAGTCATGAGCAAAGGAAAATGGAAGACTTGGAGTTTAAATAAAAAGGGACTAGCTAGACAGGGACGAATCTGCTGTTGAAACCAGCAGCACTTGGAAAAAAATGGAGAGTAAAAAAGGGATTAGGAGCAAAGCAGGAATCAAGATATAAAAATGTCAGTATGTATAGGTATCAAAATAAAATAGGCATGGAGAGACAGGATTAGTTTCAGTTTTAATTTAATAAAAGCTCAACAGCTTAGTCAGTTTTTCTGCAAATCCAGAGAATCCAAAACTGACTGTAAATCCAATAATCTATCTAGTTAAGAATGAAGAGATTGGCAAAAATGTATTTACCTATATTCCTCTGAGCTAGGCCCATGTTTTTCAAACTACAAAGCAAGTTAATAGCTTAATTCTAACCTTCATCCTTACTGGGGAAAAGCAGACAGATAAAACTTTGTTAGCTAAGGATTCAGTTGATATAAAAAGCAGGCATGCCTCAGATCTGCCTAACGCTCTCCAAATCCTCAAGCACTCGTGTGGCAGAGATGCTGCTGAGCTAGACCCCACACAGCTAGATAAAGGACAAGCAGCATTTTAACAACAAGCACAGAACTTAATGTAATAAATAAATACCCCCGAGAAGTGGGACACACATCCAGCTGCGAGCTCCAACAAGAAATGATGCTGCAGCCGCTGGTGCTGCACTGGCTGCTTTAAAATACAGATGTTACCAAAATGGAACAAGAGATTCTAACTCTCGCTGGGAGAGGAGAGAGGTAAAGGTATGCACCCGGCCCAATAGGCGTTTTGGCCCAACTCTATGAAAGAAAAAAGAAACGTGTTCTAAAGAAATGTCACAAAGAACAAGTGATAAATAATGAATAAAGATTCTGCATTATTTATAGAATATCAAGAGCATGCTGCTAGATGTATTTTCAATTATCATTTCTTCTGCAAAGTCCTATTGCTAACCCTTTACTTTGATTTTCAGAACCAAGTAATGGTAATGCGCAAGTGTATTGGTACAGCCATAGTGTCAGGGAAATAATGGTGCAAAGTATACTTATAAAACAATAAAATCATATTAAAACCGCTATGCAATAAAAATATGCTGTAGCAGAATCTAGGAAAATGGTATTTGCAAACCAATAATATCCTATGAAAACTAATGGGCAATAAAAGCATGATTTTATTTGTATGACATTCTGTCTGCATGACAGAATTTGTAACGGTTTTCAGACCAGGGCCCTGGGAATGAGCTTTTGACCTTTTCCAATATTGCTGGCCCTAGTTCATCAGTTCAGGTATGACCCAGGACACAGCTGGTTTGAAGAAAGGAGTTTGTTTCCTCATTAATCAAACTAACTCTGAAATGTGGTCTTGTAAGGAGTCATGCGGTACGTAACCTTATTCAAAAAGAAGTCCCCCTGAATCTGATTGAATCATCTTGATGAATAAAAGAAGGAATATATGTGTCTGCTTCAAAGAACACAGGCTTCAAATAGCACATAATCATATTTTCAAAAATGTGATGTTCTTTATTCAAATTGCAGTCAGAATAATTGTATTTGAGAATAATGGTTTGGGATATTTTTTAGCAGCTAAACACACAAGCAAACTTGTGATTTGACCCAAAATGACTCTTGACTTGATATAGAGAAGCATAAAAAAGAAACATAAACACTGGAAAGCAAAATCAATCTCTGATAAAACTACTAAAGTTTAAATTTTGATGCTATTCTGCAACTGTAAACAAACCTTTGAGGTAAACAGTAAAACAGCATGCATAAGAATAGTAAGGAGCTATGAAGCTCCAGATCTCTTTTCAGGACAAGAATCAATATGAAAAAAGAAAAAAAGGTTGTGCTTCAAGTAAGGTTCTTTGGCAACACTTAAAGGCAGCAGAAGCTGTTGGGGAGACGACGAGGATCCTGTGTACATGTAGAGGGTGAGAAGAAAGCATATAAACCACTTAAAAAATATGACTTAAAAGTGACATAAATGATGAGCATCCTTTCAACCGATTTTGTATAGAGGGTGTAAACTACATCCCAATGTGGATTATTTCACCCTCACATAATCTCTTAATGACCCTTATGCCAAACCCCAGAAATTCACACTTATGCTGCATACCATTATAAGATGTTTCATTTAATTCTTTACCAGGAGCTCATCTTACGCACTTTACATACATATATGAAATGTGCTGACCTCATGGTTTAAACATCCGAAACAGCCAATTAAGCTTGTCCCTGATCCCCCATTTCTTTCTTTCGCATTAAGCCCTCTGTACAGTTGAGATGCCTGCCACAAAAGTACCATAAACACAAGGAACTGAATTTTATTCCTTTTGTATAATTAGCCTCCAGCATGGCACTTACAAAGACTCCGTTCTTACATAAAATAAGCATGCAGGATTTAAAGAGCAGGGGTTGTATTTTACTTTATCGGCTGCTGCTCACAGCTCTTCCATGTACTGCATCACCTAATCGAAAGAACACCAAGCGTCATGGTGCTCACTCGGACCATAGGGAAGCTGCTGTTCTCCTTCCAAGAGAGGGACAGGCATCTCAGGAAGCACAGCGTCCAAAATGGGACAAAAGTAATAGAAAAGCACTCCATGTAGTTCAGCACAGACTTACATGGATATATGTGGGACCAAACTTTGGCTTGGTGTCTCTCTCTTTTTTTTCTCCAAGTTGAATGGGGAAAAAATCAGAGATGCACATAGGTTTTTCTTTACTGCTGGGTAAGAACAAGGCAAAAGTTGAAGATAAGCAAATACAGCTCTCAAAATTTAGAGCACTTATCTGAATTTCTTGACTACTACCATTTTTACAAAGCTTAGTGGAACAGGCTCCCTAGTATAATTGGAGCTGTGAAAGCCCTAGGTAAAGAAGCGAGCAAAATTTAAATGAGCATATCCTACTTTTATCTGTATTTCTCAAAGTTAAGAAAGCGCTAGTCATGGATAAAATTTAAATTGCTTTTTACTTCACCTGAAAGAGACTGCCAACATCTAAACATATTTTTTCTTGTAGAAAAGAACTTTATTTTGGGCATTTTGGAGAGGAAAGCAGAGATTTTTATTTGAGCAGGTTATTAACATCTGCTTTCACTGAGATGCTTCTTGTGAAGGTCCCTATCACTAAAGCTGCAGGTTGTTACGTGAATGAGCCCTCAGTTCAGCAGACTGTCACAACTGATTTCAGTGTGCTCCAGCACTCAACATTTAACATTAGGCACATGCTCAAGTACTTTCTGGAACTAATGCATTCCAACTGGCTTTGTCTCAGGACGTATTTCAGAGTTACAAGAGAGTTGAAAATAAAGTGCTTTGATGAGATTTGAGTGTTTCTTCAACTCAGTTTGTAATCTGTTTTGTTTTTCCACTTGGGACCTGAGAATTTATTGGTATAAAGAGATCGTTCTAACATTTGCACATTCTTCCCTTTATACTGAATCCGTGCATGTCTGCCTTGGTGTTACGCAGTAAAACTGGTGATTGCAATTCTTTGCTATTGATATGATTTCTAGATTATCATACTAAAAATCTTTTCTAAAAATTGCGGAGGGGGGAAGAATGAGGAAGTCTTCCATCAGAGTACAAAGAGAAATCATCGCTCTTGTCTAAAGCTAAAGTATGAACTGAATACATTTAAAACCAGTGTAGTGATTTAGGCCTCCATTTTTCTTAATTATTTCTCTTCTTACAGGAAAATCACAAAGGCTGCATTGAAAACAATAATTAGGAAAGCTGCTGTAGTGTTTCACACCATAAAAATTAATCTTTATTCTCATCAGTCAGTAAGAGTGAAACTTGTCTGTGCTGAAAGCGAGAAGAAGGGCCATGCACCACAGACACTCAGCATCAGCTCACTTCTGGCATTAGGGTCTGCAGGCGTACACACGATGCCTAAACCTTGTGCTGCTTCTCTGACCAGAGAACCACCATCTTTGGGACATGATGTATCCCCAAACTGCACAGTTGTCTTTGAGTGCGTCTAATTTTGTCTAGCTTCACTTTAGGGTCTCTTAATCATTACGATTTCCCAATGTTCTCTCGGTCATTGCATATGTTCCTCAGGAATATTTTCTGCCTGCAGCTGCCTGCATTTTTTTTCAGGTTGATTGTCATTTTGCATTTCCTGTGCATCGTTTTTCCTCAATAGGCACTATTTCTTTCTATTATTTCTTCATTCCTATACTGTTTATAGCACCTCTCAACTCAATACCACCTGCAAATTCTATTAACAATTTCTCTCTCCTATTCCCGAAAGGCAGCACTTTTCAATATTTCTTTACAGTGAAATATCTTCCCCTCCATCCTTCCCAATAGAATGACAGATTTCTTAATGAGTTAAAGAAATCATTCTAATTGGAAAAATATCTCATTTATCTCCTCTATAGAATAGTTTAATCATGTCTGGTTCACAAATTTGAAGAGGTTACAACTGAAAAATAGCAAAGTAATTCTATTCTGTAGAGACCAGAAAACATGAACTAGACCACGCTTGTACCAGATGCATATGAAATGCTCACTTCTCCCTGGTGAGAATCTGGCCCACATGTTTTTATAATGGAAAGTCTAGAGCAGATGTATTCTCTTGTTCTCTTCAAGTAAAAACAGTAACTGATGTTATCCGCATCCTACCCTCTCTCATTTTGGCATTTTTTTTTGTTGTTGTTGTTGATGAATGCCATTGAAACTATTCACTCTTTGGAATCAGACTTTCCCTTTCTCTGTTAAAATACATGTTGGCGAGCTATAGTGAAGGAAGTCTTTAGGGGATCCTCTATACATTTTTCAAAGGGCTTTCTTGCCTTTGAAAGTCAATAAAACACTACAGCTCAGAAGCACGGTTTGCTGTGTTTTCCCTTGACTATCTGCTGCACTTTCTCATGGTTCCTATCTAAGTCCCTGCACTGTAAGCACACTGCTGTTTCCTAACCAATTCCTACTGTGAAGACTGACATACAAATATTGCAGGAAAACATAGTAACAATAAGATCAAGACCTATAGTTTGCATTTTGGCTACTTTTCTCTAACCGTGGACATGAAACAGGCCACACCATAATTATTTATTTTGTACCATGCTGACTTTTGCTGTGTACTGATGTATTCCTAGTCTTCTTGACACTGCCAGACCCACTTGAATGCTTTTTCCATTATGTGATGATTATAAAAAATAGTTTTCCTGTGGTCCTATTGAAATTATCTATATCAAATAATACTACAGAAAAATCCTTACATTTCTGCTAGGAGACTCCAGAAGTTTTATTTTTCCCTTTACTGGAGAAGAAATTTGTAAAGTTTGGCAAGCTGTTCTCTATGTAAATGCTTTCTTTGCTCATCACCAATACAATGCCCTAGTTATTTAAAGATTTGCTAGTATGCCAGGAAAAAACATAGTCTGCTTGCGCTTCAGAGACTGACAGGGTTTATTTTTAATTTAGGAACAATGCAGTGGAGTTGCTGCAAAGTAAATACTTATAAGGGAAAAAGGAGTAATTAAGGTCTTTACAAAAGTACAGTTGGGGCTGTATGGAGATGCTCTTGCAGTGCCTGAGGCAAGCACGCTTTGTGGAGCTGCTGTCTACCTCTGCATGTTCCTGTACGGGCCTGTCGACCAACAGACACCTCCTGGGGAGACAGGGATGAGGCCATGGGCCCATATCTTAAATATTCCCCTGCAAATCAAATGTTGGAGCATTTCCACTCATATGGCACGTTTCTTGTTGACCCGAGCTGTAAGGACAGCAGACGTGCTTGGTCCTGGTTCACAGAAAGTATGAAGTAGTTGTGAACTCCTCACTCCTATGCACAACCATGGTTATGTTTAACATGGATTTTATCAATATTGTACATTTGAGCCTTATACTGGTGCCGCAGTACGGCTTTAGAATTCCTGAGGTGCTGACTGTATGGGATCCTTGTATTTGTCAGCAAAGATGAACAAAAAAACAAAAATGCAATTTATAGACCTATATGCACATAATATTAACCTCACCACTATTCAAATAGCATGCTTCTTAATTAGGATGGAGGGAAACACTCCCCTCCTGTGATCTGAAAGTCAGGAGAGACAAAAGTGTCCAGAAGAATATTGTTTTTTTCCACAGTCCAGCAGGAATTCCACAACAGGGAAGTGGTTGCTACAGAAAGAACAGTGGAAACCTCAGCAATATGGATAGTATCAAAGCAAAGACAGCTTTTAGGAACAAACACTGCAAGGTGGCCTTGAAATACAATATTGCATCTCTTTGTTACAGGCTCCAAAAAATATCAGACGAGTTAAAGTCTTCCTACCATTTTGCAGGCAGGCAGTACCTTATGCTATGGTAACTGGCCATATGAGTTCACTCCAGAATGTAAGTGTGCTGATAAATGATACTCTAGAGCTGCATGATACAGAGGAACCCTGGTGGAAGCCAAACTAAAGAATTATAGTAATTGAGCTTTGTAGTCATAAGGACAGATTACTCTTTTGAGGTCACTACAGATAAAAACAGATATTGCCTAGAAATATTGTGTGGCTGTGGAAAAAAAAGCATCCTTACACTGTATCAGATGCAATTTTCTATAGAAACAGCACAGTTAGAAATCACCAACTTTGTCTGGAAGTGGGCTAAATACTTTTGAATGTGCTTCCTGAATAAAAGAAGATAAAGAAAGCACCAGTAGTCTCAGAACTAACCTCATCTAACTCCTGGCTGCTCAAAGTAGAGAATAAACTATCTTCAGGTCCTCAGAACACATTATTAGCTAGGTCTAGTATCTGCTGCTAGCAACATTAGAAAATTCCCACCAGGAAAGCCCATTCAGTCGTGTCACAGGGCATGACAATCGGAGGAAGGAGTTTAGGGTTTCCCTCTTCTGCATACAAGATTATGAACTTGGCATATATGTGTGTCAGGCTGAAAGCTTTATTTTCATTATAAGGATAACCTTTGTCTTCTACCCTTTATCTTTGCCCAAGCTTCTAAACAAGGTTTTGCCACCTGCATATAGAAAGTTGATAGAATTGTAATGTAGAAAAAATCTTGAGCACACTCAGTAAACAGGCAAGTACTGCAACAAAAGAAGAAAAATGTACATAGATATAAGTAAGTATTAACCAGAACAAGTTATGGAAGTCAAGCTGGCATTCCACTGTCTTTCTGTAGACTCTACCCTAGCTCACAGGAGAGTCTTGTAAACTGTGACTGGTATGCAAACATGACGTTAACTTGCAAATTTTTGATGCAATTAATGGGACGCTTTATTCTACTTTGCATGATACAGAGTAATGTGTCACTACATACTGAATTAGAAGTATGACCATAAAAGCTAGAGAGGGTACTTCATAGTCTGAAACTTCTTTACTGCAATAGATTTATTGGTTTACCACCAAGGCTTTATATTCACTGTTCCTCACTTCTCCTGTCCTATACAACTTTATTCTCCAGGAGTAACAAGGGCTCTTAATCTTTCTATTGACAGAGTTAAGTGCGAAATCTCTTATCTAACGAAGGTAAGTAGGAACCAATTATCCATTACTTGCCTCCAAGAGTGAGTAATAGGATAACAGGAGAGCTGTCTGAAATTTTCAGATAACGCTTTTATAGGACTTTCCATACCCAAAGCAGTGGGAAAAGAATTAATCCTCTTACCATCTCCATAAGGAAAGGAAACATCACTACCCCCAATTTACATAAAACAAAGGCTGAGAGAACAAACCTTTCCAAAAACAGATGCCTAAAATTTAGGACTTAAATTCAGAATTAGCTCCCCAAAAGAATGACCTGATTATCAAATTCCAACACTTTCAAAATCCAGCTATTTGCTGCAGTCTAATTATCTGATGTTTTCAGTTTGTACTTGGTAGTTTAGTTTTGATGGCCTGTATGGCATTTTTCCACTGCAACTCAATTAGCTTCTCAACAAATAGTCACATTTCCAAATTCAAAATTTGTTTCCAGCAATTCAGACAAATGTTTATATATTATATTTGCCAATTGTGTGCACATTCGGCTTAGTAAACTCATCCACTACACAGCATGACTAGCAGACACAAAAGGATGTAAAGACAGGCAGAGAGAATTTGTCATCCTCAAACACAACACCTTTGCAGTGCTGGGCCAGATTTACATCCAGGACTGGACTTCAGATAATCTGTTCATATTATTAATGTCTCAGTGTAAACAACTGTGATAATTTACATGCATAAATTTACTAAAAAGATGAGCACTCTCTGCCTATTTGTGTATTTCCTAATTTTCCTGCTCCTGCTCTCTCTCATAGTCATAAACTTCAGGCATTATCAATCACCATAGTGCTAATAATTTCAGTAGTGCTATGATGATTTGTTCTTCTGCTTATAAGCATCACAACAACATTAATTCAAACCTCATTTTGTTAATTGTATTAGAGTAGGCTTTAAACTATTGGTTTATATTTCAACAATATATTCATTTCACTTCAAACTTTAGAAACAAATTAGAGCTAATTCTATTTTATGAAAGGAAAAACATTAATACCTTTTCAAATCCAGAGTTAATTTGCTTTTGATATATTAAACAAGTGTCTTGTTCACATTTTAATTTGGATTCTACTAACTTAATGAAACTATTATATGCAGTGGAGAAAATGCTCTTCTGGTTGTGAATGATTATAATGGCATTTGTTTTGATTTGTTAAAAAAATCACAAAACTACCCCCATGTATTATGAATATCCTAATTAGATAACCTGATCAAAATCTCATTGAAATCAACAGAGGAATTTATTGGGCAAGAAAGCATACCCCAAATCAAAAACTGACTGCAATTAAATCACATAAAATAATGGCCTGTCCCTCTGCCCCAAACCCTAATTTCCATCTGTTTTTGAGACCTTCCATTTCCCCATTTGAATATCTTTCTACAAATTCTTATCCCATGTTTACATTTATAATAAAAAAAAATTTAGTCCTGAACTGAGATTTGTGACCAAAATTAGCTGTTTAAAAGGAAAATGTTGTATCTCGTATTTTCTGGCAATGTGGTCTCCAACCATTTCTCCTTTCTCTGGGCCATAATCCTTTGGCCTTATTTCCCTTATTTCCCATCACCATCTGACTGGTGATGTCATTTACAAATCACTGCCATGTAAACATACATTTTTCACTTTTTCCATCTCCTGTATGACACAGTCCAAGACAAGATTAAGTGGTTTGCAGGATGTTAACCTGTTGGAACATGGTCTTGCTCTTGATAATGGATGGGATAATTCAAAAAACAATTTAGACCCTTTACCCACATTTAGGAGTATATTAATATCTGTGATGTTTATTCTGGAAAGAGATTCCAAATCACCACTGCTACAATCAGGTCAGTGTCCTGCACTGTGCCCTACGATGAAGCTATGTTTTTTCAGGAACAATTTATTGCTCTCTTTCCTCCTTCACTAGACAATACAAACAAGATGGGAATTAGCTCATGATCTCTGGCTGCAGTTGAGCACTGGTTCCCAACCAGTCAGGTGGGACTTGCTAATGCAGCACATCAAGGTCAGATGATGCAAGGCACAGCGTGAAACCCAAGCTAAAGGCTTTGCTGTAACTAGCCACTGTCAAAGGTCGGAGCTGGGGAAGATGATGGTCTGCAGGCATTCGGGGAGGAAAGAGAAAGTGGTGATAGGGAGACTTGCTTCAGAAGATTATATAGTATAGCATGCACTTGAGCAATCCTCGCCCCTAGGCCATGGAAATGATATAGCAGAACGAATACGGATTTGTTAGTTTTACTAGATTTATTTTTTGATATGTGGAAAGTGATGGGACAGTAATACAATTTTCCATCAGTTCAGACGAGGCACCTGGGTCAATGCAATTTTCACCCATCTGTCTCTCCTTTCCTTACCACCTACATCCTTCTGCCAAATTTGCCCTGAGTTACAATCTGTACAACCAACCTAGACATCAAGATGGAGACTGCAGGCTCCAAATAATCCCAGCAGGAAGGGATAGGTGTGAGGAAGACTGAGTAAGTGTTGTTGAGGAGTGGCAGCCACTACACACCACAGAGGCTGCCAGACTGGTCCCAGAGATGCTGGTTAGACTGTCCATGTCTCGCCTTTGGACTGGGAATTACTGCCTGGTGATTACCTGACTCTAGCCGATTACTAGCAGGGCAGGGTGTTTCCTTCCCACTGCTGCAGCAGAATGACAGCTGCGACTGGCAACAAGAGTGCTAATTTGGGCGAGTGTTTTATGTGAGCCGCAGGAAATATGAATGCAGAGATAACAGGAACCTCATCCCCCTCATCTTTCTAACCGACATTAGGAAGCAGCGTTAATTCAGTTCTTCCGTTGCCATTAAATGTCTTGTTCCACCAGGAAGTTTTTCAGGGATGGGTAAATCCCTTCTAATACAACACAAGTGTCTGTTTACTTCAAGAAGTTGAAAAATTACTTTTATCAATCAAAAATTGTCTAATTATTTCCCTCAGGTAATTAAAATCGTTAAAATCAGAGCTTTTAGAACTGCCAGAGGTGATAACTGAACGGAGCTCTGATGACTAGCATGGCAGAGAGGGGCTCTGCTTGTGTGTGGAGCACTTTAACAGCAGTAATTGGTAATGTCCTGTTGTTGTAACATAAAAGGCCATGGATTTTAGAAAGATAGCAAAACACAAGATGAAATGTGCCGAAATAAAACAAATGGTGTATGAGAATCATCTGATGTGTGTGCGCAAACCGTTGGCAGCAATTCAGTCTGCTTACAATCTTGACAAGCATCTCCCTCTCTGATGGAGACACTAACACGCCGCAGCACTAGCTGCAGAAGCAGCCCAAAGTGATTAAATCTCACTCTTTCTTTCAGGAAATTGCCTGTGATGTTTTGTCTCACAACTACATTATGTCTCATTATAAGTTCTCGCTCCCATATAGATTGGACTTCAGCATAAAAGTCCCACGGAGCATCTGCTGTTTAAGGTTTCCTATCAATATGCTGCAGATGACAGAAATATGTTTTATATATATCTGGAAAAATATATATAACTGGAAAATTGAACATTTAAAACCATGTCTTAGGAACAGTTGCTTCTGGAAACCAAAACATCTTTGTTTCCATTTGTGTGTTTTCTTTACTGGAACCAGAGATGTTCCCTTTTGTCACTTTGCTCTTTGAAGAGAAAACTTCTTAATTCAGTGGAATTAAACTCCTCCACCCTAAGATGGCCATCATAATAATTCATAGAAGTTGAAGAAGTTCCAATTGTTATTTATACAATATTAAAATAAAGGCTGATTCACACTGACAATGCTATATTAGTGTGCATCAAGTTGTCAAAGGACTGCTATGATTCATAGACAACCTTAACTTTTCAAACAAAAAGTGACTGATTAGCTGGGCTCAAATAGTGAACTTGTCTCATTCAAGAATGAAGAGCAAATAATTTTTCTTCCCTCAAGCAGGCCCAAAATTTCTAAGTGAATAAAACAGACAACCTTAAAGTAGAGACCGGTAGGAAGGGTATTTATAAATGATAAAACAACCATTTATATTGATTTTCTTATTTCTTATGATAAATAGTTACTGAGAAAGTGCAATATACATAGCACTATGTCCTGAAGCTTCTGCTTTCACATACTTTCCACTGCTATCAGAGAAGGAGCTTTGACTTCTGTTAAAGCATTTTTGCTTTTTTTTTTTCTTCATAAGCTTTTAATCTGAAGCTGTCTAAGGTATCTGGCAGTGGTGGGCTGAAAAGAGATCCTATTTTTTTCTGACCTCAGCTTTTGGAGAGCCTTCTAGATAGGCTGAAAGCCTAATTCTGGAAGTCACTTTGTTTCAGACTGCACTAGACTCCTCTTATAGAGCAGTATGAACTCCCATCAGACATGGTCTCACCAGCTCACCATCCTGAGCTGCTGCAACACAGTACTGAAGCATAAAGGATGCTGCTGCTACCTTTGAAGGGGTTTGTGAATTTAGTCTGCTCCTTCAGGACCTCTGGCAAGGCCACTTCAGCCTTGTGGCACCTGCAACTTGGAAGAGGGAAACCAACTGCTTTCAGGGACCCAAGAACAGCCACAGTGCAATAGGCACATTGTAAAGGAGCTGAGAAACAGCTTTGAACTGGGCCTTTCATATGGCAATGAAACGGTCTCTGTATCACATAAAATCAAAATAGGGATGATGAAGAGGATTTGGGGTGGGATACGTGATCGATTTTATATAGCATCTTGGGCATATTTTTAAAGAAAGCCCTACTGCCAGCTTCAGACACGATGGACCGTTTCTCCAAATGTTCCCACGACTGATTTTGAAATAATTGTTCAAAATCCTACTATTACACCACTGAAAGGCACAACTTTCCATGTGGAGAATGGACTTTAACTCCTTCTGTTAGGACTCAGCATTCCCGAATTATACGGTGTGCTTGTGGCTGCAGGTATGCACTGTCCCTTCACGCCAGTTAGGTTAAGCTTTAGCAGCTGGGGAGGGCTCGCACGTTCTCCTAGCAGGCGCTGCTCGGAAGGTGTGAGGAACTTCTAAAAATTGTTACTATATATATGAGTTTTTACAGCAGACTTCTATGTTAATAAGGAACTGACATTTCAAATACTGAATGGTGCTAGTATTAAGATCTGTACTTGATTATTACAGTACATTATTAAATGTAAAAATGATTCACTCTGTTCTAGACTATATAGTGCTTTTGGACAGTGGAACAAGGAAAGAGACTTCTCCTTCTCCTAGGAGAGATTTAACCCTAAGGCTTAACATTTCTCCCTAACAGAGCTATCTGCAGAAAACATCAGAGAGCAGCATGTTTTGCAAATCAGTGACTGCGTCCAGATAACTGGTACATACATTACCATCAGCAACATACATTTATTCTCAAGGAAATACACAGTTTATCCAAAATGACCATAGCCCCTCAGGAGAAATATGCTACAGATGTTAACAGGGATGAACTCAACTGGATTTCACCTACGCACTGTGAAGTTCTTTAACAGTGTTTTATGACATTTCATTGGCAAACCCAAGTACCCCCAGAGCACTCCATCAGGAGTGCCCAGGACGCCTCACCAAGGCAGCTCTTGGGCATTTTTGGTTCCTGTTATCCTCCTAGTACCAGCCAGGGACAAGGTTTGACCTTTCTTACACAAAGTAAAACGTAACAGACAAAAACAGAAAAAAGGGGAAGAGGAAAAGCAAATAAGGCCCTTTTTCGAACTTTTCAAAGTTAATACTAGCAGGGAATCGAAGGTGCAGAGTGAAATAAACAGTGATTTGTGAAAGAGCTGTGCAACATCTTTGCTGATTTCCATCTCAACGGGATGGATTACAATTCTCAGGACTGGTACCTCTAACACCAAAGGCTGTTCTGAGAAGGCGAAAGCTGGTGGTGCTTTAGAACAGAAATTCTGTAGGTGGACAGAGTAGAGTAACTAGTTTCTTGGTTTGCTGTCAATAATCCTTTTTTTTAAAGAGACAAAACTCAGCATGCAATATCAACAGAGAAATATTTAAAATTTATTGATTGATATGTACTAAACCATGCTTACAGGCTCTGTGCGATTTTAGATAGGTGGAATGCTGTAGCTGATGGAACGGAAAAGGCTTTTGCAGGATTTCTTCCCCTCATCATTTGTCTCTCAGCTATTTTCTGTCAAAGCACAGAAATCAATGGTGACACATTGATAGCACCCAGATTGGCCTGAAGATCCAGCACACAGTATCCAGGCAGTCAAGTGGGATGCATTTAATTCATGCAGCACTTACTATTCTCAAGCTTTGCTTGTCAATAGGAAAAAAATAAAGAGATCCAAAGAGCACTCAGGCAGCTCTCAGAAAGATGAATCTTGCAAGGGTTCTGTTCCCTCCCTTTCCCCCATTAGTTTGTTTTTTTTTTTTCTTATTTCTGTACTTTCCATATGCATAATGCTGTCAGAATAAGAATAGCAGCTGCTGTTACATGCAGTCTATTAATTTTCTGATGATTTCCACAACACACGAACAGATTTTTAACTATAGAGTGACAATGTCATTCTCTAATGTGCAGTGACACAATAAAGCAAAACTCCAATATGAAGTGCACCTAAAATTCTCTTCATCCAGGATCATGGATGATATATGACATACAGATGTATCTCATTTTCAGATGACTTCATTTTTCAGAGACCATTATTTTATTTTGTATTTCTACCATTAGCTAACAGCATAAATCCTTTTGCATGAGTGGCTCTGAACCTAACATTTGCTTGCAAACTGAAATCTTCATGTGTGAGCATTACGGATGTTGCAAATGCTAAAGTTTACATGGGGCTCAAGGGAAGACTTGAGAAGTTTGTGGAAATCCTTGGGGGTTACTAACTACACAGAAACCACATCCAGCTTAGAAAGTCTCAGGGACTGCCAACAGTAGCTAAAGGCTACTAAGAAGCTGCCCTGTCTTCTTCCTTAAGCATCTGCTTACACTCACTGCTGGAAATAGGATACTAAAGCATATGGCCTTTGCAATAGGACACTCCTATGTTCTTCTAACTAGCATGCTAATATCACATATTCTGCTCACTTTTTACTGAGACCCGGCCTTCTGGAAGCTTCTCTTTACTCACTGAAAATAAATTATTTCCCTTACTCAAATAAATATTAGAATGGCTAATACAGGAAGTCCTTAGTCCTGACATTAAGACCTTTATAACAACAAATATCCTAATGCAAATATTTTTATTGAGTTTTATTTTGCCTCCATCATTTTTATTCAACTTAGTACTGCAATACTCACAGCTGTTATCTAACACTCGGCTAGGCACTATCAGAGACCAGGAACATCTAATTCTAAAATTCTCACATTTTGGTGCATGCCTCAGCAAAATCTTCCTCTAGGTCAGGGCAAGACGCTGGCACAAAGCACTTTCCACTGGGCCAGGCAAGGACAGAGGCCAAAATGAAACTAGGATGTCCTAGGCAGACTGAGCCAGTGTGAGACATGACATAACATGTGTTTACCTCGGGGATTACACGTAGCGTCAGCAACCAGGCAGGAGCAAAGCTAGAAGGGTCAAGCCTATTACCTGCTGCTGACTGTTAACCAGTAAGATTTGACAACAGTTACTCCTTCAGCTTTCGCTCCTCCCTACTTGTGTACAGAGCTGCAGTTGCTCCCCTGCTCTCTCTCTGACTATTGGTATCTGACAGCGAGGTGAGCTCATGGGCAGTTATGTTGTAGTGAATAGCTATGTTGTGTTTCACCCTATTTTTGATTTGCACTAGGTATCAGCTAGCACTTCACAGAACAAGCTATTTTGGTTGCAGTATGCATAAGATTGCCCAGGATAAGCACTTCAGGTTGAGAAGCTCTGCAGTGTACATTAACCCCTAAGCTTACTGCCCATTAGCGTGTCCACAAGCGTGACAAACCCTGCTAAAATTCTTAACTCTGTCTCAGAAAACATCGAAGTAGAACAGCAATCACATGTTCCACAGGACCTAAATATCATGTAGGACCTCCAGTGCTGCTACGGTGTAAGTGACAGCCATTGCAAACAAAAGATGAAAATGGCTTTGTAATATCCTTGAAAATGCAACTTGCTGCTATAATATACCACTTCACAAAATTTTTGGCAGTTATTTTTCCAACTTCTCCTTTAAATGGTATTGCATAATAACAGTTTAAGGTTAATCACATATATCTGACATGTATCTTCACCAATGATTCTGCTAAAGTCCCTACTTATATTGTTTCACCTATCAAGTTGCTTCTTTTAAGTGCTGGATCTAGATATTCTCCTTTCAGGCTGCTACTGTTGCTAATAGGAGGGCAATAAGATTGATCCTGGAATAATTAATCTATGCTCACACCATGTTTCCCTATGGTAATCCAATTCCATATTTCTACACCCCTACACAGCTGAAGTCCAAGGTTGCTAGGAGAATGGATGGCTACATATGCGTTGCAATTTGCTGGGCATGAGGAGAGGGAGAAAAACAGTAAAGCTTTTTCACTGGAAATGAAGAATAATATAACTGATTTCACATAACCATCATCGTTATTTATCATGTACAGAGAGTCAAGAAATTTCTTTCACAAGATGGATATAAACAGAAATTCCTGACTGCAAAATTTTGGAATATACAGTCCCAATTTGCCTTTGCTTTTTCTTTATGTATTTCACTTAGAAGTGTTGGAATCTCTCTACTAAAAGGCTAGTGTCCCAGCAGAACATACTTAACATGAACTTCATGTTCCTGCCACACATGAATAAGACACACAAGGCTCGATTCTAATTTATGTATAAAGAAGCAGAAACTCTCAACCAAAAAATATGCCAGTGTTTTCTTCAGATTTGTCTTTTAACCTATCATTCCATTTCAGAGTAAGACTATACTTCAACGGAAGTGACGGAAGTGAAATTAAGGTATGATACAATAAGGCATAAAAACAGATTTTTGGAATGAACTGATACTAAAAGATAAAAATATTGTATCACAGCGGAGGATGAATATTACTCTAGACTGTAGACAGCAAAATAAAATATGAGAATCAATCATTCAGCTATCCTACTGAGCAGGAGAAAATAAATTCTCTCTCTAAAAAAAAAAAAAGATATTCTCCAAAACCATGGTTGTTTTTTTTTTTCAAAAAGTAATCGATAACTAGAAAATATACTACCAGACCTCCAGCAGAAAGAATCCTTACTCCCAGAAATATGTCTCAGAGACCCTGGGAAAGGAGAGCTGCTATAATTTTACATACGGTTTATTACATTACTTGTGGTGATGCACACCTGTATGAAACCCTAAAATAGGTATCCTTTCTCACTAAATTAGAGCAGGTTTCTCGAGTTATTTGTTATTAACTCAGCTCCTACGCTGAGGAGTGGAGGCTTCCACGACTCGCAGTCGTGAACAACGTCTGGTTGGGAACACAGGAGCCGGCCGCGGCTGCTGCAAAGCCAGATTTCTCAGCAGCCATCGGCACCAGCGGATCTCCACAGAAAGTCACGCTAGAAGGGATCCGAATTACACCTGAGCCACTCCTGACAAACTGGCCTTTTTTTTTTTCTTAAAACTTCTGACGACAAGCATTTCATAACTTCCCTCGGAAATATATTTCAATGAATTACTTATCTTTACTATCTGAGAGTACTTCTTAATGCCTAATCTTAATTTTCCCTTTTTGCAATGTGTGGTCCCTTATTTCTTGTCCTATACTATCTACATCCACAGAAAACACAGTGAATAGATTCAGAAATGGGGTTCAAAACCATTCAAAGCAGTAATTTATCACATTCTCTGCAGCTACAGTTAAGCATACAGTGTGAAAATAAACTCAGAAACTAAAAACAGGATATAAATTAGAAAATTTGCTGGCACTAGTTTTATCTCGGTTCTCCAAAACAAACTTGGAGACCAAATGGAAGTTATACGCATCCGACAACAGCACCATTTTTCAGCTCTTTATAAAACTACATTTTATTTTACAAATATTGCCTTCATTTTTGGAAAAAAAGAAAAAAAAAGCATAAATGCTCTTGTCCACCGGAGCCTGCAGCTAGACAGTCTGAAACAAAGGCACCAAAGGAGGTGAGAACTTCCCACCCACTCCTGAGCTGCTCACTTCATCACCTGGCTGTGTTCATTTACACGGTAACACTATTAACAAGGAAGCAAAACACAAATGGAAATCTTTTATTTATTTATTTATTTATTTTTAAGACAGCTGGGCTTGTTTTGAGGTTTTGACGGTGAAGACACAAGGCAAAACAAAACCCAGCAAACCAAAACAAAGCCGACCCAGCTGTCCCGTGCCAGCTTAGAGGAATTAAGGGAAGCAAAAAAAGGAAAGAAAAAAAGTGTTTTCTAAACTGCTTCTTCTGAGCTTTTATCTAGATTTAACAGATACATTAATTCAATTGATGTGCAGTTTAGCCAGCCGGCAACACATGAATACCTTCCACAAATGACAGGATTTGCCTTTTTTTTTTCCCCCTGCAGAGACATTACCACAGATGTGGGCTATTTTCCTTCTGCTCTCTTCCTTCTACCCATCCCCCTGTGCAATATTTTAGCAAATAATGAAATGTCCCACATGGCCCAGAACAAGGAGGCACCATAAAGCCGAAGGGAAGCCATGCTGATTCTATGTTGTTTTGTTACTGCTGCTTCCCTCTTAACTCCGTCAGTCTTTTAATGCATTTTTCTTTGCTTTTTCATTCTTTGCTGGACAAATATTAATATGTTAATGACTTCAAAAGGGTATCCAAGAGCAGATATTTTTTTAAGTGTAATTATTAAAGAGATTACTGATGATTGGGCTAATGTCTGAGGGTTGGTATAAAAAGAAGTGTGCATTAGGAAAAAGGCATATGGGTAAGTTCTTATTAAAAAGGGAAAAAAAATAAAGTAATGGAACAAATGCAAAAATAAAGCAAAAGAAAAGGAAAAGACAGTAGTGGAAAGGAAATCTGACATTTAAACCTAGGCTCCTGGCTGGTGCCCATGGCAACTCCACTGACAAGTTGATAAAAACTATTTTCTCCTTTGATTGCTTTCAAGGATAATCCTTGCTTCTTTTTTCCTGGGAACCATGACAGATTTTCCCTCTTTGGGGACGGTGCAGGAGTTTCTTTTATAATGGCTCTAATAAATAATGGAGTGTTAATGTCCTTTAGGACAACTTGCTGTGAAATTTGATCTGTTCAGGACACATTTTCATGCTTATATACAAGTGAGGCATTATCTGCTGAGAAACACAGGTCCCTCTCAAATGCTCTGTATCAAGTATTTATGCTATCTGAAAATTTCTAAATGGAATCTAGCATTAAAAATAATTCATTTAAGGGAACCAACTGGAATTGCTCCATTGAGCTCAGCATGTGGTATCCATGGTTTCTAAATTTAAAAAAGGTTTCCATCTGCTCTGTCCTTCCAGAATCTCAGCGCAAACTACTAGAGAGAGAGCATACAAGTATTTATTTATGCACGGTTATGCTTTAAATGCGATATACTTTTGAAAGCAAGTACAGGTCCCAGAGCACGCTGGCTCGCTATTTGAGATGTGCAGCCACGCGAGCTACAAGCGTGACAAAACACACCTCTGCTTTGATCCGGCAGCTGGGTCTGCGACGGGAAGCGCCACGGTACCGCGCCGCTTTGCCGACGCTGGCCCAGCGGCTCCCGCTGCTCGGCGGCCGCTGCACGCTCTTCCCTCCCCGGGAGGGACAACTCTCTCCTTTCAGCAGCACCGTGCGGCTGAGAAGCCAGAGGAATAACGTGGAGGGAAAATAAATATCTACCAGGGATAACCCTGAACCACAAAAGGAGGAAAACCGGGTCTTCGGTTCTTCCAAGTGGAGAGGGGAATTGGCGCCTGCGTTGAATTCAGAACTGTCTCAGCTACTCACCCTGCTCGTGACTGAAGTGGTATCAGCAGCCTCCCCCCGCCCCCCCCCCCCCCCCAAAAAAAAATGTTCCAGTTACCCTACATGCTTGGAAAAAATTGGTAACAGTTAAATAAAATGAATCAAAATGCCTACAAAATTCCCTCAAATAATATTTTTATTTCAGCTTCTGAGGGAATGCCTAACTCCCCCCATCCCCTTCCTAAACACGATACACTGTATCCCTAGTTATACGGGGAATTGGGCTTTTTTGGGAACAAGAATGGAATCAGCTGCAGGAATCAAGGATCTCTCACAGAAGCCTTTTGCTCTTGTTTCTTCACTGAAATAAGAGCCAGAAATTTAGCCTTTCCAGTTACTTCTAGTGTATCAGGCAGAAACAGCATGGACAAGATATGTACCTGTAGCCCAGAAGAGGAACAATATAGAAGAAGTAAGTAGTAAATTGTGTATGTTAAAGAGTCATAAGGTTTTTATCAGTTTTATGCTAAATTTTTTTAAATATATTTATCAACTATCTGGAAAACAGGCATGACAGAATGTGATAATATTATATAAATGTAGAAAACAAAGCTGACTATCAGGAAATAGAAGAGCTAATGTTTAAATGTAATGCTTAATTACATTTAAATTAGTTAAAACCCAAGAAAGAAAGCAGAATGCTATTCTGGAAGCTGTATGAAAACCTCAACTGCTATAGCACCTGTGTGCTATGGTGGTTTTGAAAGCAAACTTCTCAAAGAGGGTGATTTGCAAGAACACCTAGGTGTCTTAGGACTTATGTGTCATTTCTTTCAAAACCCTCTGAGAACTGTTAAGAAATAAAAATAATTCTGCAATTTTGTTAAGCAAATCACAGATGCACTTTTTTGCCAAAATATTTTGCTTATTTCTCTTCACCTGTAACAGAGACACACATGAAGTGTCGGGGGAGAAGCTCTAAGGTGTCCAATGATTAAAGGAATGCCAACATTTGATGCTTCCATGGAAGGAAGATTAACGAGATAAGGGACTTTTATATATGTTCTGTTTGTGCAATACAAGTTATAATATAGTATAAATGGCCCTAATAATGAGTAGCACAAGGAGGAGATCAGTACAGTTCTGATTAAAGAGGATATGTCCCAGGGAAGCTGTGATACCAAGCTACAAAGTGGGAAACAGTCCCACATAGATAAACCACACATTTTTACAGGCCTTCTTACAATAAAAGATCAAGGAGGATATTTAAAGGTAAAAATTTTAAAATAGATGTAATGCACTGCATATTGAACCTATTGCCACTATCACTGAAGGCAAGGGCTCAACAAGGATTGAAAAGATGCACATTTTTATACAATATAATCCATGTATTTTCCTAAAATCAATCATAAAATATAGAATACTATAGAGAAGATGAAGAGGGAATATCTCATTCTTCAAGTGCTCAATCAAGAAGGTAGTCAAGCACTAGCATCATTTTCACCTGTGGATATTTAATATATTTATCAATATGTGTAAATATGATAACTCTCACACTCAAAGTTCGGTAAATAGTTAAATAGGTGATATGAATTAATGATGAATTGATGAGCATGCAAAAGGATCTTCCAGTGTGGACAGTGTATTGTCCACAGTGTCACTGCAATGTAACTACACCACACTCACTGCCTAGTAAGGTTTTCTTCCCACAGAAACTCCTGATGCTATGGCAGCTCCAGGGACAGAATATTTGTCAGGATGGACCCCAGATTAATTTTTTTCTAATTCTAACTTACTATTTCAGTAAAAACACAGTGAAAAGTAACAGTTTTGAGAAAATAACTTTGTTTTTAAAGCAGAAAGGAAAGCAGTTAGACAGAGATGGAATAAACAGCCTGGAAAAAGCAGATGGTATGGTGGTTGTGATGGACCATCAGAAATGTCTTACTGCAGCTGGGATGTAAACTAAGTGTGCCTCAGCATTCCTACCACTTAACGGAGGCACATTCATACAGCAAGCAAAACATGCTCCCCCGCCCTCCCCTGTCCCCCCCCCCCCCCCCCGGCTTTTTCCTGCTACTTGACAACAACAAATCCCCACACTGTCATAAATTAGTTTAGAAAGTCTGACAGTACTTAATTTAGTGATTGTTAGTGATCGCTGTTTAAAAAGAAATAATGGTCAGAAAGAATGCAAACATTCTGCTCTCCAAAAACAACTGCTAAGTCCCATTTTCAAGCAATTTTCTGCAACCATGAGGGTTTGAAACTTGTTTCTAAATGGACACTGACGCTCCTAATTCAACTGTTTGAGTACAGAAGCTGATACTTGAACAAAAATGTGGAATGCTGCAGCAATTATAAATTTAAAAAATTATGAGTTCAGATCACAGGGATTGGCATCACTGTACTAGAGTGCTAAAATATGCTTGCTACACAGCCTGTTCTAGTGGAGAGAGCATTTGCCGAGAACATCGAGACGAGTTCTATTTGTGGCTTTCAGCAGTGTGTTTTGGAGCCAGTATAGCAAATACCTGTAGAACTGCTTCTCTCTTTTATTTAGAGAAACAGCATTGAGTTTATGCGTCTGTACAATGCTGAGTATAACTGCTCATCAATTTGAATTGAGACTACATGTGTAGCCTCATTACAAATAATAGCTGGCAAGATGCTCCAATGACTTATTTTTAACTCCTTGTCAGGATAAGAAGTCATAGATAGAAGTAAGTTATCTTGGCCAAGGTCCCAGCTACAGCAGAGTGGGGTTCAGAAATCTAAGTGACAACTGCTTCTGAGCAGTGTGTACAGGGAGCATGTGTTGCTCCTAATGCACTCTTCTACACTTCTTCCAGGTTGCAAAACCAATCTTTTCATATATATTCACTTCTGTTGCCTATCTCTCCTCTCCGCTCTTTGAAATTGCATGCAAACACACAGGCATACATGCATCCTGGCTCAAAGCTTCAGGTACACCAGCTCAACCCAGCGAATGTTTTTTGTAGCAGTGTACTAACAAGCAGAAAAGATATACTTTGGAAGAATCGAGGTCTGCTGGTCTCCTAGCTTCTCTAGCTTATATTCCTATAACAGCTGATACCAGGCATTTCTTCAGGTACTGCTTCATGAAGATAATATTCCTCTTATAGCCCTCAAAGAAAAGTAAAAAACCAAAGCTGCCTACCTTGAGATATGTTAAGTAACAATTTGGGTATCAAAACACATCACTGTTTTTAGAGGTGCCTGAGAGTCATTGCTGACAGCACTATTCTTAAAGCATTGCATTTGAACTGTAAAAGAATATGTGGTTGTTTCTGCTACACTAAACTTTAAGCTGAATAATAAAACTTCTTTAGGATATACCAATTTTGGACTTGTAGATAGTAGAACTGGTTGATATTTTAACATGCAAATAATCTGCTTTCCTGTAACAGTTCCTCGAGAGTCTTTCCTTGGCAACCCCCACAAAATCAGAGTTGGTGGCAGAGGTGGAAGAAGGGAGATCAAATACATGGAGAGAGAAAAAGCAGACTATGGGGAAGGAGGGATGGAGGTTGAAATAAAAATGAGGGAAAGGTGACTCTTTGTTCACTTGTTTAACCTGTATATTTACACTCCTGTTTATCAGTAATTCAAAACGTTGTAATTTAGAGATAATGTGAGAATTATGCTCCAAAATTGTGAGAATGCAGGTGTGACAAGAAGCCAAAACAACTGGACACTATGCTACAAGCGTCCTCCCCTCTGCATTAAGGCTAAACATTTACAAAACAAGGCGACTGCTTCTCATTAGCAGAATCTCCACAAAAGGGAAAAGCTGCAAGTAACAGGAGATGAAAGGCAACGCTCAGGTTTTAAACTGCATGCTACAAAAAGCCCCGCTCTTCTCAGTAATGCAAGACCTAAATCTCTAGCCACGAAGGCTGCATGGAAGTGGCTACTGCTGCCGCTTTGAGAAGAGGAGAGTGGGGAGCATCACTGGGAGCCGTCCTCACTGGACACCCGCTGGCCACGTGTGAGGTCCCAGGAACGAAGGCAGCACCAGTGAGCCCGAGGCCCTTCAGGTACCCCAGCTGGCTCATTTCCTACCACTGCAGCTCGCTGACCCCTCACTGGGATAAAAAGGGCAAGCACGAGCGTGCCGCAGCCTTGCGGCGTCTTCCGCAGCGTGTGGCACTGGCGCGGTCAGGTCACTTTATGTCATTCCCACGCCGAACAGCACAGAAGCAACTGCCGGGCTCCCGCGCTTTCTTTCTCCTTGCAACCCCCATGCAACTGTCCTTTGGCTTTTGAAGCAACAAATTGGGGAGGGAGGGAGTTAGCTGTAAAAACACTCATTTACTTTATCAGAAGTCTTTGTCAAGACTGGGTCTAAATTCCCCTAGCAGTTCCCTCCGGAGGCCACCAGCCTGCGCTGCCCCCTCCCCAGCGGCCCCACGCTGCCTTCTCCCGGCTGCGCCGCAGCCCCCTTCCCCGAGGCAGTGTCCCGCAGGCTCTGCGCCCGCCATATCCTCTCTGTGTGCGGAGGCGAAGCAGGGGCTTCTCCGCCACTGTATTTAAAAGCTACTCCAAACTTTAAAAATGTCTGTCAACAACATAAGCCGATAAAACACCCTCTCTCCCTTGCAAGCAAGCCAGAAGTGGTGTTGGTATAAAGACAAAGATCTTTAGCAAACCTCAGAGTATCCCACAAGAAGTCGTACCAGACGTTGTCCAAGCTACAAACCCTCACAGCACCTTTAGGCTAGACTCAGCCTTACCAAAACCCTACTACTCTGACAGCCAGATGTGCTCAGACCAGCCGACCAGACTCTGTCCTGATCGAGGGCAAAACTGCAAGGAGTCCGCGAGCGTAAGTCAGGTAAGGAATCAAGGCAAGAGCCCGATTCCGCTCGGTGTGCCGCCGACGTGCAGCAGGACGCAACACAGCTCCTCACTCTCACACCCTTCCAACCCAGCGCCCTTTTGGATCGGGAACGAGTCCTGAGTCACGAACTGGCATGCTATTGTCGCACATCACCATCAGAAGCTGCCGTCTCTCACAAGTTGATTTTGGGGGGAGACTGTTTTATTTGTTGATTTGGAGACAACTGGGAGAACAAACTTTTTCTAAAATACCATTTTTGAACACAGACAATGCAGCATCTGCCTGTGGGTCAGCATTACGGCGCCCGGCCTTACTCATACTTATCGATCACCTCAGCCATGACCAAAATATAGTTATCTACATGAACACAGACAGCTTGAGTAAAGGCGCTATTCAACAAATGAGATCAGAAGTCGGCAAAAATACTGTATTTCTCCATGAAAGCTTATAAACAGGCAGAAATTATCTCCCTACAGCTAGCAAAACTTTTTATTCTTGCGTTTCTTCAGGACACTTTGGAAAGACAAACCCTGCAGTGGTATAGAGCCACCTAGCACGGTTTAGCACTTGGTTCATCGATAATCTACAGAGTAAAGCTAATAAAGTTGCCAGCATCATTTCATGAAACATCCTGTACACCTCAGCTTACAATCCCAGTCCAAATGAACTAGCATAAGAACAAAATAAAAGCTGTAAAAAGCAGCAATTTTTTGCTTTACATTTGTAACAGGAACATGCTATTCAGAGTACCTATGGGAGCAACGTCTCAATAAATAAATAAGGAAACATGGTAGCATGCTTTATATCCGATATTTCTATACTGTATATAAGTAAAAGCAAACTCAAGATATCTTGGTCTTGGCAACCCACTATCCAACGAGTGGATGACTTGACAGGTTCTTTCCTTTAACAGCGTAACAGGCAGTAACCAGAATCTATTGAGCTTCTATCAGCTTGAATTTCTCTGCAATGCAGGATACTGAAAGTGCTATTTTTCATGCATATAGATCTCCTAATAAAATACTCATCATTGCTTCTCATGAGCGGGTTCAATTAATTTGCCAGATTGGCACTTCAGCTCCTTGAGGAAATTTAGTAGTACTTTAAAATTTTAGAAATCTTTCTAAGAAATAATGAGGGAGAGACAGCATGCTGTTCCTGCCCTTGTCAGCCAGCGAAACATAACATTCCTTCCTAAAACTCTCCAAAGTCTAGAGCTGTAGATATGACATTTAATCTTCATCTCCTTTTCGCACATCTGTATTATTGGTTTATATAGCAGTTTGGTAAACATTCTCCATAGAATTCCACAGATTTTTATGTTTCAGAACTGATTTATGAGCTGAAAGCCATGTTCAGTGCTGATGGCATTCTTATCCCTAAAACTGAAGAAAATCTGAGCATGAATGATGGATATAATTTGTTAACAGGATTTAAAGACTATTTGTCTATTTTCCATTTTCATTTCCCTGCACAGTCATAAATTGGTGCAAGATTGATTCAATGACCTAGATATTACTACTTTCACAACTTGGTCATTTTTATCTGCTTCTGATAAAAATGGCTGCATACATGAAGGGTCTTCATGTCTTTTTCTATCACACTGTTACGCTAGTAATTTGTGACATAAATGCTAAAATGGCCACTTCAAAGGAAAAGCATTATTATTCTTACTATGAACAGAACAGAATTAGGCATAGCTACGGTCTGAAATCTTTCTCCCTCACCCTTTTGATAAAATAAACTTGCTTTGTCATCTGGTGTCCAATTATTCCTCAGACGGTTAAACTGCATCATCCACAAAGATAAAGGCTCATTGAACACCTTCACTTGAACACAGTTTCTCTTTTGTCCCTCTTGGTAAGATAAAGGTATAAACAGGCACACATTTTCCTCTGTCCTACATAGGAAGTTTCCCAGCTCTCTATAAACAAGGGTTCATTTTCATTACTTAGGATATATCCTAGGAAACAGAAAATACCACTACCAATTTTTGTCCCAGAAAGTATTATGTTTGATTTTAATTATATTTCTAGATATTTTTAGGACTAAAGCATTTCTAATTATTAGTGCAAACTGAAGGTCTCAGGAAGGAATGCCCCCTTCACAACCTAAGAGCTGCAAAACCACTGTGTTCTCCCCACCTCTATATACACATCTTATGATACTGATTACTGCCAAAGGAAAGAAAAAGGATTTTATAAACTTCTAGTTGGCTGTCATGCAGCAAATAGACCTGGAAAAGCCACCTGAGATGATGTTTTACTGGAGGTCTCATCGGAGCCCTCTGTCGTGGGAGAGAATCACATTGAGAGAACCACGCCTCTGTGGAGGCACCACAGAGCCCCTGAAGAAACCTAGGGAAAGCTCTCTGGACTACCCAAATCCCCCCATAGCACTATAAAAGCAGGGAAAATACCCCAAATATTGGACAGTGACTGCACTGCTGCAAGAGCACATTCCCCACGTGGCCTGATGCTGGAAGCACAACAGATGAGAAGGGAGAGAAACTGCTTCTACAGTCACTTATTTATATATAGTTCACTCTCCCCTGCAGTGGGTTCCAGTTTTAGTGCTCACACACTGAAAACAGTAACAAAATCTACCAGTAAACAAATCATGAAAACTTGAAAAAACATAGCTAACATTATTTCCTAAGAATAACTACTAACTAATGAGACATGTTTTTACCTCTTTTAATTACACTGTGAAAAAAAAAAGCTTTCATGTAAAATAATTTGAATTTATTAAATCTTAGAAAACAATAGATTTAGTTAGCATGCAAAATCCTTTTCAGTGCTACACAAGTAATCATGATATGGAGAAACAGGAGGGAAAGCTTAGTGTTATGAATCAAAAGAGGAAATTTCACAATTTCATCACAAAAACATAGCAATCCTAGGGACTGACTTCTGAAAACAAACTTAAGGAACAAATCACAGGAAACCTCCCTGGCAATACTGAGTACCAATGATGGCCACAAAAGGCATCAAGAAAACAATTTCAAACTCCAATGCATATGCCTGTGGAGGAATTAGATGTGAAAAGAATCAGGTATGTGAACTGCCAAAACCTGGCCTGGAAGAGGTAATAAAACATTCTTTGTCCTTGCATCTACTCAAACTGCATGTGGATTAAAATGGATTAAAACTTTATTTCAGATACTGCCCAAGGAAATCCACTGAAGAAACATTAAACACAAACAAAAATATGAAATGAAACAAAGCTTTCTCTCTCCACTGGCCTAAACAGCAGCATAAAATGCTGAAAGAGGAGGGCATGGAAACTCCTACATGCACATAGGACATAGGGTAAAGCATGTTCAGCTGAAGAAATACAAGGGTACAAGTTATAAATAATACAGGTACATTCTGAGATATACTGCGTCTACAGCGTGAACGTGCTCGGACGGCTTTTGACCGGCAGCTGGCTCGATCACGCGTTCTCCAGCTGGAGCGGGGCAGCCCACAGTTCCTCACTTCTTTCACGGGGTGCTGGCAGCTCACTGCCCACGGGCTGCACCAGGCGACTTGCTGACACGGACGGGAAACCTTCACCCGGGAATCTCTTAGCAACCCCACTGCTTTGTCCCACTGTGCAGAGAACAGGCGAGAAGCCGAGGGGTTAACTACATACAGCGCAGTACTCTCACCTCGTGACTTCCCCGTGTGATAGTACAGAGGAAAAATACTTTTCCTCTTAAAATCTGGACAGCTTACACTGCTTTTCTGAGTAACTGACTATACAACTAAGCTGTACCCAGAAAGAAATGGTTTTGTTTAGGTGATACTGGTGACTAGATTTGGAAGATGTATGTTTGCATGTCCAAAATAATAGACTCTTGCAGTTGGAAGTTTCACAAATGCTAGATATATGCAGAAACATGATCACATCCACATGCTAGATTTCAGTTCCACTTGAAATCTAGCATGTAGATGTGATCGTATTTCTAAGACGACTGGAACACCGTAGAAATAGAAGGAATTATTCTTTTTGTGGTTGTTGAAAAATAACACTATTTGATAGTGGCAGTGCTGTCATAGATAGGCTATGTGTCTATTTAAGGATACATGAGAGGCCAGTGAATACATACACTCTAGCCACCAGAGACAGTTAAAAAAAAAAAAAAAAAAGAAAGAAAAAAACAACCAAAATCTTTACTTTGTGTCCACTATCATTTGAAGCTATTATTATAGCTTCTTTTATATTTGAAAACAAATATAAATTAAAAAAACACCACAGCAGGGTACTCTAATTTCCTCAACCTAACATCAAGCCCAAGCAGAAAAAGTCATGAGAACGGTGTGGTAGCTCTCTGACACCATCGCAGAAGAGAGGGCTGGCTAGCCTTTGGTTTGATAACTACTTTCACAACTCTCTAACTTTCTGAGATATCTAAACAGCCACCTTCCAAGACCCTGCATGTGCTCTGGCCATAACCTGATTCCACTTCAGGATACATGACCATGTCCTTTTCTTGCCTGTCCTCTATGCCAAGACTTACTCTGGAAGGTAACTCAGGCACACAGGCTAGAAAAGGGCTTGCTCTACTCCGGCCAGGTTCCCCAGTCTGGACAAAAAGGCCCAGAGGACGCTCCGCAGCCTACCTGTGGCCACAGCTGTATCTTCTCTTCAAGTGACTTGCCTCCTTTAGAAGTCTGCCTACTGCTGGCTTGCTACTACCACATTTAATTTACACTTGCTTTTTTGAATCAGTGATTGACCAAGTATGTGATACTTCCACCAGCACATGGGTACTGTCTATAGCATTGCAGAGGACTGCAGGAATGGAAGAGCCAGTCTTTCCACGTAAGATGAGTTATGTTATTCTGTAATCAAACATGGGCTTGTTGGAGTTCACAAAGGACTTTTTGCCTAAGCACAGTTCTTTGTTCAATCTAATCAACTGCTTCCCCAACTAATTATGCTTAGGAAAACCAGTGCCTGACTATCCAGCTGCTTAAATATTGTAAATTGTCCCTGTCTAGACTAGATACAGCAATAATAAATAATACTGAAGAGTTCAAATTTGGCTCATTTGGCCATTTTCTCTGAAAAATCGTTCGGGTCCAAGACACAGATCTTTCTCAGCAGCTCTTCTACATTGGATAATCTCAGACTGCTTAGCTTGCAACAGAGGGAAGGAGACTCTTACTAGTCTAGATGTGATCCAATATCCCTCTGAACTTGATGCTAAAGAAAGAACTCATCCACAAATTAATGCTACCTATAGAATATTTTAATAGCAAGACAGAATATAAACAAACATTCACCTGTCTTGCTTCTTTGTTTTTGGTTTTACAAATCAGGTTTAGAATTACTATAGAAATAATTTTTTTAAGTTTACTTCCAAAGTTAACATCAAGTGTTTTTGCACTGTCCCTTTCTCATCATAATCCACCTAGATAATGCCACAGATCCAGGCAGCTGAAAAATCTATGTCCACCAATGCTCAGTCACTATCTTCAGTGTCACACACACAAGTATAAACTATGATGACATAGATGTGTCCACATAAATGAATCTAGCACATGAGACACATTAAACTCATAACAAGCTGATTGTTACAAAGGGTATTAAGAAGGTAAAACTGGCTCAGTTCTTCTAACATTTTGGCTACAGCTTTTTTTCAGCTGTTTTTGGAGTTGTGCATTTCTGACAGACTTTCATCCCTCAGTTACTTAATTTTTAGTCTCTCTTCACTTCCTGCTCAAAGCCATGTATCTCAGATATCAGTCTGCTTGAAAAGGTCAACCCTACTGCCCCATTGGGATTTGCCAACAAGTTTAGTCTGTATTATGCGAATACACGTACTATGCATCCCTTCAGCTCTACTCCCATTTTGCCCAGACACTGGTTATTACTTTTGCCTGTTAACAAAAGGCTTCAGAAGCAGTTTAGTGATGAGCTATAAATTTTAACTCACTCAATGCTTAGCACAGCTGCATAAAATCAGACATGGCTCAAACCAGAATTTGAGGCATTGAAGCTATACAGTCTTTGCAAAGGATGATAGAGCTTCGAGGAGTTTGCTAGTACATCACGCAACTCAATCTGACCCCCAGAGGCTGGCTTCCGAGCTAGGTTTTTCACTTCTGGTTCCTCTTGTGTCTGCATGTTCATTTAGAGAACACAGTAAAACTACTGACATTTTTCAGTCCTTACATAAATGTCTATTGGGACTGAATTTAAATCCCCTCTTAAACCTTTAACAAAAATAAATGAAATCCACAATAATATTTTTTTTGTATCCAGCTTTGTTTATATCATATATATTTTTACCACTATCCTGTACTGCATTGGAGATCTGCTCAAGAGAGGGAGAGAACATGTGCATGTGCACTTAGGTTGCTATTACTGGCATCAGACTGCAAAATGTTATACCACTGCATAAATATGTACGTTTTATTAATTTTACTTGATTAATAATTGATCAGCCCACTTTCCAGACAGCAATACTGAGTTAATTCACTTATGGGAGAACTAAGCTAATGCTTGAGAAATTAAATTAAAAATCATAAAAATTGTATGGTCGTTCACTGTTTGGACACAAGTAGTTACAAACACAAAATATGAGGAAAAATCTGTTCTTGCTGATTTTAGCTTATCTATCTGACAGGTGTGTTTTATACTTACACTTTTAAAACAGCAATATATGAAAGCTAAATATACAACCAGCAAACTGGAAATACAAGTTACAATGTACCTGTAATTGAGCTGTAATAATTAAGATTGAAAATTTTTGCTGCACTCCTGATGCTTTGTTGTTTTAATGATACAATCTTAAAAAGCATTTTTACTTTGAAAGCACTTACATAAACATGGCATCTACTAAGAAGACCTGCTTTGCTTGAGTATTCTCAGATACCTCTGCAATTTTAATGAATAAGGTAGGTCCTCAGTGCTTTTATTGCTGATACCTTCAGAAAGTCAGAACACACAATTATAACAAGTCGATTTCCCTCATCATTATCCACAAAGTAATTCATTAAATTAAGTAAGTTTTCCCACCTCAAATAATTTAATGCAGTTAAAACCCTCAACTATTTTTTGCAAAAACTAAAGATGTGTTTAGAAATCAGATTTATATTTCTTTGCTAATCAACTGGATTTCCCAAGAAATTGGAGGGAAAATGGTTTGAGTCAGTAACTCAAATTAAAACAGGTTTTAAAATAAGGTCAACATATCAGCAAGTAGACGGCTCCTTGTCAGTGAGTGCGCTCTCCTATGCGATAAGGGTTCTGAGAAAGAAGCACAAGTTAAGGTGTTTGCATTTGCTTGGATTGCAGCAAGGAAGAGCAGGCAAGCAGGAAACACCATGAGCCTGGATCACGCAAAGACAGAACGGGCCACCCGAGCTGCCAGGGCAATCACCTGGGTAACGAGGGACCTAGCAGTGCAGATCCATACCCATGTTTTATCAGAGAAATCTCTGCCTTAACAGATGTGTAGTCTGGTCTCTCTTGAAGCTGAAAGGGCTGAAATAAATTCCAAATAGGAGGTAACACCTCTTTCATTTAAAATATGGTCTAAATAGTAAGAAAAATAAATTCTTTTCACCTATCTATAATCAGACTGTGGAGGTAGGTTCAAGATACTCTGCTGACAGAAATATTTGTAAGAAAGTATCGGCATACTACATTTTAGCGGAGTTAGCTGGAAAACAATTTGTATGTTCCTTGAAAAAAAAAAAAAACAGAAGATACAAAATTTCAATTCTTATCTCATTTTCTAGGAAACCTTTTGATTTGTGAAAAACGAAACACCAGGGAATTCTTGTTTAGAACTCAGCAATTTTTACAGTAGACTTGGCTTTGCTGGTGCTATCAATTTTCAGCAAAATTTTTCAACTAAATCCAAACAGAAGCGGCTCCTGTTTCTCACACATGGAGAAGATAAAAACCAACAGACTAGAGACAGCATCACACCTAGGGCAGCACGTCTTTTTTGCTAGACAGTGTGGCAAAGTGAATCAGACACGAACTTTTATTTATATGAAAGACGTGGCCTTCACTCCCTACTTCTGAGCTGTTTGTGGCAACCTAAGTTATCTTAAGTCGGGGACTGACTGTATGTCTCAGCAACACCAGATAACGAGGTCTTGATGAACTAAGTGTCACAAAATAAAAAGATGCAGCAAGAGCAGTGATTGAATCCATCCATCACACATGTTCTTTTGCCCTACAGCTCAGCATAAATTTCAGGGCCAGGAAAGGGAATCTAAGGCCCATAGATCTGATACAGGACTCAAAATATTGTTTCAAATAGCCACATCACAACGGCCATTTCACAGGGAAAGCGAGTGCAGTCATCACACCAGTAAGAAGCAATTATTTCCCCAATAGTACTGGGAAAATGCTTATAAAGTATGTTCATGTATGACCGGTCACAGACTTTGGAAATAATCTGTATGGCCTTGAATACGTTTCCCAGAGGACAGAGACTACACATTCACACCGTGTTTCAAAGGTGCAGCGTTTTCTCGGGGCCGCTGGATGCACAGCAGGCTTCTCGGGTGCCGGGCGCCGAGGAGGAGGGGGCCTGGGCTGCCTGCCCCTGGGAAACGCGCTCTGCGGCCGGCCGTGCTCCCACCGCCGCCGCCGCTTGCTCCACGCCGACAGAAACGCCTGCGGCCACAGCAATTGGCTGTGGCTACTTTTTTACCCCTTGCGTGGCCCAACGTCGGTGCCAAGAGGAGTGGTAAACATTTAAAAATAAATCCTGGTATAGATACAACTTTCAGATGCTCCTTGAAACGGCTAATGTGAGTGAGATACTTAGGCCTCTGCCTAGCGTCCACTGAAGAAAACAGAAGGCTTTCCAGCAATGCAATGTTTTTGCAGTGAATCTGAGCTTGAAAGAGCTAACAGCAGGATTACTATTTTTTATTTTTAATGCAACGGGATTGCTTTAGGCTTTGCCTTAAGCTTTGACTGACATTTCGTCAGCCTTTCTTCACAAAATGAATCTACAGAGATCAACAAACAATATGATAAACTTTTCCTTTAGTGAACGTAAAACAAACCTGTACCATTTATTCTGCTTCCAGATTCACTTTTTAAAAGCCTACTATATTTCTTGGGAGAGGGGCGAGGGGGAGAGAAAGGAGGAAAAAAAAAAAGAAAAAATGGAAAAGCAAATGAAGACATCTAGCAACCTAGATCCTGTTTTATTTTCAAAGGTATACTTTGTCAATAAAGTAAAATAAACTAATTTTCCTCCAACTAAATCCTTGTTGTTGGAGTTGCATATAATCTAGATAGTGGAGTGTACCAAAATGCATTCTAAGAAATACAATGAGAAATCAGAAAGGTAGTATCAATGGTGAGCAGAAGCTTTGCATTGCTTTTTTCAGTGCCTTTTTCAAACTAAAAACGATGGTATACAAAAATAAAAGCTTGGTTTTGTCCTAAAACGAAGGGCCTCAGCACCACTTCCACTACCGAAGGCAGGAAGTGCACGGCAATATAGGGCTAACTCCGACCCGGGGCTTGCACAACAAGAACACAGCGGAAGTGCATAGGAGTTGGGGCTGCTGAAAGACCATTATATTATAAATAAAGTTAGGCACAGGAAAGTACATTGCAATAGGCCTTTATCAGAGTTTTAAATTATTCTGCTATACCTATCTTAAATAAAAACATCACTTAACTCAGTAATCAACTAGCAACTTATTCTGCTCTCCCATGTTTTAAGGCCCTCATTCTATTTAATGATCATATACAACAAAGCACTTACAGATTTTTGTGTTCAAATAAATTTTAGCAGTGAGGATACTCTGACTCCCCTTTGTTATTGTCTCATTACTATTCTTCAGAGGTTGCGTGGCTGAGAGTACCTGGAGGAAAAGGTAAACTGTACAGAAAAGCTCACATAAAAAGAAGAAGGGTCATCACCTCACAATCTCTACTTCATAGGAAAAAAACTAATGAGAAGAAGTATTTTCCATTGCACGGAGACTGTCAAAAAGTAATTTGTGTTCTCAATCCTCACTCAGTCTATTCCTGAAGCCTCTACTTTAGAAATTCTGCACTGGATTGTAATGGGTATACTTCCTAAAGAGGGAGAAGAAAAGAAGAAATCATCACACTGGAAACTCCGCACAGACAAAAGGAAATTCCTCCAGCTTTTGGCCCAAGCAGAGCTTATAAATTACATTGTTTCCAATGCAAGCTTGAAGAAGCTATAAATTTTCCTCCAAATTACATCTGCTTGTTTGAGCCCAATTTCTGAAGGAAAGAATAGAAAAAAATTACTCAAAAAACCTGCAGGCTAAAGCTTTTCCTTGGCCTTCTTTTTGCCAGAGAGAGCGTTTTTTAGAAGACAGACTTTAGAAATTTAGCCTGTCCCTTTGTAAAAGTAATATGTTTATCAAAACCACAAAAAGTTAATGAAAAAAATAATGAAATCAATTATTACTATTCATATGAGTAAGGTAAACATTTATTGTTTGCTGACTTTATTGCATTAGTAGGAAGCCCACATACAGTGCAGCTCACCAAACCTATGTCAGACTCAAGACATTTCAGAACATAGCACTAAAACAGAGCTCTGTTACTTATGTACTGACTTTTCCATTGATTCTTCTCTGTTAATCAAGCTTTTTCATATACTGCTTGCTTTGCCACAGTCAGACAACTGCAACTCATACATTTATCACATCATGAACAGAGCATTAAAAGCATCTATTACTGAGATTTAAAATATTCAGAAATGATAATGAATAAGAGTATCACTCACACTTTAATATCTGATGAATAAGAATACCTTATTCTTTGGATCTCACAGCTACACCTATAGAGGCTCATAGTCTGTAAATGGGGAGCAGCTTTGAAAAACTGCATTTCACAATTACAAACTTTCAGTAGACCACAGAAAAAGTATGATTAACACAATATGACAAGATGCAGAGAAGCAGATTTTTTAATTGTATAGCAAAATGAATAGAACCATTATTATTTGTGTTACAGGTATGAGTAAGAGGAGCAAAACCCAATCTGTTATAAAGTCAGTTTTTATAGAAAAAACTATGCTGTGCAAAGGATGGAACTTAACTATTAGAACTGTACCATGCAGAAAAACACATTCAGTATAAATACACATATTTGCGCTAATTGAAAATTTGTTTTTGATGTGATCACTGTTGGAGAGTTTCTTGTAGAAGTGTATTTTAAGAGGAGACAGAAATAATCAATGGGCAACTGTGTGGTACAAGGAGAGAATGTGCTTTACACTTGAAGACATCACAAGAAGTTAGGTGACAGGTACAGCTCTTGTGGAAAACATGCAAGGCAAACCACAGAAAAAGGAACAAAGATGAAAACTGGCACCAAGCCCAAGGAGTTCAAACTCAATGTTAGAGGCAAAAGAACAAAAGTAAAAGGTTTAGAATTGAGGATTGACTTGCTTGAAATAGAAAGAAAAGAAGACAAGTTTTCTCTGTTTTACTTTTGGCATATGTGACAAGAGCAAGATGAACAGTGAAGAAGCCAAAAAAAGCAAGTCACAATAGTTAAGTGTCTAAAAACACTGGACTGGAGAAAGCATTTCCAACTGCTGTAAGCCCTCTCACCAGGCACAGAACAAATGCCTGCTAGAGCACTACATTCCTAATTCTCATTACACCCATTATTAACATTTTGACTATTTCCAGTTCTTTCTATATGAATGCTTAAATAAAAATTAGTCTTCTTAAATGCTTTTGCATGTACAAATAGACTTTACTTTGTGCACATATTACCAGAGATTAAAATATAATTGTCATTGAGAGGAATAAGCCATGTATATGAAAAAGCAAAAGACATATCATGTTTTGAATTACACTGCTCCCATTCGGTTATCCTAACAGATTAGAATTCTTCTTTCACAAATTTTTGTCCTGCTACAGAAAACACTTGATGTGTGTTGTATCAAATTGACAGGTTAGCAGAACTGAGAAGTCTTGGGAAACTACTGTGATATTTGCTGGTAATATTTATTAAGAAACACTTTAAAGTTATATCAACCTAAACATCTAAGAATTGCCACCAAAAAAAGCAGTATGTGACTACAGCATTCTGTACTTCTGCTTTAGATTTGAGTTCACAACTAAAACATGTTGAAGAGAAGACTGAGAGGGGATCTTATCAATGGCTATAAATACCTTATGGGAGGGTGTCAAGATGATGGGGCTGGACTCCTTTCAGGGGAGCTCAGCAACCGGACAAGAGGCAGTGGGCATAAACTGAAACACAAGGAAAAACTTCTTCACCGTGAGGGTGACAGGGCACTGGACCAGGTTGCCCAGAGAGGTTGTGGAGTCTCCTTCTCTGGAGATCTTCAAGGCCCGCCTGTCTAATATGCTCTAGATGACCCTGCTTGAGCGGGGGTGGGGTGGGTGGGGGTGGGTGGTGGTGGTGTTGGACTAGATGCTCTCAGAGGTCCCTTCCAACCTCAACCATTCTGTGATACTATTAAGGAATCCTAAACCTCTGGATAACTGTAATATAAGTAAAGAATTCTTTTACATCTGAGGTCTAAATGAGGACATTATGAAGTTCATCTATGGACTGAGAGAAAAGTAGTATTAGAAGGGATCTCAAGAGGTCATCTAAGCCATTCCCTTGCCCTACCAAAGTAATCACAGTAGAGATGTCATTCCTCAGTGTACTTAGAAATATCTGCCAGACACTACACAACCTTCCTAAGCAATCTATTCCAGTGCCTCATTACCTGTACCACTAGAAAGTTTTCCTGTTGTTTACTCTAAATATTTCTTCCAGCAACTTAAGGTCGTTTGTTCTTGTTCTGTTCTTGGAAGATGTGAAATATTCCTTTCTTGTAGTAGCCTTTCAGGTACCCTTTATAAACTGTTACCGCATCCCTTTCTTCCCACTTCCCTCTCCTCTTGACACTCAGTCTTTAAAGCTAAGCATTCCTAGTTCTTTCAATGACTTCTTACATGACATCGCCTTAGAGTTTTATTCAACCTTTATCCTTCCTATGCCCCGTTATAACCAGGAAACTGTCACTCAGAATCAGTACTATAGTCCACAGAACACAGCATCCATCTTTGCAAGTGGTCACCATTCATTAATGCAAACATTGAGATTCTTCTGGTATTGGAGGATTTTTTAATATTGGATTTATACAGACTAGCTAGCATTTATGATCTATAAGGATTTTTTTTATTCCATTCCCTAGGAGAAAGCATGTATTCCTTATTTACTTTATTTGTCAAAGCAAAGTCAAATTGTTGAAGATGGATAACTAGCAAATAACACAGCCATAGGGTAAGTGCTTTCCTCTTAACTTAGGTAAAGGCTTCCATTAATGTAAAACTCCCGCAGTTACAGGAACAGCCTGTCCTTTCACTTGACACTTGGCTAATGTCACAGGTATGTATGAGCTGTGTCTGTTTCAGGAGTGAATTCAAGAACTTAGGCTAAGGTAAAAGGTCAGATACCTGGACTACATATTTTCATTTTCGTTTTACCTTTGAAGTTTTAATTTTACAGCAAAAATCCCTGTCAAATAGGAATACAAGCTTTATTTTCATTTTCTCAGCTAAACATTTCTATGTCTCAACATCCAAGAAAAGCAAAATATACAGGGGAAACAAAAGGAGGTTTGTTTGCAATTTCTTCAAAGGGTAGTTAGTATCCACTGATCTTTGTATAATGCTTTTCCTTTTTGAATTCTGCACAGAAGATATTGGAGTGATTTTATGAACACCAATCCATTTAAACTCAACTCCAGGGAAATACGGAAGCACTGTCCCCAGTTAGCAAATACGGACACTGCTGAAACAGAGGCCAAATGACTTGCCCAAAGCTATACAGGAATTTAGGAGCAGCAGGTGGTACTGAAAATATGACAGGAAATATACACGAGGGAGAGAGGAAAAAAGAAATGGCAATAGCTAGGCTTCAGGAAAAGATATTTTTATATCAGACGGGCAATATCTCTAGGATAAAGACAAAAACCACATCCCCAGGAAAAGTTCACATAAAAGTGGATAAAATGCAAATACTCTAATTAATTTTTCTGACATTGCTTGGTGACATTTACTTTCTAAAAAGTCATCTCAAATGTGTAATATTTTTTCATGTTCTAAAGTGGTTTCCCGTCATTTATTATATAATTATTGATTGCTATTATTGTTTGCTTTTTATTTACTATTGTTAATTTTTTCTAGTACTATGGAAGAAATATGAAGAAACTCCCTGGAGGAAAAAGAAAAAAGCAAGGCATGGGAGATCTTAGGAGACAGGCCTACCTGTGTACCAGTATTAAGACTACTTTCTAACTGACAGTCTTGAACGATTCCTACATATGGCAAGCTGCAATTCTACAACCCAGATCCAAAGAGGTTTTGGTGTATTTCTTACGCTTTTCACATTTGAAAATACTGGGACAGTACTTCCCTGTTTTCCCTCTTCAGTTTAGAGTTACCCCACTGTTTGGTTTCCAGCAGACGGAGGGAGATGCGGTGCCTTGCTCTCCAGCGCAAGCACAAAGCAGTGGCTCTCCAGCCTTGGGAAGAAAGGTTCAGTCTAGCCTTCAGTGCGGGGATCTGCTTATCCCTCCCTCTACCTGTGCAGAGGACGTTGCTGCTTCCACTTGTTTTCCCTTTCGCTTAGGCCCTGTGAAAGCAGCTGGCATTTATTGCACTCATCCTGTAGCTTTTTTTATTGGTGTAGAATGTACACTCTTATAAAAGGCAATGCAAAACTGCTACAGCCTTATGAATAAGCCAAGTATAACAAGCAACCATGTTGCTCTCTTCTAACATTTCTCGGAGTTTAAGTATCCCAGGGAAGAAGATACTGAAGAGCTACTAGATATGGAGGACACCTGGTGAAGCTGATTTCAGGTGAGACCACAGTATGGCAAGCAAGAGTCCCCCTTTTATAGTCAAAGACCTAAAGTATCCAAATGATGGTATGTACGTCATGTATAATAGAATCAGAACAAAAATATAACTTTAACACATTTGTTGAAACAGAACAGAGAGGGACAAGACACCATGTCATCTTGCACACCAAAATAAATAGGATGTGACAGATTGTTAAACCAGCATCTATTGAAAAATGGGCCAAGAAATAGAAGATGTTTGTTGTATTATTCTGCATTTTCTAAGGGATTTCTGTTTGTTTTGCTTTTAAAAATAGTATCAGCAGGAATTTGCAGAAAAAGAAAGGGCTGTCTTCCACTGACCAGCTTCAGTTTCACAATGATGAAAATAAATCCCTTTGAAAGAAAAGATTCTATTTGTATAACAGCACTGTAAGACACATTAATTTATTTTCATTAAAAATGAGAGAAGATGTCATCTCCCTAGGATGACTTTCAGTTACCTCAGTTAGCAGGGACTGGGATTAAATTACAATCAGTGACTATAGAAAAGAGTTACGGGGGCAGGTTTAGCTCAGTTGGTTAGACCATGGTGCTGCTAATGCCAAGGTCGTGGGTTCAATCCCTGTACGGGGCCACTCATTTGAGGGTTGGACTAAATGATCTCCAGAGGTCCTTCCAACCTTACCATTCTATGATTTACTTTAAACTTGAAATCTGCAAAAACCCACCTGCAGGAAGGAAGGGTCATTGCCATTGTGGAAGGAAGCTACATACAGCTTCATGCTCACTCTTCCATTTCAAGTATTGCAAAAGGAATGAATCGAATCTGCACTGAATTCATTCGGTAATGTTCAAACACAGGAAGGCTGTTACTTCTACTAAAAGTTAGAGTATTTCAATCCAACAACTGTTTGAAAAAAATAACTGTCTGGTAGAATAAGGCCACTGACTGTGCAACATGGGAATATACTTTCACACTTGGAGGAGAGTAAGATATGCCCTGGAAATATAGTTTAAAATTATATAGTCATCCATCTGCTGTTGGATTGTAAAAATTATTGTGTTTCTGCTAATGAGGAATAATAACTAAATTGGAAAGAACAGAAGTGAAGTATAAACTACAGCATTATCAGTAGTCAGAAAAAAAATCTAAGCAATTTTGTAATAATGACACACCAATACTCAATTTAGAGAGTTCAAATGATTATATATTCCTTCTGGCTAAAGATCTCTTCTGCTTTCAGTCATGTACATTTCCTTGAATTAATTTTGATAATGATGCCTTTGAAAAAAAAATCAATCAAAAATATAATTAAAACTGTCATTTGCATCTGCAACTTTGATTAATCTTAGTTTCTCATCCATGTTTTGAATTTTGACAGAAGACAGGGAAGACTGATAAAAGTTGAGCAAATTTTTTGATTACCTCATCCTATGGATTTTAAGAGACCTCAGTTCTCCCTGCATTCCCTAAAACATCTGTTCTGAACATGTAAGCACTGGAGTAGTAAAAAACATACAATAAACATCTAGCTAGGTTCTAGTTGACAACAAAAATTTTATCAAGAAATATTTTACTGATCCAAGCTGGAATGAGCAACAAAAAAATTTTGGAAGCTTCTGGTCCTTTCAAATCAAACTACGTTGTGAACCTGAAGAGATTCCTTAAGAGCCAGTAAAGAGTTTAAAAAAACACCATATGTGCAAGAAGGTTAGTGGTAAAGATGGAAGGTCTAATGATCAGACATGATCTTCAAGCTAAATAGCTTATGGTAGTAATGGTTGATGTGTTCCCAAGTGATTGCTAATGCTGCAGGTTATTCCAGGTGGGCAAAGTTACTGATTTTATATAATGCTTCTTGCTTAATGAATGGCTAAGACTTAAGTGACTGGCAGTTTAACCTCTCTCTCATTTCCTTCAGAGACTGTGCAGGAAAAGGAATAACGTTTCGTTCTGTAACGTGACAAGCTGACACAGAGCTGTCAGGCATTTCAGTTCAGCTAGTGTTCCCCAGGAAGCGCAACGTTGTGTGAGCTCTGCATTCCCCGAGAGTTTATTGATCTCACGTTTGCTGGATAAACAAGTGACATCAGCACTGCAGGCTCGTCGCGCGAAGGGAAAACAGCAGCTCCTGGTACCCCCGTACAGGTCGGGTTGTTTGTTTGTTTAATTGGATTAGCACAAGACATGAAGGTGCCTCAGCAGATAATACAGAATACAATAGCTGTGGGGATATAACCGCTTATGTTAGTCACTACCAAGCTGAAGACAACCCCACTGAAGAGCTGTTCATAAATACCAATTTTTGTATAATGACTGTAGGTCACTCAGTGATGAAGCAGCCCACGCCATTTGTTTTAACTGCAGTTGACAACTCACTGCTTAATTGACTAGAGCTAATCCAGCATGATGCACTTGCACAGAAATATTTGGAAGGAGCAGCTTCCTGAATATTTAAATGGACTATGTCAAGGCAGTCACAAATATTGTGTTATACCAGCATGAGTAATACAGTTTGTCATCTGAAATTACGAAAAAAAAAATCCTCATTGCTGAGTACAATGCTTTCGGCAGCCTAATAGTACTTATTTAGCATCTCCTGCTTGCCCTCATTCTTGCAAATGCTGCTCATTTATCAACAAAAGGTCTATGCAGTCCAGATCCACGGTAAGCCAGACCAATAAAGAGCTGATTTCATACATCAGGAAACTTATTAGTCTTGGATATTTCATTCCCTGGTGTTAAAATGAGTTGCACCAATTTGTTACAGAAATTCATAGGAGGGAGCGGAAGCTAATAGAACAGCACATTGTCAAATATATGTAGTTCAATTAGAACAAGTAGGATAGCACAATTATAAAAATACAGTGGGTAACTAATTGCTCTGAGAATTTGCATTCTGATATGAGTTGTTTTCCCAACACAAGAGTGAAGCATAAGCAGATGGACTGTAAAATACACACATAAGCATCTTAGGCGTAACTCCTCACTTCCATTTAGGATGGGATGTGTTTATTCGCAGGGAACTGAGCTGAAAATCCTCAGATTCAACTTCAGCTAGAAAACAGAATGGAAAAACCTTGTCATCTTTCTCTTTCACTAACTTGAAGTTGCTCCCAAAAGCAGTCCACAGCATAACTGTTGAAAGCTGAAAATCAGAACAGCTTGAACTTCTGTCTGTGGACACAGCTGCAGAACACTTTGTTGCTTCTGTAATTTCCTTGATTCTAAAGCCTGCTGCAGGAGCATTTTAATAGGAATCAAGATAATCGGTTTTAGGCACTATTTTATCTACATCCTTACATTACTAAAAGCCCATTCAGAGGACTTTTGTCCCTCCAATCATTTTTTGGAATTATGTTCTGTAATTTTTTTTTTCAGTTTGATTTGCTTAACTACTTTTGCTAGGGAAGAGATTATCCTTCTATTGTGTGATGGTAAATGAACATTTCCTGATTTATTGTTTGCTTTCATTATACTACAATTTTAGTTTGTGAAGTTTATTTAAAGTCAAATTTTTTAGTAGCAGTGGTGTAGTTCAATACGGGAAGCATACTGTGCTCACACCACAGGACTGAAGTTCTTGATGGCATCATACGCAGTTATACTCTTTTCTGCAAATGTTTTGACTTGTTTTGTTTCTTGTTTTCATCCCCTTTGGATTTTCTGTTGGCGTTTTCATATGCTGCTTCGTTACGTAGTAGATTATGTTATAAGGTACATTTTCCTACTTTTGCTCTCACTGAGTAGCATCTACTTTTACAACTAGTCCCACTGTCTGTGGCGCTATCTATACTGCCCTGTACTAATGCCACTGACAATACTCTTAAGGCCAGATCCCTCAGTCTTCCACACTGGTTAGTCCTTGGAATAAAAGAAAGGGAATTCCAGAAGTGCCAGGCTCTGGCAGGACTGCCCGAAGAAGCCATACGCTGCCAAATAATCTACTGAGCGCGTCAGCACAGTCCCGCAGGCAGGCTAGCATGGTCTGAATCTTTACGCCACACTAGAAAATCTTTAGGCCCTCATATACAGTTTGTAGCAATAACTCACAACTCCTCAAAGGAACAAGCAAGTAGCTTGGAAGAGGACCTTGTTATCCACTGCGAGGACATGGCAGATGCTCAAGACCTGAGGATACTTCTGGAGGCGACAAGAACACAACTGCTAGCACTTCTTCACAGGTCCTCACCCGACCATATTTGCACAAACAGGCAGACTGGAACTTCCTCTAGCCAGGGCTGCACTCCTGGAGGATCCCATGGGAGAGGGCTGAGCAGCCTTCCTCAGAGGAGGCCAGCATGTTACCCTAACAGTGGCTCCCACGTAGCTACCTGTGAGTACAGCCGTGCTTCCCTGTGCAAAGAGGAACTGCTCCGCTTTAAGACAATATTCTTGTACTTCATTAAAAAGCAGAACCATTAATTCTTTCCACCCCTTGGCTCCTTCAAATCTCTGTGCTTCTTCTAGGGAGAAATTTGATTCCCCTGCTAGACAAACAAAGACATATTTGGGGTGACTGCATAAGAATGCTCCCTCAAACAATGCTTTTCCTATAGGTGCCATGCAGCACCGATACCCCCAAAGTACTCCTAGAGAGACCTGCACTTTTTGAGGCTTCCTCATTCAGACACCTATAAAGTGCCAAGTTCTTTCTTCCTGCAGTCTCTTGGTAATTTCCATACAGATTTTATCAGGTCATTTTGATTTATGGTCTTAAAATCAAAGTCTACATTTCTTGAGAACTAAAGTAAGCAAAAATTAAGTAGCTATTTTCTACAGACGATTTTACCAGCTCATTTTGAAAGAAATACTTGGTTTGGGTATTCCAAACAACTACTATGGGTACAAAAGACTAAATTTTACTGAAATTCAACTGGAAGTGCTTGATGCTACTTAGAAAAGACTCAGATCCAAAAAAATACACCCGGAAGGTAGTGAATTCCTTAAGCAAACAAAATCAGAGCATTATCAGCTCTTGTAGATCCATATTTAGCATTCCCGTTTTGAACTGGATCAACGTAAGAGACCTGTGAAAGGGCTGAATATCAGCTGGTCCTCAGTGTAGCTCAAGCCAGTGCAATTGCCAAAGATTTCTTTCCAAATATTTTACTGAACTCTGTTTTCTCAACACTGACACAACTTTTAAAGAGAAGTAAACAATTTACAATAAGTCTGAATTAAATTTGATGTTTTCCTTGTTAATTGCCACATCATCATAGTAGATGCATTAGGAAATAAAGACACCAGAAACTACTCTATTTCTAACCAAACTGCTGTTGCATAGGAGATACTACATGTATTCCCTACAAAGAAGCAAAGGATGGCTCATACTCAGTCTTAAAAGGTACCCAGTTTTTCATACGATTAAGTTCACACAGAAAAAAAAGAAAAGAAAAAAAAAAGTAAAATAGTAGTATGGCGTGATGGATTCCAGGCATGCCCTATCATCAAAGGTGCCAGTCTGCTCTTCAGTCACTGTGAATGCAAAGGAGGGCTCAACACCTCTGTGAAGATGTTTAGTGTGTTCAGATTATGACCCTGGTTCTGTTAACATGCTAGATCCTTAGCACTTCAGCTGCCCTGCAGGATGGCAATCTTCTACAGGAAATAAGTATTATTCAACAGAATTTATTCTCAAGGGGTCAAATTTCTCTACTGGGTAGACAGATAATAGCACAGAGTGTGTAACCAAAGCATATAATTCTCAGTCTCTCTCAATGAAAATTAAAGTCATGAATTGTTCTTTTGCTATAAGCTGGCAATAAATAAAAGCAAACAGATTTTACTTCATAGGCTGAATGTTATACTCGGCAACATTTTTATTCTTGGCATCAGAGAAGGCCAAGGTGAGGTGGTTTGAATATTACCAATGCTTGCATGAAGTTGGCATGATTAAATTACTTAATGCTGTGTGTTTTGCAGTTATTGAGCCGTTCATCAATTTTTGTCTTTTTAAACAGAGGAAGAAGAAGCTACTTTGAGAAATGCATTTCTCAAAGAAGTGAGTGATTTCCAGGCTTACTATTATGCAAATATAGTATTAAATGTATACACATAAATATTCAGTCTTAAAAATATTTTTTCTCTTTTTTCTGAGCATAGTATTAATAAGGCAAAACAGCTATTGTTGAATATTCATATAGTAAACAGTTTTTGATGACATGCTGTCTTTGAAGTTACACAAAGATAATTTTGTGATATCAATAATGAACTTTAACTGCTTTAGCTGTGTTAAAAGAACTTAAAGGAGTATAAGGTACTACCAGTTTCTCCCTTCTGGAAGCTAAATTTCATTTACGTGAAGAGAAGGAAAATATCCTTATAACACTAAATTAAAATTCTCAGGTGAGTGATTCTTAATGAAATGTTTAAAATATTCTGGGATTTGGTTTACCTGACTTATCCCTTTGATCAATGACTATTACTATTTAGTCCACAAGCACAGAATAAAACTCATATATATATACACACACAGAGGTTCCCTAGAAGCCTGTTCCTAACATTTTTTTTCAGGGTGATGCAATTTCTTTCCACTATAAAAGAGAAGCTATTAAAAAAAAAAAAAAAAAAAAAAAAAAAAAAAAAACACCTCATGGCAGCAGGCATGACAGCTTTTAAAGAGAAAAGGTATTAAAACCAACAGACTGTAGAAGTTACTGTCGTAAGACCTTTTCTCCTATTGTTCCAAAATTATTTTCACCTTAGCATAAGCAAGTGGAGTACTGCTGTCCTGAGAATAACACGTTTGCTGGCCATCACTAACCAATGCAAAATGGTGACCCAAAAAAGGAAGAAACAGAAGGCTCACATACACAGGAATTCAGCATTCCCTACTAAATAAGATGTGCTTATGGGGCTAAATAGCCTACAGACGTAAGATTTACCCTCAGCACAAACATAAGATTTACCCTCAGTTCAAAGTAAATTTACAGATACCCCTTTTCAACTATTCAGACCATTATGATATGTGATACACAAGTTTGCATACAGTGCTTAATGCAAGATAATTTTTGTATTTTAGGAGAAAAGTAGAAGCTGAAAAATCTAGATATTGGCAATACCTTGCTGCAGTACATGTTAACTGAAATATACATTACTTGTTCTGTTCACTGTCTCAAGATATTTTTCTTACTTTGGAATACCTACAATTTAACAAAAAGGAAAGGACGATTAACCACAATTAGCATTAACCATGAGTGCTGCCGTGCTAAGAAACAAGACTGCAAGTTAGGAGACTGGGGTTTAATTCTTGGATGTGCTACCAAGTTGCTAGCGATGCTGACCAGCTAGCCACAGACACTGGAAAACGTTAAGGTATGACAGTGGACAATACTGCAGCAGAAAAGAAATTACTTATTGCAGAAGGAGAAATAGAAGAAAGATCTACAAAGGCAGTTTCCATCATTCACATTTTCCCTTCCGTGCTCCGTATGGTTCCTAGCCTTTCCACAGCTGCGCCTCCCTGTCTGCCTCTCTTCCTTTCCTCGCAGCTTCAGATCGTCCTTGCTTTTGCACTGCTCCCTCCTCCCGAGGCACTGCCCTTCCAAGGGCATGGTGAAGCAACAGCCAAGGGGGCCTGGCAAAAAGCCGACAAGGGCTGTGAAAGCTGAGCAGCCGAAGCTTTGCACTACGCCTCGTCTCCGCTAGTGAAGGGCCTTTGCTATTGGGAAAGAGCAATTCATGGAACCAGATACTGGCCTGTTCACAACCACACCGCTTGTAGGCAGGCAGCTCTGCTGGATAGTTAGTTGGTAACATGCTTCACGAATGTGCAAGGGAACCAGGCACTCACCTCACAACTGGTGCTCTCTGTGCCCCAGGTATTTTCCTCCAAGTCTATTCCTTCACAAGCCAGTGTTGGATGCATCTAGTGTGTCCTGCATGCATGGCCAAGTATCTTCACTCAGTGGGGAAGAGCGCACCAACCTCAGCATCACATTGCGATCCCCACGCTTTTCAGGTTGGTGCTGTTACAACAATACAGTATTCACACTACTAGTTTTACTTCTTACATGTTGATCCAGACAGCTCTAGTAAGTGGCTCTCCTTATCATGCAGACTTGCACTTGATAATGACTTGGCACGGTTCTCAAACTGGTGAATTGTCACCTTAGCTAGAGGAACAAAAAGATACACCCAACTTTGCATACTCCTGTTGTGCTCTTCTTTAGACTTCCACAAAGTTCTGAAGTCAAGTTTCTGACTTGTCTTTTCCATAGTGTGCAGGTGAATTGATCGGCAGTGATATGTTTTCTTCTGTCTATATCTAAAGTACAAATTCTAGCTATTCTAGCTTGTTACACATAGGGCGCTCTCTCTCTCTCTCTTTTTTTTTTTTAACCAGCCTGAGCTTGCTGAACAGTGCAATGATGTGCATGTAAAAACTGAAAGGTCTCTCCTCTGCTGTCAGCCATTATAATGGCATATAGCTAAGAAAAATAACTAGAAACCTTTTTGAAAGTGATAGCAGAGAAGGCCATTGCTATACTCAGAATAAGGACTATTCATAAAGAAACAAGCCAGAAAAAGAAGAAATAGCTGAGATTCCCAATAGGCATTTCTTTCTGCTCCAAAGCTACAGCAAGGTGCAAACAGCTCCAAATAACGCTTCCATGTCCTTAACTATTTCTATTTCAGAACTAAACCTAGAGCTTAGCAAAAGAGGATGAACTATTTGTCACTGAAACCAGCACAAGTTAAAATCTTAGTTGTTGATACCAAATGGACAAATCTGAAGAAAAAATTTAAAGCCCTTAGAAATTCAGCCATTTACTTTTCAAGTTATGGCACTGTATAATTTTACAGTATAATTCTTTGAGATGAAAAGTAGATAAGAAGCCTTCTTTGAACCAACACTTTAGTTCTATTACCTCAATTTTGCGATTCATTAGGACATCAGAGCACACTCTCCAACTGGATATAGGAGTTCTTGGAAGATTTTCTTTTCCCTTTTGGCAGAAGAAACTAAGGGAATTCAAACCTGCATTTAGCACCCTTACTTGTACAAGTAAAGTGATTTTCTGTCAAATGCAATCCTCAGAAATCCATGAACGAAGTACAAAAGCCCACTTTCGTATACTGCTTGCTAATAACGTTTGTTAATACTTGCTAATTCTTTACTATCTATACAAATACATAATATATTTGCATTTTGTTTGCTAATATTTCTTGCTATGAAAGCAACTTTTTTCTTATTAGGAAGAAGTGAGGACTTGTTTCCAGCTTTTCTCTAGTTACCTGTTTAAGCAGAAGATTAACATAAGCTCGTTTCATATGCCAATTAGCATCTATTTATCATAGGCAATTTTACACAATTCACAGCTTCTGTCCGAAGATCAGTCTTTACTTATCTTGGAGAAAATGCTAACTATCTTTAGTAGTCGCATTTGTCCTATTACCACACAGATCCTTATGTTTTACTGGTCTCACTGAGCATTGCTGATGATCTCTCTCACTATGACAATCTTGCAGAAGAAAACTTTTTTCTCTGGATACTGTGATATTAGTTTCATATAACGTTTGTTATCACTGAAAAGTTTTTATCTTTCAGGAGAGTTACAGCCTCCTACAGCAGATCCTACAGGATAGGCTGTATGTGGAATTCCCAGTGACAAAAAACAAAAACAACTCTCCTGCCCCAAGCTGAACATTTCAGTTCACCGTGACTCAAAATTCAGCAACACACAGCTACAGACCCTTAAAGCATGACTGATACTCACGTACCAGCCTCAACCGTGTATTAGTGATCATGCAAGCAAACAAAAGCGACTCGCTGGCTCAGCCATACCTAGCGCAGACTGCTGAACAGCACAGTCGGTTCGACCTCCATTTAGAGGCAGCAAAGCTTTAGAGCTATTCTTATTTTCCCGTCTGCCTTACTCCATCAGAAAGCAGTACATTTCCCAGCAACGTTGTTCTCCTGATAACCTGTCTGAAGCTCCTATTATCCTAGCAGGCTTCCACCTTCTGAGCCTGGAGACATGAGGTTTTGTTTACTAAGTTCAGGGTATAGGGTAATTGTCAGGGAGCCAGAAGAACTGGCTCTGTACTTAGCTCTCTAATTACAATCAATACCTGAGACAGAGTTTTCCCCGACAAGCCGGCAGTAACTGTGGCCTTGGATCCTTGAAGGAAGAGCCTGCCTCTGTAGCTATACTGGAATGTGTGTGTGTGTAGGTATAAATAAATCCAAATTTCACACACACAGCAATCATACCTATCATTGCTGGATTCTCCTCTAATGGGAAGCTGTTCCTGAAACACTCCTGATATACCTTCTCTCGCTTTGCATGCTGACAACAGTCCTTTCAATAAAAGCACACTGGTACAAAGGAAAATAAAAAGTGGTATCACATTCTTATTTCTTCACCTTTGCACAACTCTTTAGATACATCAAATGTTAAGAATTATTTTTATAAAGTCTACAGTCTCAAAGTTTCAAGTCTGTAGTGGATACCAGGTTCTTCTGCTTCTGTCTGTCAACATCCTTTGCCTAATAAAGCATTTCCAGCCAGCTCAAGCTCCATTCAAACTGTTTTTATTACTCCCTAAACAATTTTATTAACATGCTTTTTAAATTAAACTTGCCCACTGGCCTGCCGATTGGCGTTAAAAATCTTTAATATATTATTCAGAACAGAATTATACAAGCATTATTAGTAACAAGAGAGAAGATACTGCTTCAGCAGTGCCCCCCTCCATAACGTAGGGTTAGCTAATGACTGACAGCATAGGGAATAACGGTACTGTTAATATGTGAGGCCATCCTCCTTGCTTCTGTCTATCACAAGTACTAGAATCATTTAAATGAAATACTTTATACAACTAAAACACATTCCAGATGACATAATGAGCTACAGCTCTTGCTGGTTGAATGCATCTATTATTTCTAAAGCTAGGTTTAAGTCTATCTTCTCTCTGAGGGCTCAGTTTTGCCCTAAATTACACCAGTGTAATTCACTGCTGTGAATCATATGATAGCAGTATTAGGGGAATAGTCCATCCTTGTGAAGTATTTTTGCCTCACTTTTGAAAAAAAAAAAAAAGTCTATTCACTTCCAATATTTTTTTCAAAACTTTTCTAGAAGAACCAATTTGTAGAAAAAATGAAATACTGCTGGTTTAATAAGACAGTTAAACATAGTAATAATGTGACATGGATTCTTGTAAAAGATTTTTCTGAAATGTAAAAGACTTAGCTCAACGGAGATTGAATCAAAATGGAGCTTCCAGAAACAAAATATTAAAACTTTTTATCATCCCTATGGGGGGGGGGGGGGTGGGGGAGGGAACAATATAACAGAAGTTATACTTCCGTTTGCATATGTAATATTTTATATTAAAAGCCTAAGTTAGTTATGGAGTAATACAGTCAGTTTTGCAGCTCAAAATGTAGGGAGAATGCAGATTCAACGTTCAACAGACATTTCTGGGTTAAACCCCTGTATGTGATTACTCTGGAGTTTCAAGGCATGAGATTTAACAATCCAATTTGTTCTTGCCAGTTCTGTCTTCCCACTTCAGGCTTAAGAGCTTAAGCCATTTTTTCCCCTCAGCTTAGAAAAGTCAATCAAAATACCAATACAGAGAACGTATCTCTAATTAAGCAATGTTGTTAAGTATTCACAAAACTCCCAATTACTCCTGTATCCAAGCGTACTTGCTGCCAATATATGTTAACTAGAAAAACGATAGAAGACTGCCTTGGATTTTACAGCTGACCCAGATATTATTTGTCAGAACTTGTGAGCTTCGTAGATTCAACCAATCGATAAGTAAATCACTACACCCTCCACAACCGCACACAAAAATATGTATCTTTTCAGGTCAACTGGAATAAAGCATTTTTTATATTTTCATGGAAAACAAACAAGCAAGCAAGCAAAATGTCTCTCCGGTCAACCAAACCTTTGCTTAATTTAGTTATTTTAATTTTTCCTCACAAATTAAAAAAAATATATATAAGCCAAGTTTTTAAATTTTATTTTCAGCTTTTTCCAGAGGAAACATTTATCAATCTAATTCAAATTCATTTTTTTTTAGTGTGACTAAGTATGTATTTTAGTGAAAACATTTCAAACAAAATAGAAATTACCTGGTTTTCCTGTTAGTTTCTCTTCTAGTTGTTCCCCTCAGACATATCCTATTTGAGATTATCAAACTTAACAATATACATCACAGAATGACATTTACAATATCAATGTAAGCAACAGCAGACTTAGTAACTAGCAACCAGGAACTTGCTCAGGGACCCAACAGCTGAAATTAAACCTTCACAAAAAGTTAAACAGCCATGGTTTTGAGCTAACCTGCATTGAATTTGAAAATGTAATTTATGACTTACTAATCACAGCTGTTAAAACGTTGAACTTGTGTATTGTGTATAGAGAGCACACAATACTCTTCTTGTAAATCATGTAAAAGAAGTCCAGTTTTTGAAGTAGGACTGTCTTCTTTCTAAACATGCTAAAGACATCAAATGCATTTCACTGGGAGACTGAAATCTCATTTTAGAAAGTAGGGAACTCTTTCAACAGAAAGTAGCAGACCTGCTGAGCTCTCTTCCATCAAACAGCTTTTAATGGCTTCCCAGCTTGAACACTCTCAAGACAGTTCCTTCTAGGTTTCTAGGAGAGCCTTGATCTTACCGTCATTTCTGAAGAGTGACCTTGCGTTTGCTCCTCACCTCATGCAGACCCTCTACTTTCTCCAGACATCTCCCAGCTTGTAACTCTGCCACAACTCCATCTGGCCCTTCTTGAGTTCCAGAAGCTTTTCCCACCTGACCACCCTCCACTGCCCTAAGCAACTTCTCTCACTCTCCACTGTTTTCCACCTGACCTGACAAACACCAGGACAGATAATCAAGAAAACCTCCATTCCCACAGACTAACCTGCACTGTGCCAGCACCCCCAGAGTAAGTCCTCTATCAACAAACATAATAGTTACATTCTTTATAATACTCTGTAGCATGGGAAGCCTGAACCAATTGTCTCTGTTGCCAAATCTTTGCTTTTGGCTCTGCACTTGCATAACTACACTTGTGGCTGTTCTTTAACATCCACAATAATTTTTGGTAGGAGCAGTAAGTTATAATGGGTGGTTGTTAGCAAAAGTATTGAAAATGCTGGAACTTCTCAACTAGTCACACAAACCGTATTTTCAAAACAGTTAAGGTAGCTGGGTATATACGACAATATGCCAGAGGACAGCCTGATGTGTTGTTTATACAAACTTCTACGGCCTTGATGGCACGTGGCATAGTACTTATTGGGCGCAGTTCACACCATCAATCATTAAGGAGGTTTCAACCAAACAACACTCAAACAACAGTACAAATAAGTATCTCTTCTCTCCTTGTCTCCTCCTTATGCACATATGTGTCATTTCACACGTTCAAGATGTGGGCACCAATTTTGTTTCTGAAGAACTGACTAAGATTCTCTCATAAAGTAAAATAAAGAGTTTGCAACTGAGAGAAGACATAGCATAACTTAACTCTGCTGTCTAAGGAGCTGCAAAACTTAGCTGAGGATACCCTTTTCCAGGTGTAGTAGATTTTTCTTGTCAGAAGCCTGATTGACTTTTGAAGACTGCCAAGGAAAATTATGTTCCAGGAAACATTTCAGTTACAGAACCATTTCCCTTTGATTCCACGTATGCCTCTGACAACAGGCTCCTTGATGTGGAGTAAGGAAGGTGTCCTGCATATCTCGTCAGCTGCATTGGTAGTTCTCTTGTCAAGTGGATGCATCTGCTTGTCAAAATTTGCCATATTTTTTTTAAACTTGTTTCTGAAGAGACAGTTTCTATTACCATTTGATCAAAAATAGTATGTGCTGATTTTCCATTTATTACCTGCTAAAATCTCACGTCTGTTTGGTTGCCAGCTGGTAGTTTCATGCATTTTGGGGTAGATTATCTGAGTATGTTTGATATATTGCATCTTTATGGCTAAGAGGAACATTCCTACAGTTTATATATATGTTGGCAGTGGCAGAGAGTGGAAGATTTATTCTTTGACTTCTAAGACAAGGTGAAAATTTGACTCAGGAAGGACTGAATTATAGAAGTCTATGAAGTATTTAGTGGTTATTTTTAGAAGTTTCTGTGGAGGAGGCCTTCCCCCCCCCAATAAAATTATTCCTTTAGTTGGTTCAAAAAAGCACAAAAAATCTATAGGTTGTCCAGTTACTACATGCAAAAAGTTGTCAAGTTTTATCTATCCTTTGTAAAGTACACATATTATTGAACAGGACATTGCATTTTTTAAAATGACTTGAATTCTTTTGGGTATTAGGCTGCCTCTAAAAAATGGAATTTTTAGGAGCGGACAAGGCTACTTATTAGAAAAAATATCGCAACTTTCCTGCGAATTGAGAAACATAACAAGAAACTTCTGTGAGTTATATTATGGGCCCCAGCTTGAGCTTTTATTCTAAACAGCTACTCTGAAACGTTTGGACCAGTGAAGATAATTATTGTTCTATCTACTATCCCTTGAAAAAGATACATATGAGATTTTGGACTTGTTCAAGCAGTTTCAAAGTACATGATCCTGAGAGATGCTGAATACTCACAGATTACAAATTCACCATTGCTCTAATATCCCCAGTACAATTCCTTTTGCTTTCCTCTAGTTACCTAGTGTTTTTGGTTTTATTACAAGCTCAAAACAGCTTCACGCTGCCTCACACTACATATATTATTGCGTATTTTTTATAATAAAAGGCTCTAAAACTTGCTGGGAATTCTGACAATAGCCCAGATCCCCATTGCCTTAGCCACAGAAGCACATTATAGCAAAAGAAGAATCAGCCTCATCAATTATGAACACAGAAAACCCAAAGCTATAATAGTGCTTTGTATTCTGCAAAGGCAAGAAGAAAGACTGACAAAGTTTGAAAAGAAAGGCATCATGATGCCTCTTCATTTCATTCAACTCTTCTCCTTGCACTTCAAGATTTTTGGAAAAATCAAGCTATTAAGGGCATTCATGCAAGTCACACTAGTCAGCAGGTAGGATCTAAGAATGACTAACATTAGTAAATGAGGGAGAATTGGAGTTAGCTGAGAAACAAGTCATTGGTGGAGGACAGAAGAGTCTGAAGAAGACAATTATTGTTTATGGTTCTAGGTCTGAAGGGAACAGTAACCAAACACTGAATCTCTTCTTTCACTATTGCTGCTTTAGGTACCTGTTATTTTTTATTAAAGATTGGTATCTTTATTTAATATCAATGTGAGATTTTTTTTTTTTTTTTTTTTTTTTTTTTTTTTTTTACTTCTGTGAGCACCAAATCAGCTCTGAACAACTCTGAAGCATAGGTCGCTTTTAAACTGTTTGGTGGATAAAAATGGGCAAGGCTGAAAACTGGCTCATTTATGAGATTGGCTTCTGCTTACACCTATAGTTATCTATTACAATTTTTCTGTTCTCCACTAAATTTCATGGAACTCTCAGTACTGTAGCTAATCACTCAAAAATATATGTATATAAATATATATATGGAAAGCAGACTGCTGTTGGTTTGCCTTCAGCTATTTTATGTGCTGGGTTGTGGCATAGGTGTTTTGATTTATTCCATATAATTTTGGTAAGCCTTGCGGCTTATTAATACAAGTGCTGAGTGTTGCCTCTCCCCCTCTCCTAATGTACATCACTGCTTAGATTAGATTAGGTGGGAAATCCTCTAGCATGATATGCATAATATATGAGCCCAGCCAGTTCTTGACAAGATGACAGCACTGCACAGACTCCCACAGTTGACCTGATGCTGAGAAGTGGTTTTCTTCTTCCTCCCCATGGGGCACTTTCCCATCTCAGCATGCAAGCAACTGCTGACAAGACAGTTTATATGTACTGACACCAAGCACAGCCAGCTGGCTAAAAGAAAATTAAATCTCACACTGAGAAAGGACCCACTATCAGCTGAGCTTGCAATCAATTGTAACTGTGCCAAGTACCATCATTAAGAGACAATTTTTGTTTCATAGTGTTGTTCAATACAAGCGATTCCTCTCTAGGCAAAAACCCCAAAGATTAGGGTTATGCAAGGCAGACAGTCAGGTTCCAGCTTCGTCATGTATCATCATAAACTTCAGGGCAAAAATTTTAAACTGCTTGGGGAGGGAATGAGGTAAAAACAATGATGAGAAAGAAAATGGAATTAGCAACTTGGTAAATCAAGCAATTTTTGTTGTAAAAGACAAGGTCTGAAAATTGAAGAAAACTCCAGAGCTAAACAAGATTTATGGGCCACAGTACAACAACATACAGCAACTTCCCTAATTTCATAATATACTTTCATTCCTCATTGGAACAAGAACAATTTTTTTTGAACATTTTCATGAAAACAGGGTTTTTCTGTTTGAAACCTTAGGCTTTTTAATTCATGAAGGTGTTGATATGTACTTAAAAGATTTCACCTTCAGCTCAGGAGTTAGATAAGGTCCCGGATTTGCAAGACAAACGTCAAATGTCTTCCATAAAGAATGATTTGGTGTAAAAATCCTCTGCTATGAAACAGAGGAGGAGCACAAATAAACAAGAGACTCTTTCCCCCTGGCTAGAGGCCAACTGCATAGCTGCAGAGTGTCACTGAGACAGTGCTTCTGTTAAAACAAACACATCGGCGTATTTATTTGGTAGCAAAACTGCTCAAACCAACTCCAGTATAAAGGCTTCCAATTAATGCGATTTTTTGGTTTGTTAGCAATTTCCCTTTTCATATTTCTGTTTTTGAAAGAATTCATGAATTTTAGAGAATTACATTTTTCCGTGGTGAAAGTGACAGAAAACATTATTTGCAGTTGACATTTACCAAAACATTCATTTTATTTTAAAACATTATTTAAGAATGAAGCTATATGACTTTTTCTTTTGACTTCTGTAAAGTGGTACGGACATTTTTCTACTAGAAATTATAGTATTTGCTATATGAAAATTCTGTAAGGGAGAACAGATTCTTAAAAAAGATGTAGCTTTCAAGCATTTTCATGTGAAAGTTTTCTTCTCTAGAGAGTTCGAGATCTACCGTCCGAGCACAGAAATCCTTAGAAAATGCCAACAGAAGCCTGAATTACACTGTATTGAACTTTAACTTTAATCTATGTTTTAAAATTTATTTCATTAGACCAGTGCAAACACTATTGTGCGCACACTTAAATAATTTTAAATCTGATTCATATTGATTTAGCATAAGTCAAATCCTTCTCAATTTAAGGTAAGTCAATACAGGACAGGTTTAATTCACTTGATGGCTCCCGGCATGGGAGCTTAATAAAATCAATTTAGCACCTAAGCTTGATTGATCAATGCAAACTACAGCCAAACCATCAGAAGTGGAGGAAATGGCACTATTTTATAGGCTAAAAATATACTAGTAGGAAAAAACAAAACCAATAAAAGAGATGAGACTACTACAAGAGGTCACTGCACATACACATCCTATGCTATGATGCACTGAAATTCTACCATGAACCCCTATTATTGGAAATCCACCTGCATCTGCTTCGGGGACCTAAACTCCTGGATTCACAGGAAAATGCCATGTCTATAGTTAGTCAATGAATAACAAAGCCTTGCATGACTTTTCCAAGGGAAAAAAACAAACAAAAACCAGACTGAATGGTATTTCAAAACGACGCAGAGGCACGCTATGAAAAAACCAAAGGGGAGGAATGGAACTCCAAAACACTATCACCCTAAATTTAACACTCTCTCTCAGATCCAGGGGTTTCTTGATTATAAACCTAAACAGATCATCAGGCAAAATATAATGCAGATCACTGAAAGACTTTAAAATGACACAATAGGCAATAATGTTTGATTCAGCACAACTGCTTCTAAGTTGGTGGTTGAGTCTTGGCCCTGGTTTTCTCACATAAAACAATACTGCCAAGAGAATGCATACCAGATGCTAAATACGCACATGTTTCACACATTGCTTGAATTTGTTCATCACTGACTTCCTTTGGGATAAAAGGGATATTGTCAAAATGATAATGATGGTGTAAACATTTTGGCCACTTCAAGCATTTTCTGAATGCCAGATAAATTCAGAATAATTTTTAGCAGCAGGCTTGCCAGAGCATCAACTAAAGCCTTCATTATAGCTATTCATATCTCTATAATAATGGCTGCATCAGCAATTCTGTTATAAACACTTTTTGGAGGGTTTGACAGTTTGGCTGCAAGAAGTATTTTTGGATGAAACTTGGCATATAAGCTGTCTTAGATATAGTTTTTTGTGTTTGTTTAAAACTGTTCATCTGTTTTCAAGTTAGATAAAGTCGGAAAAAACCCAATGTTGTTTTAGCTGGTTTAAATTGTTCTTTTTTGATAGCAAAAAGTAAAAAAAACACTGTGTTTTTTCTTTTGACATACAAATTATGTAAGAAAAAAAGCCAGGAGCCACATGCATTCTAGTCTTGTAAACATGTAGGTACATATGCATATTTGCATTTAGGCTAATTAAATGTACCCAGGTTAACTGTGGCATGACCCAGATGTTAAGGATTAAATGAGAGAGAAAAAATTACATGGAGGAGTAGTGATATAGAAGCCATTCCAGCTTTCCACCTTGGAGGAACCACCTTGGTAACACCAGTAAAATCACCAAATGATTCTAAAAACCCACGTGTAATGGAGAGTCCTCTTATAAATGTCGCTAAAGAACTATCCAATTACAAAGGGAAAACTTGACAGATCACCCAGGTTTAATTCATCCATTATGTAAATCAACGGCTTCGATGGCACTGATCTCTCAAAGGGCCTACAAGACCCACAACCTTTGCTGGATGTTTGTTTCACCAGAATCTTGTTAACTAGAAACCTGCATTTTTGAGGAAAGGGGCTGAAAGATTCCAGCAGCTTTATCCCAACAATGATCTCAGAAGTTGGAAAGTGGATGAAAGTCCATCAAAAGCCAGTACTGCTCTATCACAGTGAAAGATGGAAAAGATGGATGACACTGGGAGGGTCATCCAAATTAGCACAACAGAGCTAGGCATAGGGCAGACTATACTGTAGAGAAAAGGTTGCATAGTCAGTGCCTTTGGCTGGAGAAAAGCTTTAATGATAGGTTTTTAGAATCTTATCCCATACGGTGTCTACTTTACCAATCTTTTTACTCCCTTTTCTGGTTGGGGAAGAAAAAATCTAAAAACCTGGATTATTTTGTTCTTTTAGGATGATTAAGAAGTAGAAATTAAGGAGGGCTGCCACATAACAATGCTGGGAAAAAAAGCTGAAGACAGTTTCGTAGCTACGTTTTCATTTCCAAGGACATGTAAATGCATTTCAAGAAATAAAATATCCAAAATTATGCCAAATTCCAGCCCTGGCGCACTAAATAATCTGATGTCCTTGAATCCCCAGCATGGTCAGCTTCCTGATGAATCACATTCCATATTTTGCTCTTTACTTCCAAAACATGCAAGTCCTGTTTGGATTAGTTGGGATGGCACATTAGCTTTTCATCTTGCAGTTTTGTAAGAGCTCTTGTGACGGATGCACCTTTACCACCTATTTTGACTGACGTCTCTCTTTCTCACTTTGCTGGACATTTTGCCTTCTGAAGCAATAGACCTTGGGAATGCTACAGGCCCATGAGTCTGCAAGCTGTATAATAGCCAAAACAGCATAACTAACAGTTTGATTATTGAAAACAATACCTGACTCTTATCGGTCCATCTGAGATAAAAAAAAAAAAAAAAAAAGACAACCTCCTTGCATCAACTATTTTAAAGGAAATTCTCCTCTGCTTTGTGCTAAAGTAAATCATATCTGATCTGAAGACAAAGCAGGGGGGGCAGATAACCCTAGGCAAAAAATAAATTGGAAACACCAGAGCTTTTGTAATTCAGAAACCAGAAAGAAGATACAACTTTGCATTATTAACTAAAAGAGAAACAACTGAAATCTGTGTTTCATTTAATGCAGGGAAGTTATGAGCACACCTTCTATTGCAGTTTTATAATCTGCTTGCCGGTGCCCCTTTTCATCAAGTAACAGAAAAGTCAGGTTTTCAGAAACTCAGTACTGGAGTTTACCCACTTTAGATCATCTGGCATCCTTTCATTTTGTTCTGACCAAAGGACACTGAGCTTTCATTGATCCTAACCCAGTCTATTTTCTGTATCTATATGAAATATAACTTTTCATCCATAAACCTACATATTCATTCGTGCCCACTTATTCTGCCTACACTCCTCTGGGCATTAATCTACTTCACTGTCTTCATCTCTTACAGTAAAATCCTCACCTTTTTCAGTTCCACTTATATAGTGCTCTTTTGCTCTTCAATTTTTATTTTTCTCCATTTAGACAACTGAAATAATGCCAATGAGATTTAGTGCATAGTCTATTTACTGGTAATTTCCTCTTGTTTTGAACTTTCTGTAGTCATTAACAGCAGCAAAAATTGTGACCAAAATGGATATAAAATGCCATCAAATCAGGATGACTGAATTTGTTGCCAGATCACAGGTCTCTGTATTTAACAATTTACATAATTTATTTATACCAAGTTAGAACAATGAGGAGATATTTATTTTTCCTCTTTTGTGTAACCTCACACACTGAGAAGGCTCAGGATTACTAGTCCCTTGATGGGTAGATATGATAGCCAGCTTCCCTACTAAGAATCCTGAGTTTCATCGGATTTGACTGACAACTTTCCTGGCAGTTAAATCTTCCTTCGTTTCCTGAAATGGCTGTATCTGCCAAGCAGTGACACATTCTCCCCTCGTACAGTTATAATCTTTAGAGCTCTGCAAGGAACGGGGAAAGCTCTATTCTACACATGAGAATGAGAATACATTTCATCATAGTGGAATATTATACCAACTTCATTCATGATGTATTCATATTTGGATATACTAAGCTTTCAATGAATATAGTTATCATCAACAGAAGGGTTATTACCAGAAAGAAGGAAAAGAAACTTTTTCACAAAGTGAAATTAATCTGGACGAAGCTTGATTTTATGAAAACTGGATCTTAAAGCTTTGCAAGTACTAGAAAATGAACACTTATTCACAAGAGACAGCAGAAGCTGTAAAAAAATGACTTTTGCTTAATTTCCTTGCTGGCAAACCTTTGTATTTGTTAATATACTGGTACCACACAGCACAGGGGCTCTAGCTGCACATCTTGGACATACACAGAATGTGTCTTTCATCACTGTCCTCAGGAAACTGCTGTGTCCCAATTCTGTACCACAGTCACTTGGGTAAGAATTATAGAATATACTTTGACCTTTCTTTTCCAAGATGTATTAAATCACCTTCGATCATGAAAAAAGGGAGAAAACTACGTGATAGATGGTCTCAAAGCACCAGCCTTCCTGGTGCATTACCAGAATCTTGTGAACAGGAAGAGGCTTTTCTTACCTCTCTCTGAAGATGATGCTTAATGTCTTTTTTCTAGATATGCTGACTATAAATAGGTTAGTGCCATTTTGTGACACCAAAATTAAAGAAACTCTTTTCTTCTTAGCAAATTAGCTAAAATGGGACTGTCTCGGAATTAGGTCTGGGTAGCAAACTTTAATATTCTCATATGTCTAAATATAAATCTACATTTACACAATGCCTAATGTGCTCCAGGTACTTTGTTACACAATGAATAAACATAGAACAATCCCACTGGAGCCACTCTGGATTTACTGAAAGCAAATGGTAGAAGAATTTACATTTCCACTTAAGACCTCTAAGTCCTGTAATTCAATCCATTTCCCCCAAATGTATGTATGCTTTATCTAAATAACAACTGCTACACTGGGTCTTAACAACGTGTCCACACTACTGTCCACAGGGTATTGGTAGCGACTGTGCAAAAAGCAGTGACTATTCTGTGACTGTTTCTCCTGGCAAAAGCAAGTGAGAGCTCTTATGGGGTCCTGCCCGTGTCCGGGATTGCCCTGGCCAGAGCGCACGGCCCGGCAACGGCAGTGCTCAGCTTACGCATGCAGTAGTCACCAAACCTGCTTCAAAATTTTATCTTGGGTAGCTGCTGTACTCTGGTAAGGCAAATGAGAAAATCTTCAGCAGTCCAAATAAAGGTGCTGTAGCATTTAACGGAGACATGAATACCACTGCAGTTGCCATCAAAGGTGATTTAGTTTGTAGTCCTACTAAATTATTGGCACTTCTCAAAGCTAATGCTCTTGTGCTGATAATGTGTAAGTGAGTTCTGGACATCTTCGTGATGAATGCTGATAGATGCAGCAGCTGGTGGACATGAAACAGCTGGGGATTGGGTCCTGAAAAGGCACTTGCTTGCAATATGTGGGTTTGGCTCATTAGGTAAATGTTTAAGGTGACAGCAGTGAAATAGTTAATATTTTTTTTGAGGAAAAATACACTTTTAACTGTTATTAATTCAGTTTAGCAAATGGAAGTGAAGAGTAGGATGAGAGTGTACGATCGAAGAAAGTACTCGGAGCAGGGAGCTGGTAAACGAGTTAAAGGGATGGGGGAGGACTTGTGTCAACCAATGCACACTTTCCACTCGGAGCAGAACACCACTCGGCTAAATTAAAAGGGACCAGCCTGAACAGTGACAACAAAATTACAATGACATGCATGTTTTCAATTTCTTTTGGACTGAGGCCAGTATGTACATTTAACATGACAATTTTTAGAAGGGATTTTCCTTTTCTGGATAGTTCTAGTATTTCTCCAGATCAAACTACATTCTTAACTGTACACAGGTTATCTTCTTTTCTTCCCATGCCCTTCTTCCAGCCTACGTCTCTCCACAGATGCAAAATACATGAACTAACTAAGCAATTCTGCCTTTAAACAAGTTGCTACTGTTATTAAGATTTGTTGGCTAGTAACACACAAAGGCAGCATGATTCATTTTGCTTAGTAAATGCCCCTCCACACAACTCTAAGCAACCACAGAGAGCTTCAGACGCTGCTCCTCTGACTGTATGATATATTACCTAGTTTTAATTATCCAGCTTCTGAATAAGCATCACCTCACTCTGTTTGAGTGTTTACCCGCTGTTTACCATAGGCTTGCTTAAATAGGAAAAGACGACTGAACATCTGCAAGGGTGGCAGAATCTAGCCCTTTCTGACTGAGCCAGGTTCACAAAAGTCCCTGCAAAGTGCACAAGAAAAGCTCAAAAGGTTGTGACTTTCAATTCATTTGCTGGGAAGAATGTGCGCTAGGAAGAGCGTGTGGACAAGGTCAGTGGTTACAGGCGCTGTATTCACTATTACTCCTTTTATATACTCTTAAGACAGGATAAAATTCTTTGCCATCGAAACCGTTTTTCAAAAACCAGGCTTTTGGTTAAACATCTTACTTATTGGAAGTCTGCTTTCAATGGAAAAAAGAAGACTTTTTATTGAAAACATTTAGTTTTCTGTTTCTCATTAAAGGCTAATTTTTTTAAACTAAGATGTGACCATGCAGAACATCATTTAAACCCTCCAGCATTTCCAGGTCAGGATTTGAAGGCAGAACACTGCTTTTTAGACTACTGGAACAGACACTCGTGATGCTTTTGCTGGACAGAAGGGACAAAGATTATTTATGGTGCATTACATGATCTACAGGCTGGATACAGAGAACTCCACTGCAGCACATAATAGTTCATCTGAATTATAATGTCCTCATTGTTAAACAAAAGATTCTGACTATAAATATTTGGGGGTTAGGATCTTATTGAGAAAAAACACCATTTGCTTCAGGAAAAGAGGAAAAACATTTTTAGCGTGTAAAATATTTATAAGCTCAAATCCTCCACTCTTACATCTTACACTCCAGAAAAAATCTTTTGTTATCTTTAACTAATTCAAGTAAGTCAGTATAATGCCACTTTTCCAAGAAAGCTTTTTGCTTATGCAAGTGCAATAGCATTATTGCAGCTCCAAATCCAATTGCCAATAACACAAGAGCAGTGCAAGGAAAAGCGTAGCTGAGTTGTGGGAGTCTTCTGTGATCCCAAGCATCCTAGTAACTGTGGAAACTAGAATCCTGTATGAACAAAGACCAAATCTCACCTGCTATAAACATCTACCCTTTGCAGCACTGGTCTGTTAGAAAATGTGACTTTTGCTGTTTAGGCTATTGCTTCAGACTGTTTGTTACTTTTCTTGTGACCTGCATTATGCTTTGTGTTTGTTTTTATTTGAATGGAGGGTGGCAGGCTATATGCAGGAAAATTAACTTGGGATTTTGCCCAAAATTAAGTATTTTTTCATGTTTTTCTTCCCTTTTTTTTTGAATATAAACCAGAGCAATATGGACAGGATCGCCTGACTCATTTCCACATATGACAGACAGTGCATCTGAGCACCTGCCTGCAGGAGGTGACAGGCTAGTTTATTATTCCATTGCACCACCTAACTCCTGATACAGAGTCCATGAAAGCATCAGAAAACCATTCTACTGAAATAGGGATCATTTCTGTGAAAATAATATGGCTCCTAACCACGTATAGCATACTAACGTGTAAAGATAAAACAAGAGTCGGAGCCACACATTTGCTTTTTATAGAAAAATACAGATTTTTTTTTTTTTAGGAACTGCTTCTTAAAGGAACACAAACAAGGTCATTTTTCTTGTTGTTTTAAAAGGATCACCTTCTCCCTCCACCCTTTCTAGCCACTGGATAAATCCTCTCGGTTCTTTCACAGTGCCCAGCCCAGAGAGACGGGATAACGGGGCCCCACTCGGTCACTCGCTGCAGGGAGTCCCCGACCACGTATTCCTGCTATGAGCCTGGAAGGATGGTCAGCAGATGTGCTGCTACTTTGCAGAAATTAACCATGCCTTAAAAAAGCAGGGACAAACTCCCACATGAAGCAGCAGCTCTCCACAAGTATGGGTTCTCCCCCTTGTGCTCACCTTCTGGCCCTTGTACTGTAGCAAGGCCACTACTAAAAGAAGCAACAGCTTTTCTGTAGAAGTTCACTGACTCAAATCAGGTCTGACAGCAGTAAAAACACTGGCAGTCACCCACTGGCTGTATTTCTCAGTGTTTTAGTGCTAAACAGAAGAATATATGTAATACTTTACAGAGGAAAATGCCATCTTAAAATCTGTGTATCGATTAAACACAAAGCAACTTAAAATTCTAGTTAGAATGACAGATCGACACTTACAGCAATTTTGTTAACAAATCTCACAACAGCTATAAAAAAAGCTTGAAAACACTGGCATATGTAAACAAAGAATGTGAAGAAAGTCAATCTTCAGCACCTCATTTTCAACACTGAATTGTCTGGAGGCACTAAACTAAGTATCACACACAGACACTGACAGCAGCCATGTGACGCGTGCAAGGCTTATTTTTACTTCCTCAGCACTGTAAGATTCAGTAGTAAAAAGCACCTCATTTGTTTTGAATAGAATACAGTCTCTCCCATCTCTCCCAAACAGTAAACTAAATCCTTCAAAGATCTGGAAACATTCGGTAGTAATGTTTAGGAAAATATTAGTATATTAATGGGAATAAGTCTTACTAGAGTTGATGTGCTGCATCTCAAATTTAGAATATTGTTGCTTGTCTGACAACACTTTGGACAGTGGCTGATTTGTTTTTTCCAATAAATATCACTCGGATCTCAATACAAGCATTTCAAGCACAGGATACTTGTGCAACATTTATGCTATCTAACTTTAAGGGGACTGATTACTAACTGTGTATTTCCTTCCTAATTGGTTTCCTTCACAGAAAAGTATGACATTGATAAATGCAGTCTTACTCCTATCATTTATCATTTAGCCCCGAGAGAGCCAATTTAAGGATAGACTCTCACTGTACTAGGTGCTGAAGAAACATGTAATAAAAGAGTCTTTGCTCTGGACAGCCTAGAAAATCATCATTTCTATTCACTTCTTTAAGCACTAAACTTACTGCATCCAGGCTCTGAGCTGATTTTTAATATATTTGTCCTTCCTTCATGCTGTTATTGAAAATCTGAATTACATCTTCTTGCATGCTAACAAACTTTAGATTAATGCCCTCTGCTTGTCTCATAAAAAGCAAATTTGAGAACACACCCATGTATATATTTACATATATATGTATGTGTATATATATGATAAAAAGTCTTTTAAAACAGTATGCACACACACATACACTCCCATAAAGAAAATTCCCCTGAAAGGCTTCAGAGCTGGAACCCTGTTGAGCAGAGCACGGCATATGTTATTGTGAGAAGTGGGAAAGTGACAGATGTTGAAGACATTTCTGAACAACACAATTGGGCCCATAGATAGATACAACCGTATCTGATCAGGCAGACAGCTCCATTCATCTATTTGTAGAACAGCCAGGAGGTCTCTAATTGTTTTGCAGATCACTTAGCAATTAATGATGCTGTTGCCCTTGGACAGACCATGCTACAGATCAATATTTTCTGGCAAAGTCAAAGCACGGAGTAGACATAATGATGGTGAGGTTAGTCTATTAATAGAGCCCACCAGGAAAGGTAGTGCTGTGAGACCTCTTGGATAAGATTTTTTTGCTTTCACAAACAAGTATTATTTATATTGTTGACGTGAATCAGACAAACTTGAATTGTAAATAAAATACATACTAGCAAAGATATTTATCTTTCCTTGAACTGACAATAACTGTTAATGTATGTTCCTTCACAGCATTTTCTTAAGCGTACTGTATTTTCTCTCTGAAGTTCTCATCTCAAATAACCACAATCCTTTACAAATTCCATTCCATGAATATAAACCTACATTAAAACTTGCACAAAGACAAAGGCAAGGCTGGAAAAGAGGAGAGGCTGCTGAGCAGACTAGTGGGTGATCAGAAGTGAGAGTCTTAAAATGGGAGAATGATCCCACGTCTGAAGGGTACAGATGGTAAGAGAGCCTGGGCTCTATTTCCCCCTATTTCACCAGCACATACATGTTACGGATACTGCTGCTGTGTAACAGCTGTTTTAAGAGAGATAAACCCCACGTCATAAGCATTAAAATACTCAATTTGGAATACTGGTTCCTCTGATTGCTACAGACTGTGTACGTCTGTACAAAACACTGGAATTAAACTGACCTGACTAAGTAGCCCATAGTGAGCTTATCAAAGAAGAAGTGCATTTTATGTTAGCAAGGTTGATCCTGTTTCTGTTATTCTCAAGTGAAATCTCAGTTTTGGGGTATGGGTAAAATTTGGTGTCATCAAAGTAAATGGTAAAACTTCATGTGATTATATCAGACTTGGGATTTTTATCCATTATTTTCCTAGCATGAAAACTGGCCTTCAATTTCCTGTTTGAAACACATCTGAAAAACACACCAAAATCAATTTTAAGCAAACATAAAAAAGTGTAAAATTAGAATTTTTTTTAATAAAAAGGACGGATTTTTACTGCTTGCATGACTCAAAATGGTTATCATATTCAAAAAAATCACTGTAAGTGAGGACTTGCTTGGATTTCTATTACAGCTTTAAATTATAGCTTTTGAGTGCCTCAGGAAAATTTTAATTGGGAAAGAACTGTAGTTTGAAAATCAATTATTTTCAGTAATTGTCTATTCCAGTTCTTCACTAACTACCCATATAGCTATCTGTGTAAAACAAATCTTATCAGCCTAAAATCAGCTATGTGGGAGCATCTCAGTGAACAAGCAGGTATCTTATATACTCCCAATATTTGTATAATGACACCACAAATTCTCCAGTTGTGTGATTCTATGACCTTCACTGCAATTATTCCAACAGGTAATTTGGCCATGAAAAGCAACCTGGGGTTGTCCCCTGCTTTAGGAAACCTATGGGAGATCAATGAAGAGACAGGAAAACTTATTTTAAAGAGAACCTGAGAAGCTCATGGGTATGCCTCATCTGTCAGGAGATCTTATGATGCTCCTATTCAGATCACAAGTAGTGGAGGCAGCTTCTGATGGTACCTGAGACTGAGCTCAGAATGGCACCCATCTGCTCTCCATCTCCAAAGCTAGGGAGAATCTCTAGGGAGCCTCATTAGGCAGCTATCAAACAGATCTTCATGTACCTTCATGTGCCTTCTCATGTAATCCAGATATGTAATCAACCTATAAATAGTCTCACAAAGAATTTAAAAAAATATAATAAAGTCTTGTCTCATACTGCTTTCTATGCTACCTCACCTTTGCTAAATTCTTTACAGGAACATATTGAAAAGTGTTTTGAATACTTAAAAATTATATTCTAAATTATCTAATCATCTTCCTTCTTTGAATGTTTTTATTGTGCCATTTCACTCACAAGACATCCCCAACAGAAGCCGTATTTGGAATCAGTCCATTTCTAACAGAGTTCTCCATACAAAAGCATATGAGAGAAGGAATAATGGACTGCAGAGTCAGAGACCATAGAGGCAGGCCATCTCTCTGCGCCAGGACATGATCAACTTTAACTAAGTGACAGCTGTCAAATGATTGTCAAATCCATTCTTAATGAAGCCTGTTTTGGAGTCTCCCCACACTCATGATTTCACCAGTTCTCATCAGGACTTGCTCAAGCATCTCCCTCTCATTTCAGCAAACTTTAGTTTCAATGAGACTTTTGGGGCTCTGACAAAAATCCCTCCCAAACTTGGCCTGCTCTTGTCCCTGGGGCCATGACATTCAGCCCCATGACAGCAGTTTAGAGGCCATCACTGCATGCCTGATTCCACAGAAAGGAATAAGGTGCTGCAGACCAAGAGCAGGGAACTGAAGGAAAAGCTCCAGTATCTCTTACCACTCTTTCCTCTGGGCAGCCTCCCACCACCCACAGAGCTGTTTCCCGAAAAGCAAATGATGGAGGAGGGAAAGTCATGACAGGCAGCCATATATGCATCTCCTCAGCTACAGGCACTTGTTATTCTGGCCAGGGAGTCTGCCTGCTCTTGGTGCCATAAAGAAGTCGCTTGAGGGTAGCTCTGCTGTTGCTATGATTTTACTACTGCTTATGCAATTGCCTATTTTGTCTTTCTATAAAGTCATCATTGGTTCCAATGTTATTTAATCTTACCATTAGAAAGCTTTTTCTAATGTTTAATGTAAATCTCTTTTCATGCATTTCAAGTTTACTGATTCTTTTCCTATCCACAGATATGGAGAAGGATTTTTTTTTTGCCACTTTGAAGCAGTCTTTTATGTATCATCCCTTTATCTTCTCATTTCTATACTAAGTAGCTTTCCTTAGTTATCTTATTTTGAAGACTTCTAAATGTTCTTTTCCCTCTCCTATGCACTCTCTTCAGTTTGTATAGATCTTTCTTGCAGCACAGTGCCCCAGCATTGCACAGGTACTCCAGCTGAGATCTTACTCATGCTGAGTAGAGTGAAGGGATTACTGCCTGCATTTTGCAAGGGGAACTTCCTGCTGTATACTTCCCAGTACAAAGGCTGCTTTCTTCATAATGGCTTGGCCTTGTTCTCTCAAAACACTCTTAACGCCTGGATCCTTTTCTGAAGGGTGAACTCTTCTAGGAAATTCAGCTCCATTATCTTGAAAACAGGCTTAATATTTGCTATCAGTAACATCTTAAGTTACTAATTTAGAATTTAAAACAAGTCAAATCCTTACTTTATGATTTATGCTGCTTTACTTTTATTTTTCATTTGAATCTGCCAATAAAAGATTTTAAAAGTTTTAATTTAAAATTTTCTTCACTCTTATGCTGCAATGGCTGATTTTAGTTCAGACTCAAAGTATAAAGTATTTCATAATTTTAAGGCATTTTATGCATTTTGGGAATACAATATCTTGTATCATGTGATTATACACAATTCAGATACTTGAGTATTTGCAAAAGAAGTCAGCTAACTGTACTGGCACACTGGCATTCCTCAGAAGCCTATGACATCTAGAATTACACACATGCATTATAAATTTGTTATATATTACATTTTACTTCTGTTTCTCCGATTTTCACTTTCTCTTAAGTACGTTAAATGATGACAGAATATAGAAATGCAAGTTCAAGAAAGAGTATGAAGTCAGTGGCATTTTTTTCTGCAGTTCACAGTGTTCTTGTACACTGTTTACATTTTTCAGTAAAACATGACTTGGAAGAAATCAGATAGGTAGAAAAGCAGTGAATGAAGGATGACTTATCAGTAGCATGAAACATGTTTTTGACTAAAATATGTCCTTACACGTGACCGACATACATTCAGTTCAATATTGATTTTTATAGACTTCCATGCGTTTGCTCCTGATTTACTCCACAGTGTCACCCCCAGGGGTTTCTCCTGACTGATACTAGCAAATCATATCAGGATATAAACTGAGTCACAACACACCCAACTCCACATCTTAGCTAGAAGAAAGGTTGTCAGAGTTGTCAGTGGTTGCACACCACTGAAAGAATGTAACAGTGATTTTGAATATTGTAGGTCCCCAAATACATATTCTTTTTAGTGGTAATAATAATATCTACAAGAAAAGGTAACTGCTTGAATCCCTGTTTATTCTTGCTGAATATGTTTAAACCTTCTCAGGCACTTTGTCAAAGCAAATCCCTGAGGCTGCTGTAGAAGATCAACAACTTGCCAAAACACCAACGGAAACAGGAGGTTCCAGTTCACTAGATTCCTGGTTATTACATGCTTCGCTAAGTCATTTGACAGTTGGGAACTCAGCATGAGTTTCAGACAAGGGCAAAATAATTTACCAGCCCCAGATGGGGCTGATGTGCATACACCGATAGTGGGAATGACAGTATTTCTGTCTTCTTTGTAGTAAGAGGAAGATTATGAGTGAAAATCTGTCCTGAAGCATAACTTCAAAACTGATATTAGCAAAACCCCACAGGCTTTTTCCAGATTTTGGAATGAATCCAGACAATTCCCAAGGGAAACTTGCAGTAACTCTCAAAGACTCTGCAATTCGTTCTAAGCGCTTGACCAAAGACACTGCAGTCATTACTGTTTCTCATTTTGAAAACATAAATTGAAGGATCTTGCAAGTATAGAAAATGCAATTTTCTCTTATATAAAACAAGCTAAAAGCTCTTCTTATGCTATAGCAGAGGTTTTCAGCAGAAAGATTATCACATGTATGTTTTGTTTTCTGTTAGTAACCTCTGTTTCATTGGTTTACCTGTTGCCTGCATGGGCATGCTGGATTGAAAGCTGTTCAGAGTGATCACCTCTGTGGACCACAAAGTGAGACAGATTCTTTCATTTCCAGGCCTCTTGCGCACGTTTTGATCCATGTTGCTAGTGAATAAAAAAATCACCTCCAACATATATGAGACTAACTCTCAGCTGACAAAGATTTATATCACATTAAAAAAAAAATCAAATCTGGGTTGGCAAACTTGCTGGCAGTTTCAGATGAAAGCCAAGAATTAATTGGACATGGAGACAAACAACTTTTCCGTTCCTAAGATGAATTCCTAAAAGTCAAGGTTGAGTTACATTTAACATTGCCTAGAGGATTTTCATTTCTAAGAGTGCTTGCTTGGGACTTGTAATAAAAACTAGGAAGAATATTCTAGAGTTCTCTATTAGTGAGATTTTTATTTGATGCCCATTACCATGGTAGCAGGTTGATATATATGAGCCACGGGGCTCTTCCAATTCAGATGGCTCATTATTCATAATAACCATTCTCCCAGATTATATGCACAGAGAAGCAAATCTTGTCCCTTCCTACAGCAAAACATCTTTTTCTAAATTTGGCCTGGTGAGAGGAAAACAGTTAAATCATGTATTGGTTTTATTACCTTGCAGTTCTGAGGCAAGACCTACTTAAAAAAACCCCTGGTAACTTGTAACACCTTTTTTTTTTTTTTTTTTTTTTTTTTTTTTTTTTTTTTTTTTTTTTTAAGACGAGAATTTGTGTTTTATTAAGAGGATAAGTTCACTTCAGTATATCTCTAGTTTAAAATACTGCTTTTCTTGATAACCTAGGAACAAAATTCCACTTAGCTAGCTATTTTTTTATTCCCCAAAATGCATAACAAATTCAAGCTTTTAAAGATCAACAGGGGAGCGCATCTTAAAGCTGATGAACCCTCAAAGAATAATCTCTGCAAACAGTATACTCTTCTTTAAGCTCTTAGTGGAGTCTGCAAATCCTGTTTGTATGTGAAGACACACGTAATAGAAGAAAGTGTTCAGCAGGCTTACTGAGTGAGGAGAGGATAAACTAAGGCGCACTCAGCATTTCTGAGTGACAGTTATCCCTTGCAAGTCGGCACAGAAACGTGTAACAGTCAAGTGCTGCATTACCAGTCCTTCAGAGGACAGACGCAAGGCCACAGAACAGGGCTTGGGGCTCTGCTCCGACAGAGGAAGCTGAAGGAGAAGCCAAGCCAGCTGCGAAGGATGAGCTGCAAATAGCTACCTGAAGCACGGTGCACTGCAGCCTCCAGATGATCCCTCTGGAGATCTGCAAGTTAGCTGTACTTACAAAATGCATTTCCTACCTTCAACATTTCTCATTGGCTTTTTTAAAAAAAAGTCAAAGTCGGTGTATATCATGACATGTAGCCAAGAGAAAAGCAAAAGTGAGTTGTGAAGCGCTCCCTGCTTTGTCAGGCTTTCCACTGCCTCGGCAGGACAGCAGCGTCCGCCCATCCCTCTGCCCCCTGCACCTGCTGGAGGATGTCAGCTTGTATTTTAAAATCTGCTGCAAAAGTAGCGGAGAATAACAAAAGTACATGAAAAATGAGAAATAAAAGAGAAACAGACAAGTTACCTCTGAATCAAAGTCAAGAGAAATGAAATGATGGGGATCATCTATATGGAAAACAAGCCTTCATTATTTAGTAGAAATGAAAATATGGGAAATTCCACAGAACGTCCTGGAATCTGAAAAGTCTAATGCTACTGTTAAGGTAATAGTTTTGTAAATCTGTAGAATACAGAATCCCTTGGTGCTGTGTACTCCTATGATCACACTTAATAATATTGCATGATTTCATACACTGCTTAAGTTTTCACTTCTACTTCTACTATAGCAAGAATGCCTCTATATTTTCAAAGATTGTTCTCTTAAATTTTCAAAGATGTGCATCTTTCCTCGTTCCTACTTACTCCCTTTGCATTAGAGTGACCCACAGGGAGTGACTCCAAAGCCATCCTCCTGTCTAGTCCACTTATTGCCTTAACATTTCTTTGCTGTGATGCCTTCCAAAAATTCAGTAGTTCGACAGCTGGTGCACTAGAACTATTTTTTTTTTCTAACAGACTCAATATTCTGCTTCTGCTCACCTGTCTCTTGCATCCACTTGTTCTCTCTCTGTTGATTGCTACTAGGTATTCAATAAAACAAACAATAATTTTATTCTTATTTCCCTTCATTTTCCATCAGCCTAAAAGCAATAATCAGGAATCAAAGCTTCATTACACTAGACAATCATTCTTTTTTACATATTTTTATATTTTAAACAGGTATTATTGTCCCAATTTCCACCTCTAGTTTGTGTTCTCTCACATTTATCCTTGCAGCACACTATACTTGATGCTTCCACTTCTAAATGTTCTTGAAGAACACAGAAAATTCTCAAAAACTACTGGAAAACAGAAAGCACCCAAAACTCTTTAGAAGACAGCAGCATCTCCATGAATCCCTGCTGGTCAGCAGTAGGTTTTTATAAGCCCAGCCCATTTTATAGACAGAAGATTAGAGCAACAGTAATATTAAATATGTGTATATATTTAAATATAAATACACTATATGTGAGATTCAGACTCATGATTTTGTTACTCTTACTTCTTTGATAGTAAAGCCACAAGCCTACAATTATCTTCAGATATCATAGGACAGAAATAAATTGATAAAACCAAGACTGGGATCTTTCACTATCTAAGCAAAGGATAACTGAAAAAAAAAAAGAGATACAAAAGCAGGCATGAAATTACTAAATAGCTTTATAGAAATACCCTAGAGAAAACAGAGCATAAGACACTAAAATGCATGTCTGTTTGCAGCTAAACAGACAATTTAGTAGAAGTTTGAAATAAATGTACCTGTTCACAGTACACCCATCAATACAGCCAGCAGTCTTTATGATCTGATTAGAAGTCCACAAGCATAATCACTCATGTTGCACAGGTTAACAGAGACTCCTGAAAAGAGCTCCAGGTCTGTAACTTTACATCAACTAATAATTCAAATAAATCCACCTACTTTATTAAAGCTGACTCATTGGCAAGGCTGCAGCTTCTGCTAATGAGGATGGAAGGCAGAAAGAGGGAAAATTATCTGAACAGAAATCAGAATTGTGGGCAAGGAGGAAAGAGAAAGAAAGGAAAGAAAAATGCTGGTTAGAGTACAGGGAAAAAAATCTACCATGAAGTGAAATGAAACTTGCCTGGGAGAAAAGCAATTTAGGTTTATGAACAGGTGCCTCACAGAGGGTCAGGCATATGAGCAATTAAAATTAAACAAGTTGATTTTAATATGCCTTAGTAAGTGTGATTGATCTTACAGAGTCGCTGTTGACTGTACATCAAGAAACAATTTAGGATCCAGTTTTAAAACAAAGTTTATAATCCTTGTTTAATGGATTTTAGTACCTTAGGCAGTACAGTGTTGTAAAAATGATTAAAACGTGCCCTGTCTCTGTGTAATCAATAAAGCTTCCCACTATAAGATTGGTTCAGTTCCAGCGACTCCTCAGCATGCTTGGCCATGCTGTGTCTGTAGAATTCCAAATAAGTCATCTATCATTATTTCCATACACAGGACTCATTAGACATCTCATCCTTCAGCTTATTAGCACTTAAGGCAGACAAACAATCAAATCAAAAGGTCACCTTTTAACAAATATGTAGTTAGATCAAAACATACATCAAAACATTAACAGATACATGTCAAAATATAGTGGCAGGAATGGAGAGAAGGCTGATGAGGACATTCAAGATGTGAACTGCAAAGTGCTTACAAATGGAAATTTGGAGAATTCATTCTGGTTTACTACAGGAAGTCTAACCCAGCAGGTTAAGAAACAGGTCACATATCTTACTAGACATGAGAAGAAACCTCCCCATGAAAACTCTTACACCACTGAAACACTGCTCTCCTCACATTCTACGAATTTTGACTTAAAATCTTTAAGATGTGAAGGATACAATAACCATCTAGGGAGTCCATTTTTCCCCATTTAAGTTTAGACAAAAATATGAAAACTAGGTTTATTGATTCTGTATTTAGATGTGTCTGCTTCCTTTCAATCTTATCCCTTAAAATGTCCTCCAATGCTTTTCACCAAACAAGGGATAAAAATATCCATACTGACTAGACTCCAGCAGTACTAACAAGAAATGCTTGGAGAAGAGTATAAGATTGTGTCTGGCACAGTCTATATTCAGTGGTATTTCCCTTCAATATTTCCAGACTTCAGTAAATCATGCCATGCACTTCATTCGTGTTTGTATGTAACAGCCTTGTATACAATTTTCTTCCACAAATTTGCCACTATTTGAAAATAAACTTTTAGCATCCATAACGTTGACTGTCTATGTTTTCCAAGACTCATTGATTTGGCCTTCAAGGAAACACTTTACCCACTACTGTCATTTTTGGCCCTTTAGCTCTTCTATTAGAAGAAACAACGAATGTTCATTTCCTTTCCACCCTCTTTGCACTACTCATGATATTCCTTCAGCCTCTTTTCCAGCCTGAGTCATAGTGTATTTATTCATGCAGGATAAGAGCTGTTCCGTATGTTTGATCATCTTTGCCATCCTTGTCTGAACATTTTCCAAACTTTCATTATTTCTTCGAGATACAGAGACTAGAACTGCATACAAAGTTCAAGATGCAGGCACAGCATGGATTTATGCCATCATGTAATCATCTCCTCTGTTTTTTCTTGATTTCTTTAAAATTCTCAACACTTAATTTGGTTTTTTTTTGATGATTACTGAGAATAGAGCAGGTATTTTCACAGAACTATTTATTGTAATTCCATGATCTCATTCCTGAAAGCTAATAATCAGCTCAAACCTTTTTGGGGGTAAAGCTAGAACTGATTCTCCCACTTCCTCTTCTTACTAAAAGTAATTAAAATAAACAATACCTTTCTCTTAAATGCTCTGCACCTATTTAAAAGCATAACAGAAATATTTCCTTCCTGTGGTTTTCCACTAATGTTTACCTGAATATTATCTTTGACTTCAATGAGAAGATTGAATATTTCTTATTCTGTCTGAAAAGGAAAATGTATTTAAAATTATTTCGATTAAAAAACATTGTGTTTAGTAAATAGGAATCTGTCTCCCATATTACTTTCATCACACTCTTCCCTCACCCCTGCCATCATATCTGTATAACCTGGGAGACTGAAGTCCTAAATTAGGACCTAAAGCTAAATATCTGAAGTTAGGCAGTACAATGCTAATCTCAATGTCAAATGTTCCTGAATGTCCAAGCACCTGAAAAAGTTTGCTTTTTTCACAAAGAGCAATAATGAATCCATGCCATACTTTATCAGCCTAATTGGAATAGGATAATGCAACCTTGCTCTTATGAGACTTACACCTTTATACTTTTGAATAGTCACTGAAATGAGTGGAAAGGAGTGCCAAGGAAGACTATTCAAGAGAGAAGTCTATGTATGTACATAAATATTGTAATATTAGCACTTAATTATGATACCCTTTTTTTGCTCATGGCAGCATAGAAAATACTAGATATAAATAATAACTTCTACTCCTTGCTCTTCTAAAATATTAAACCTCTGAACAGCAAAGAAGAAATGGGGATTAGAATCTAGCTGCTGAGAAACAGAGGTGGTTTTTATGGAAGACAATGGGACTGCCAAGGTGTTAGAAGCTGAATTATAATCATATTCTTCGGGGGACTGGAGCAATAGTAAATTTTTTATTGATACAACAACTAATAATACTGCAAGATGAAAATTTGCTTTGTTATTTTAAAATTCTGCTTTTTGTTCTTTCAAAAATCAAGATACCTGCAACCTGTATGATTTAGTGTTCCTACGGTGGAAACAGCAACAAGTCAAAGTTTAACTATTAAACAACTGATTCTACGGATAAAGAACAAATGAAAGAACATTCAAGACATCTGATTAAAAGCAAACACGAAGGATGAACTTTGCAGAAAAATCCCTTCTGACACAGTGCTATGAGGGCCAGAAAAATCAAACAAGAACAACAGCCCCAACTCCATTTTTCAGAGAAAATGTAGCTAGTACCAACATTGCCTTTGGAGTTTTATCATTTATCATCATTAATATTTTTTCTGTCAAAAAATAAATTGAAAAATATATTTTAATAAATTGTGCATAGAGTTCATTCCATCAGCTTTTCACCCTGTCAGATTATCCCAGAAATACAAAGGACCTTTAATCATGGCCAGAATCTAGATCTAAGTCTGGCTTGATTCATCCTCATTTGCGCTTAGATACAACAAAAATGCATGTGAAGGAAGACCAGGAATTCTCCTCTCTGCCACTTGCTTTGTTCCAGCCCTGCCCTCCATCCTTCCCTTCCTTTCAGCTCTTCCTCCCTAATTCCCTTTCCCCAAATCAACCCTTCACATGTGACTGGAGGCCTGACTACCAAAAAAGGAAAAAACCCTTTTCTTAGATGAGAACCTGTTTTGCTTTCCAATCAGTTTAAATGTCTTTTCCATATCTTTTATATCTAAAAATAAACAACAGCACCTGCTTCTCCTTCCTATTTTTTCTGCTTTGAAAACTGTGGGATTTTTCATACATAGAAGAAAGTTTATGATATGAAGATGAAGCATCTTTTAAAACAAGCAAACCAAAAATGAATTGTCTCCCTGTGCAGACTCTGGCACCCCAAGCACTCTGATGTTTTGGGGTTTAATTTGATTCTTCACTTTGTGGTATATTTGTCATAGAGCAAATTATTCTTCTTACAGAAGATACTGAAAGCTCAGAGATATTATCCTATTTACTGTGCCACAACTTTTTGTTTTTCACAGCTGCAGATTCTGCTTTAGCAGGCTGAGCTCTCTCCTGTTCTTTTATCAGGCTGTTCATCACATATTATTGTCTGGAATCATACACAAAAAATTCTGGTTTCTTGCAATGGTTTCATAATAATGAAATGTATCCTGCTGAGAAATATATCAGAAGTAGGTGTTTTCAAGACTTCGTACCTCCAGCCTGTAGGAGATCTGCTTCAATATTTCTCTATAATTACTGTAATCCATGTAAAATCACAGATAACAAGCAATGATAACATAGAACACAGACAGAAAAAATAAAATATGAATATCTGCCTGGCCTGGATAAGCAACTGTTCTCATACTAGCCCATTAGGCAGCTTTAATGGTAAATGAGATTTTGAGGAAAAGAAGGAAAAACTAAAGTTCACAATATAGTATAGATTTCTTTCTTTTTGAGGCAAGGAATTGATCTTTAATTACCTATTTATTCATGATTCTGCTACTTAAGTGTTTTTGCTGCCACTGTTACACAAGACTCCAGGAATAATTAAGATTTCAACAACTCTCTAATGATAATCCCTTGTGAGAATAGAGAGAGACTCATTTCTGCCCCTTACCAGCATCACTGTCTTCCCTGGACCAGCTTCCTCTCAGTTCACGACAGGAGAAGAGGTGCATTAGAGGCCAAAAGCTCCATGAAACTTATTCTCTGGTCAATATATATGAAATTATATATATATATATATATGTATATGTATATGTATATATGTATATAAATAATATGAAATACTGCTAAACAACATGCTAAAAACCTTTGCATTTACTCTCTTTTACCTTGATGACAAGGTTGGATATTCTTCACTAATTTATTTCCTTCTTCATTTTCTTCTGCTGGAGGAAATTCATTTTCAAACACTTGTGCTGCTTTGCATCACCATTCACCTATTAAACAGTGTGTCTTGGTCTACCCAGTTTCCCTTTCTGTATTTTGTCCATTTACAATAAGCAACAATAGCTAGATACTTGACATTTTATTTCTTTGCAGCTTATATTACATTTCTGGAAGAAGAGAGAATATGAAATGTTACTTAGACAAACTGTAGCACTGGCCAACCAGTGACTAAAAAGATACAAAAAAAAAATGAAAACCTCATGAACCTTAAAACGCAGAGTACTATTTTTTGCTTACACCTGCAAATTTCCCATTGGATTTAGCAGCAGCAAATCCCTCCTCTCTGCAAACATACGGTTACTCCAGTGAGCATCATTTCCAGCCAATACTTGGACATCTCAATTTAGTGAACTAAACTTTCAAAGTTATGGCCTTAAGTTAAATAGCTAGGGAAGAGAGAGAAATCAGTTCACCAACGAAAAGTTAGCATTCATCTATTTTTTGCTTACCTGACATAAACGAAATATTTGTAGGCAAAGCAATGCCCTCAACCTCTCCACTTGGCACAATTATGCTTTTTATTTTTTTTATTTTTTATTTTTTAAATGAAGGAGTTCTCTCATTTACACAGATACTGAGAAACTTTGCAACACTTTGTGGGAAGTCTGTTCATTCTTTCACTATCAGAACTTTGAAGAAATGTTATTTTAAATTTCTGCAACTCTCCACTTCAGGAAAATTGTAATTGTATTGCTACATTAGAATTTTAAAATGAGTCTTTCAGCACCGCAGTAGTTTGCTAAAGTGGAAGCTCTTTATCAATTCTTGGTAGAGAAAAGAATCTATACTAAGAAAATATAATATTGTTTCCTTAAATTAAATACACTTTTTGAAGTAATTTCATTGAATGTAGGAAATACTCATTAATTTCATGTACAAAAACAATTAGCAATATTATTTTGTGTACCTAGAGAATCTTCCAACTGCAAGTGCTTAAGCAACTAATTAATTAAAACAATTGACTGTTTCATATAAACCAAGAGAAGATGGATAGGTAAAAAGCATAATCCCCCCTGCCCCAAATAAACAATTTAAAATAAAAATGTCCCTTAATTTGGGATTTTTGTAATTTTAGGATTTCTTCTTTGGATACCTCTACAATATACAGGCATTAACGTTGGTAAGAGCATTAAAAACACAAGCTGGACACTGGCTACTTAAAAATCAGTTCAAATCAGAGCACGTAACTATGATAGAAACTTGATTTGTCCAAAGTCAGACAGTGCTGTAAAGTTCCCTGAGACTACGAAATACAGTTGCAAAATTGTAATTTTACATTTGTTGCAAACCAGTTTCCCTTGAAAGCCAGTTTTCATAACAAAGCTGCCAGGCCTTTGTCTCCAAGCTCAGTTTACCTTCAGAGCACCAAAGGAGGAGACTGCACCAAAGCGTCTATCATTTGCTTAGTGAGGCCCGTGCGCCGCCACGGCTATCCAACCCGTATGGTGTGCTTGCTTTCCTTGCCCTCTTCCCTAAGGAGGTCTGAAAGGTAACAGCCAGCGCTGCTGTACGGCTACCATTATACAAATACATTAGCACGTGAAAGACCTCTGAAAGTTGTGTGCCTTCTTCACTCAGAGCTAGAGCTTGATGTCCCACTTTTAGTTTCACCTAGAAGTGGGCAAGTCACACTGCTACATCCTACTGGACAGACTGCGCTGGGTGCTCTGCGTGTGTCTGGGCATCTCCAGAAGGATATGGGGGGGTCTGCATGCTGCCCTACATCTTGATTCCCTCCTGTGGCACTGTCACAGGCTTGTTAAATGGAGAACATCAGAGGGAACAACTCTCCAATGGATGGTCCAATGGATCTTGTTACGGGAAAGCACATTACTCACCCAAATGAAAGCAGAGGTTCAACCACCTGGCCTATGAGGGAGATTTCTGTTCAGGAACAGGGTTAGAAGCAACAAATAACTAGCTTTGAATAAACTTTGCGGTGAAGATGCATGAATGCATCTTCTGCCTGCTATGGCAGGCAATAGCTAAACATCTTAAATAACATAACGAGCTGCCGAGCAGCCTTTTCGGACCTGAAGACTTACATGTGCCTGAGCCACAGCCAGCAAGCCTATGCCCAAATGGAAGATGAAGAGCTAAGAATGTAAAAAATGCCCTTGTGATAACAGCAGAAGTAGGGGAAATGAACTGTACATTTTGGTGCAGCAAAGACAGCAATGTAAATTCCAAACATACAAGTGTGTAGTCATTACAGCAGTACTACAAAATAAGAACGACGGATGTTTTTGTAGGCAATCAGCTCCTTCGACAACATCCATTCTTAGCAGACAGGCTCTGCATATCTTTTGTTGCAGCATAGATGCCGTCTTCTGCTTATGTTTCCAGAAACTTTTTTACTAATTTTTATGGACAAGAGTGATTTGAACATTGGCTCATAGTAGAACTTTGTCTTTACAGCAGTTTTGGCTTCAAGTTATTAGTCTTTTATTTTCAGACATCAGCTAAAACTCCTTCTAATGCTGTCCCAAATGGACTCGCAGTACCTTTGCCATTTACCAGGCAACTCAGATTTATTATACATTACCCCATATTAACTCAGTGGACATTTTCCTTGCTTAGTGTCTACATCAAGAGAGTATACAATTAAAATGGGCTTTCTGATATGATCAATGGTAATGGTTTGGGAGCAATTACCTTAACAGATAGCAAAGAGAATTCTGCCAAGACTTAAAGCAAAATAAAACCAAAAACATCTTTCAGCTAATTAAGAGCTTCTTAATTATGCTCATTTTACTTGGAAGAAAATGGATACCCAGTAACATCAAGTCCTTATGAAAGACATCTGATATACATTCAATTAACTTTTGGATTAGAATAGGCTATTTTATATACCAAGCCTAAATCTACTGAGCAGTTTAATCAATTAATTTATAAAGTCATTAAATGTAATAAAACACTGGCTTATGTTGTTATGAAATCAAGGCTGCCTACACCATTAAACTCCATGCATATCACTGTTCTAACAGAAAATTATGCACATTATTGAAACAATGAAACAGATAAGCAAGAGTGTTAAAATGTATTTGTCCAGTACTAACCTGACATTTTTATTATAGCTCATTAATGATGAATTCTCCCCTTGAACTGGCTATTTCACTGAATTAACACAGAAAATATTGCATGTGCCAACTCATCAAGATTTTTATTGCAAAATCTCTACTTGGAGCTCATCGGTATGCTCTGTTGTGCTGAGAGCTCCAAGTAGAAAATATGCTTCTCAAAGGTAGATTTTACAAAACAGCAGTGGTCAGGAATGCTGCATTTGTATACATTAGTAATAACCTCCAAAGATGGTAGAGGAAACAAAGTATTGGAAGTGTTTATTGCAGCAGTTCTCAAACTTTTTCAGCTTGTCCCCCCACTAGCCCTACATTTTTCCAGCGGAGGTGTGGACTTATTTGTAACTAAAAGTCACAGTCAGGTCACTTGGCATGGCAGAGAGTAATATCCTGAACAACAGTCCATTGGCCCAAGGAACCATGAACCCGCACGATTTACAGAAGTAACCATGAATTCCTAGGGTTCTTTGGACCAAAGACTGAAAATCTCAGCTACAGTACAACTAACTTCTTCTTAAGTTAGTAATTTCAGTTAGGTACACCAGCACCCGGTTCTGCTTGCATTTCTAGAAATGCCAGAACATTTGCTCTCCAGTGATGGGGCTAGTTAGTGGCAGCATAATTGTGATGCTAAGAGACTAAATGTGTCTCCATCATCACTCTACTCGTTGTGCTGAGGCCAGTCTAAGTAGCATACAAGTGATGTTGGAAGTTTCCACAACTTACGGTGGCCTTTTAGCACCTTTTAGGTGGATCCTCCTTTGCATAAATAGTAGTGTAAAGAACTCGGCCATTCCCCCTCTGAGCCTTATAGTCCAGTGAGTTGGCAGGAAATTACAAGCCCAGTTGGAGGAAAGGCCTAGGTTTTTTGTGAAGGTTTCTGAGTAGGCCAAGGCTTAGAGATAAAATAAGCTAAAAGCTTGGGCTGAAGATTGGACAAAAATTTGAAGGATCTGGTGCTTGTATGGTTTTCGAGTGCTTAAAAAAGACACTGGAGAAACACTCAGGATATATGTTTGCTGACAGAAGGAATTCTTGCAGATAAACCTGATCTGTTATTACTTGGAGTGAGTTCTGCTCGATTCTTTCATGTCAATGAGCAGCAGAAGATTCTCCACCTGCAAACAAAGGCTTGCATCCAAGCTAACTGCCAAAGAGGGGGAAGCAGGCCAAGCTCCTGGCCCAGCTATCTCTGCCTGTTAGTCCTCAGAGCAGGCAGGAAGCCTGAACTTTTATACTTTACTAATAAATCGTTCTAGCAGAAACTGAACTAATCCGCTATACGATGGAGGAAAACACCTTTAAACTGGGACTGAATAAGGAGATCAAACTCTCACTCCAAGGACATGAGGCTCATTCTGGCAGCTAATGCTTTTAAAGCTGAAGCCTTTTGTGAATGAACCTTTTCGCAGGTATGGCAGAGAATATCAGACTGTGTGAGCTTCTTTGATTATGTGCTAAAGAATCTAAAAAATACGTATTTGCCAATAATCTGAATAGTAGTAGCATTTTTACCAAGGAAAGAGCACTAAATTGGGATGTTTTTTTCAGAAAAAGATGACACCTACCTCCCACTTTCACAAGTTAAAGGTAAATTAATGCACTTAAAGACTGCCTGCAGCTTCAATTTTTCCAAGTATGTGTGCATATGTGCACAAACATACATAACACCTAGGATAGGATCATTTTTTAGATATAGATCCTGTTTTTCAAGCCTGAGAAGTAGAAGGAAGCATCATGAATTCCTCCTTTTCACAGAGTGACCACCACTAAAACAATGGTTACAACAGCTAGAGAGAATATGAATGAACTGAAAGAGACTACATTGCCCCTTTTGATACTTTTCTTCACTGGAAGAAATATAGCATGCTGTACTTTGCTGCAAAACCTAGATGCTTTCTCCACCACATACATACTAATTTTTTTTTTAAGTCTGATTTTCAACAGGTAAAACCCCCCTGCCCAACGGACAATTTGCCCTCTCAGTGTGTAAGTGTATACATTACTCAAAGAATTATACTTACTATTTTGTATCTGAACCTGTAGTTCCAAGATTAGTTATAGGGCTATCAGAGAGCACTGCAGTACTATGCAGAAATGGATTAGGAACATATTTGCACTACTAACCTGAATCTCCTTCCTTGAAGTGTCATGCATTCCAGCTTTGCTCTCCACAGCAGCTGACCTTTCAATACATTTTCTCCTTGTCCTAAAAAAGAAGAAAAATACATTATCCATTGTCTAGCTAATCTAGAAATACTTTTTAGATTCACCAAATAATTATTTATTTTACACACTAAGTGCCATGGTTAAAACAATATACCTCTTCCAGGAAATTTTCTATGCAGCTTAGCTGTAAAGCAGAAAGTGGTGCAAGAAAGCTAGTGGAATACCTGCATCAGCAGGAGCTATTTATTAACATCTTCTATTGAAGTGAGCTTCTAATTTATGATTTTTTTTTTTTTTTTTTTTTTTTTTTTTTACAAACAAACAGGGCAGTTAGAGAGGAAAGCAACATCTTATATGGTTTGCCTGTGGTATGTAGGGAAAGATTCTTTGTATCATAGTTACAGCAAGACATTGTAATATCCTGTAATAAGGACTTTAGGTTGCGTAAGGGGTCAAATTCTCCTAATTTCCACTATTTTTTTTTAATTCTAGATAAATTAACTTAATAGCAGTAATTGTTTTAAGTAGTGATTTTAAACAGTAATTAGGAATTACTCAACAGATTCCAGTTCTCAAGTTTCCAGTCACAATATTTAAGAAGTTCAATTTAGAAAAGGGAATAAGCTTAAACCAAACGAATATATTCCATGAATTACAAACTTTACTACATAGCACAATGTAGCATGAATGAAACCAAATTTTGTTGAATATATCGTTAGCCCTCCTTTGCAGTGCTGCCATATATAAATGGAAACATCATCTTTAATTCTTCCTAGATAAGACAAAGATACCCAGAGCGAACAATTTTAAGATTAAATCTTCATTTCAGAAGTCTTCATATTAATACATACAGAGTCTTTGTATTAAAGAAACAGGCTGCGCAAGACTATTTGCATATAAAATTAGATCATTTCTCCTCTGGAACGGAGCATCACCAGAAATTTTTGGGAAGTTATTCCCAAATTTCTAATAAAGCACAAAAGCAACTGTCTGTAAAGTGATGTTTACCTCATGGTACAGATCTGCAACCCGTTTCTCTTATCTCACATGCTCACTTCTACTGTGGTTCCACATTTCTGACTGTGCTCTGGGACAGTTTTAGACTGGGAGCAAAACCGTCTTTCCAATAGTTTTCCTTCTGATTAATGCAGTTGCCTTTTTTTCTCCAGTTGAGTGAACTATTTCACACTAACGTCATGAGCACAGTTAAGGAGGAAACACTTCCAGTCTGGGGTGAAGTTCTGCATTACAGCCGACTGTTTCTTTTTTCAGGGTTGGCAGGCTGCAGTGGTTCAGCAGGCTGCAGCAAGCAGAGGTGCCAGCACAAGGATGAGAGGGGGCCTGGGGCTGGGAGCAGAGATGCTCCTTCCAGCCAGCAAACGACACAAGTGGCTCAGCTGCAAGAGGTAATTTTACCCAAGGACAAAATGGCACAAAGCAGCTTTGTCTGAGCTCAGCAGAGCCACCTACATTTGCACTGGGGGAGAATTTATCTTCAGAAATTATTTCTGAGTAAGAGAATAAAAAACTCAGGGGCATACAGTGAGACAGGAAATGGTGCCTCTTACTCTTAAAAAAAACTTACGTCCTTGTGCTCAAAAACCTTTTGTCACCAGCCATATGAACTGCTCAATAATTGTAATTAAATAATTTTGACAAGGTTTTCCAAAAGGACTCTCCTGCACTGGAAATTGCTAAAGATCTGATTTTTACATAACTGTGATATTTTCCCTTTGACTGGTGTTTGCTCTCTTTTCTCTATGAGAAGCAAGGGAATCCTGTAGACACCGTAGTAAATACAATTAGCATTTAAACACAGGGAAACATTGACTCTCATGTGGTCTTAAAAGTACAAAATACTGGTTTCTATGCTAGCTAAAAATCTAGCTTCCAAATGTTATGGTCGGCAATTCTTTAAGAGTAATTTCTCTTACATATACAGATACACTAAATGATTTTATTCTGCTGGACTCTGTATTAACTCATAAGAATTCATTCACTGACACAACAACCTTGACAGGTAAATACACCCCTCAGTGATGTACAGGAAAGCAGAGGGTACAGCTGGACATGATAGTTAAAAATTTAAAAATTAAAAAATACTGTCATTCCTACTCCCACCTCTGCTATTCTGTCTTCCTTCTCCTGCTCCTTGGCCCTAGGCCCCAGGATCGATCACGGGATCCCACGTGGCCCTCGCAGCCCAGGCCCTTCCCTGGTGTTTGCTGCAGTCTCCACCGAGTTGTTTCAATTTATGAAGCCTGCAAGGAAAAAGGCCCGTGACTTTTCTTCTGTCTCTTCAGCTTCGTGCCAGGCAAGTGAGCTGGCAAGTGGCTCAGGCAACGCCGGCGCAAAGGAAGTGCCTGGCGGGAGCGGACAGCGTGCGTGCCGGTGCGCGTCCGGATAGAGGCAAAGGGACGGGGAACTCCCTCTTTCACCCAAATGAGGGGTAAATGGGCTCAGAGGTACAGTCAATCCATACTTTGGATCAAGCAGAGATTCCTTAACTTGTGTGGATCAGAGTCTACCGCAGAGCCTGGCCTTCCTCACCTGCCCTGGGTGGCACAGCTCAGCGCCTCAGTCTCTGCCTAGCGACCGCACGCGCTGCACTACCCCTCCACTCCGAGCTTTGGAGGCAAGGACACAGGTGTCCCTCTTGGAGAAGGAAAAAGAAACAATAAACACCTCCTGCTCCTTAAGCATAGGGTTTTCAGGCAAAAGGCACTGAGACAGTATCACCAGGCTTAGGGCCAGTATAATGACTCCAGTAAATAAGTAAATATTAGGAAGGACACACACACACACAAAAAAAAAAAAAAAAAAAAAAACAAAAAAAAACACAAGTTTTACTGTTTTGGGTGTTCCAAACTACATTTGTCAAAGCAGACGCAGGCAGGCCAGCCTGGCGCAAGGCTTTTTATAATCTTACGTGCATACAAAAGCCTTTGCTACCTTTTGCATTCTGCATGGCTGCCTGAGCTGTACATTTGCTGTCCCCCTGTTTTCAGGACCCCAGTGTGGACAAGCCGATGGAATAGCTCCCTACAGCTCTGACCTGCTGTCTGCTTCAGACTGAGCTACCGGCTGAACGTGGCAGGACATTCGTACACAAGACTGTGCGGGGGTCTGCCCTCCTCATAAGCTGGATGTTAACCCTCTGATGTACTCAGCTAGTGTTTGCCAGCGAAACTCCACTGATTCCAGTGAAGTTCCCCAACACGTACTAAGCAAGGTCACAGATCATATTCTGACATACCCGGTTTTATTTTTTGACTCATTGCCTAAGGAATCTCACCAATTTTGGACAACTGAAGAGTGAAAATTCCAAGTTCTTTTCCCATTCTTTTAAAGAACTGTTTCTTTTTTCTGTTTGTCCTAATTGGTTTTTATACTTGTAATTACCTGCTATAGGCTTCTTTATCTGCTGTAGGCTTATGTTATCTTTTTCGTCTTTCTACCATCTGTTTGCAAATCAATGAAAGTGAAGTTAAATTGACTAAATATTCATTTCCTTGTGTCTAGGGCTTTTTTTCTTTATTGCTGAACATAAAATACAAGCGTAGACTTTCTAATACATGAAAAGGTGTAATTCTCTTTTCTATTTGCAGTTAGATATGCATAAGTGATATTCAGATACAGTACTCCTCCAGGACATGATTCTTATTTGCTGAATGTACAGGTTGCAAAACAGGTAAGGGACCTCCCAGAGAGCTGATCATGGCTCCCGAATGGTTCTGACCAAACTAGGATGCTAATAAAGCAGATTTCAGTGGTCTGTCATGAGGAGGAGTAGAGGCAGTGCAGCATCAGCCATTTGAGACTGTTCCCTACTGTTCTCCAAAGGCTGCAACAGAGGTTATAAAGAGACATAGGAAGGTCCAAAACAACCAAAAACTTCTCCTTCCAAGAAAATGCACATCAATATCTCCTCTGCACAATCTGAGTGGTCTGAAGAAATAAGGTTTTAAAATTATGTTCTGCAGAAGAACCAAATTCAATATTTTCCATATCTGGCTAGCAATTTGTATTTTCAGATGTTTTATAATAACATGAGCAAATTAATTCTCAAAAGATGCATATTAAATCTGGCTGCAAAATAACTATTCCATTTTATGATGAAAAGAAATCTCTATATGCAGACACACAACCAGTTTGGCTCTATTTTTGATCTGCATTAGGCTGAAGCCAAGCCCTTTCAAATGCATGAGATACCAACCCAGAGGCACATCTCAGTAGCAAAGCAGAGCACACAACCAAAACACCTTACCATTACCAGTTTGTTAGGACGTTCTCACAAGAAGGGAGAGAAAAATTCTAAGTAAGGCAATTTCTACAGGAAGCACAGATAGATACACTTCATTGGCAGAGCTATTGGGATACTTATCCCCAGTGTTGGAAACCTCGATTTGTTATGCTGCTTAGTTGTATCAGGTATCTTCTCTGTGAATCGAGTGCCCTAACTAATTTACTTTCATAGATTTCTCAAAATTCGGTCCTGGAACAAGCTGCTGAAGGAGGTATGTCTCTGCAAAAAGGCTTGCTGAATTATTGAGCCTACGCTGTTGGAAAAAAACACTGATCAGTGTTTTATTCTATTTGACATGAGAAATGGAGTCAAGCAGATTCAAGGAAAGAGAGGAGTCTTTTCAATTTTGTTACTTACTCCTTTTTCTCCCAGAGGGCCAACCTGTTAAGGTTTAATGAAAAGCAGCAGAACTTGACACTAAATGATTAACATGGAATCCAGAAGCTGCTGCTACTGTCAAATACCTGTGGTCTATATGAACTTTGGTAGATTAAAATTAAGTTTCCAATCTGAAAAAGGAGTTGCAATCTTTTTTTTCTGGTAAATCTTCAGCATTCACGGGTATAAAAAACTATGTCTCATTCCAGTGTTAATAGGCATTATATGAGAATTCTCTAGCTGGTAGATCTTTTCCAAACGTAAGATAAGGAAAAGTAAGATAACCTTTTTTTTTTTTTTTTCTTCCTAGTAACAAAATAAAGAGTTGCCTTTGTTTACTGCAGCAGCAATACAAACTTTTATGACACTTGTGGGATGATAATTTCCACAGTGGTAGTTCTATCAATGCTATAGCAGCCTTTCCAGTCTCTCGAGAAAACTTTCACACTCTGAATGTGCTGGCAAAGGGCTGGAGTTGCTGTAGCAGGCAAAAGCACAGACAACATAAACCTTCTGGACGAAGGTCTTTCTTACTGATGCAGTGAAAATCTGCAGTACTTCCATAAAACACACTTTCCTGTCACAAACATTTTTCTCAACATGCTAGGAGTAGAACTTCAAAAAAAACTGAAGGCAACCAAGTGGGAAAACTGTTTTTAATGCAACCACCTTCTTGTACTAGAATGCTCTAAATTAAAGGGCAATGAAGTAGCTTTTAAAATTTTACAATAAGGGATCAGAATGCCTTGAATTCATGTGTAAAATTTTACTAAAATGATACAACTTAGAAATCTAATCTAATAAAAAACCACACCTGTGGTATTAAAGACAGAATTCACCTCACTTAGCGTTAGCTACCTACAGCATGGATATCCAAGGTTTCTTTTCAATTAGTGGAGAGAGAGAGAGACGGTGATTCTGCTGTCCACATGGAAACCTCTGCTTTAGGATGCTATAAACTACAGGGTAAAATATGCTTACTTCTCTTTCTTTACTATAAAAGCAATGTAGATGACAAGCTCATATACATATATATTTATATATATTACATGTCTACATTTGGACAGTCAAATTCCATCTTAATGTTGCAAATAGCTTTCAAAAGGGGCTGTGTAATCAAGATTTTTTGCCTTAGCATTTATACTACTTCAAGATTTCAGGACTTGTTTAATATAAAAACAGAACTGGATGCTAGAGGGAAAGCTTTTATATATTGAAATTAAAGTAAGAAATTTTAACTAGAAAAAACAATTAGTGTAAGTTTGGATTAAAAACAGGTTGAAGGGCATAAAAAAAAAACATGGCTGAATAGCAGGTGGGGATCAAGGTGAGACACAGTATTTGGGACTGCCAGCACATGTTGTCTTGCTTAGTTTTGTTAGTAGGTATCTGGAAAAAGCTGCAATGCTACTTCAACAAATCTGGTTGTAATATTAAGTTTCAATGAAACTCAAATACTAGTGTGGATAAAAATAGCATTACAAGGGATAGCAAACAATAGGCAACAGTTTCCCCAGGAAAATAAGATTCAGATTGGAACAAATGTCAGCTAAGAGCTGAAGAATGAAAATCCAAAATAAAGTAATGATATTCTAGAAGGGTGAAAATTTGGAAATCAGCAACGTTGAAATAAACCTAGGGGGTATAGGTGGAAAGCTAATTAGACCTCTGTTTGCAACACAGTGCAGAAGTCTGAAAGGGTAATGTAATTTTACATTGCATAGACATAGGCATTATAGAAAGCACAGAGAACTAATGGCCCCTTCTCTGTAGCTTGACTACATCTGACATGTTGCCCTGGGTTCTAAGAAGCTCGTTATTATAATTTAGAAGAGAAACTTGTGACACTTAATCTCAGTATTTTGGAGCAAGTAGGTTCAGATGACATTTCTCAAACTATTTTATGAGGATTTTTTCAACTTTAATAAGCTGTATACTATACTGGAACAACTTTTCCACCTGATTTTAGTCTGTTTTGAAAGTTTTTCAGGCACAATGCAAACTTTTAATTAGAATTTCTGTAAGGCAAAAATTCTAGACATGGTGATCTCCCTGTCATCAATACAGTGGCTACAGTACTGGTCAAGAGCAAAATCCACTGCTTCCCCTTATCTAGCTGCCCTTTCCTCTGCACATCTAATACTAGTGACATGTAGGCTCGAAAGCTGTAAACTTCAAAGGTATTTTTCAAGCACGTTGTCATTCAATATATTATATTGATATTGATATATATTCAGTTAAGCAGAGCTGATGGAAGTAAACTGACAGCTTGGAAATTATCTGAGCCAATAAATTGCAGTTAAAAATGAAGATTATGTAAAAACAAAGTGACAAACCACCCAAACATGATGTGAAGGAAGAACTTTCTTACAGAAGTACTCTCTCTTGTGAATTTCTTGCTAACATTACCACCATATTTTTTCCTTCAAATGAGGTCCAGGAATGTGATGGTTCAGTAATGGAAGAAAAGGAAGCTGAGGGAAAGTGATTCTCCTCTTAGAATTTTGTGTTTCAGCTTTCATACTTTCAAGATGCAACAGAACCAAAAAGGAAATATATTAATTGTAGGGAAAAAGCATTTCGTTTGCATTCTGCACTGATGATTGTGGCAACTTTTCCTATCATGCCTTTCTTACAATCAGATCGAAACAAGCAGAAATAGGCCTATTTCTGCCAAAGTCACTAAGCAGTTACTCAGGACCATACCTAGGATACAGAAATCAGTATTCTTTTGTTGATTTACTGCTGCTTAGGAGCTTGGCAATGGTTTGATGTGACTCACTGTTACAATGATGACAAGAAACATCAAATACAGTCTGTTCAAAAGTTTGCCCGGACTTTTTTTTCTGTTGAAAGTTCTTCACTCTGGTAAAATCAGCATTAGCTCCTTTTTTATTATTATTATTTTTTGCAGTCTGTTCCAAGAAGCATAGAGGTAGATGACAGAATATATTAGTATTATTTCCTCAATGATCTACCTCTACTAGCAATCCAACATTTGTAGTCAGTACTTCAAGCCCTTGCTCATATCTTTGAGATTTTCTGAAATTGCTAGTATCCTTTGGGAATTAAATAGTAAAATTTGAAATTGTCTTTCAAAATAATTTGAAGTGTGACTTGAAAAGTTCATAAACTCAGGGTGCTTGTTTGTCAGAGTTTGAATCCCTGCGGAAAGGCTTGGTGTAAATCCCAACATGTCATTGATTTTCTCTCTGCTGAAATGAAGCTTCTATTTGGATTCTGCCGCTTGCTACCCACACACATTTGAAAAGTAGATGATTGTAATTTTCTAGCTTAAGAGCAGTTCTATAAATACAGCCCAACATTCAATTTTTCAGAAGAAAATGTGCTTGGAAGAGTTATGTGTGCATGTGTTCTGCTTCTGTGAATAAGTCTTGCTGAGAAAATGGCACCAAAACATATATTTTCTGTAGCTTGTCAATGTATCATCAGGAGCCATTTCAGCAAGGGACTATTGCATGAAAAATAAATGTGCTACACAATCAAGCCCAAAAGAATTTGTCAAATCAGCAGCTGATTTGCTAGATAAGCCAATATTTATGCAACACAAAACAAACATTTTTACCCCTCCTACTTTTAATGAAGTAGGATATTACATTGTGCAACAAAAGGGTTATAAAGCAGTAAACACTTTCAGCTACATGACTGCAACAGCCTGTGCCCACCATGATATCAGCTACTTCTTGGCTATCCCTGCAAACTAACAGAAACCATCTTCTGTGTTGTAAGCTAAGGGACAGAGCCTCATTTCCCGCAGAACAGCATAGCTCCAGTTCATAAATATTCTTCCAGTGTTCCTTTGCTGAACATACTCCATCAGCCAAAATCTGCACTGCTTGTTAAAACGTTAAAATGTTACCAATAATACTCAACAATACTGATGCAAAGAAGAAAAACTTCCTTAGCAAAGAAATACTATCTGTAATGAGCATGTTGTTCTTAACATTTCATTTTCTTGCGGAAACTGAGGCAGCTAATAGCACAAAATCTATGGGATGATATTTAATAGGGATTGTGTGACATAAATGAAGTGGATCCTCCTAACAATGTTTACTTTCCTACTTCCATGGTTTTGAGGAGGAGAGTAAGTACACATTTTTTTTCTTTCATTACTTTTCTGCCTTTAAAAAAATAGAATACAAGCCAAAAAGATTTCCTTTAATATGCAGAAGATGTATTTTATCAGCAAGCTCCAGATTCTGCATGATTTCAAGGTATTTTCTTCATATAATTCCAGAGTCAGAGTTCTTGCTCATCCCCATCATTTTTACAAAGGCTCTCTCATTTCAAAATTGCTAAATTTCCCAAATTAATGCTTGTATATAGTGAACTAACTTACAGAAAAATAAAGTGAGGAAATATAATTGGATAAACAGCATCTATACTGGTACTGCTCTTGATGAACACTAGCTGAAGAAGTGTTTCTCTAGGCTTTTTTAGCTTGCTACCTGAAGCGTCATTTTTTTCCTGAAAAAAACCACAGAAACTCCCCAACTATAATTTCCATCCCAGCTGACCTGACAGATTACAACACACCAGTCATGCAATTCATATAAGCAGGTATGAAAAAAAAGAAAAATGTTTCAAATAACAGTAACAGGTTTCCTGCTAAGGTTTTCTGCTGCTTTCAAGCATGCCGATTCATTTTATCCAGTTAAAAAATACAGCTCATAAAGAGATATTTTATTATTGCTTCCTGAAAGCAGTTTAAGAAATAAAAGAATTTGAAGTGGGTAATACTTTGAATCCTAGTGGAAAGAAGAGCAAAATTCCAAGTTCCCTTGGGGAGCAGGGCAGGGACTCAGGGGTGACTGACATGCTTGAGTGCTAACAGGTAACTACACAGAGCATGTCTCCCCTATGCACAATTGAGGTTAAGTCTACTCCTGTGGAAAGGGGTAGTATAGGACCTATGAATATTACAGTATCAAGAAAACCCTTTCACAGGATAGATTGTACCAACTGCAAATTAAAAAAAAAAAAATTACAAAAATTTGGACTCCCAATATAAAATTTGTCTATATTTAAAAGCTCAATTTTGCTCAGTCAAAACAATGTTATAAGTGTTTTTTTAGTCCACTAAACGTTTATGTTTACATATGGTGTTGCAAGCTTCTCTGTGACACATTAGTTTTAGCTCTTTGTTAGTACGATCATTTCCGTATTCAGAATATGGAACGGTAGGTCACACAAGTTTGGGAGCAGTGAGCAGCCCAGGGAATACGGATTACCTTGGCTGCCTGGAGACAGCCAAACCGAGCCTAATCAGTATGCAGGTGTCTGTCAGGCGTGCACACCTCCCCAGTCACTGAATCAAAGAAGTGTCTGCAGCCTGCCAGCACCACAGGAGACCGTCTGAGCTGCAAAGGACTCAGCAAGTGATACTTTTAAGTGAATCGATAGTCCCTCATAGATCTCAAATATTCTGGAGGGGAAATCATGTCAAATCAATTATCAGTTGATAACTTCTCCTCCGGGTCGTTTTTGGTATTAATACATTAAATGCCTGTGTTTGGTGTTCATCTCCAGCAAGGATGTTTCCAAGCAAAATCTGCATCTGAGAAAGCAGATGCTGCACCTTGAACAACAGTACTTCAGGAGGAAGCTCCCCTTTTGCTTTGTTTCAGGGAAGGAATTTGGCGTTTGTTGACTACAACTCAGCAAGTTTCCTACAAGAGACGTAGACAGATTCATACAGGCCCATGTCAAGGTCAATGCTGATTTCACACCCCATCATAGCTGCAACTGGTTGCTTATTAAGTATACACAAATTTACACGTTCCAGGTGGTCTTCTAGCTAAGATGGCTTGTTCTCAAACAACTTGTTATGAACTGATTGTACAAAGGACAATTCACTAAGGAGAAACTTAGGCGAAACTTCTGTATGTACAGGAGAAAACTAGTAGGTGGAACTGACTGACAAATACAGCAAGAGGAGATGGATCTTTGAGTGATTTCAAAAATGAGTTACAGAAAAGGATGAAGTAATTACTTAAAAGGGAAGAGGAGAGTACAAGTAAGAGAATGACAAATGGACACACAGAACATTTAAGACCTGTGCTGCCTTTCAGCTTCCCAAGATGTTCCACATAATCATTTACTATTAGTTCTAATTGACTTCAATTCAACAAAAGCACAATGAGACTTTTCCAGACAACTAAAATACACAGGCACTGCTGGGCATCAGCACAAAAGAAGTGTAATTGCTTCAAGAAAGTTATGGCTTGGCAGCTGATGAAAAGAAAGAAAAGAGGAAAGAGTCATTCTATGCCTCCTTTCCTAAAGCCCCTATCGTGTCAATACCTTACACAAACAATACCACCTATCTTAAGTGACCACCCTAGGGATAAGGTAATTTAGTTACCCTACAGAGACTGGTGTCTAATTAAAGGTCAAACCAAATTGTACTTGGTAACCTTAACAATATTTTCAAGTTAGTTCTTACGCCAAAAAGTTGCTATTAGAAGTGGCCTTCATCATGGACTTCACTATTTGTCATAATCACCTGCTGCTGAGCATTTAATCATCATATTTCTCAAGTGAATTCTACAAGAACTCATATACTTTCAGAAATTCATCCTGCACTATCTTGTAGCAAGCATATTTTTAATAGCACAGCTCAAATACACAATGTTAATGATCAGTGTCAAAGTAAAATAATGTAAGAATAAAAAGCTGTACTTCTTGAAAAACAGAGCACGGCATATATGTTTGCTTATAATATGTACATCAATCACTGAGATTATGTCGGTTTTCCTGGCATGTAAGTATGATTTGGCTTTCATGTTACATTTGGATCAATATTATGCAGGGAAAAATGTTCTTTGCAACATAACCTAGATGTTATGTATGCTGTTGTAATAACAAAAGCCTCAAAAAATGAATCCTGCAGATAAATCTTAGATTAGCATGAATTCTGTATGTTCTGAAATATGAATGGTAGGTATTGATGTTAAAGGTAGCAGGAACAGTAAAGAAGCTTACCAGTAACATACAAAAATGTTAATTACAAGTCAGTGAAGTTTATAAATGCACTAATTTTCATAGTTAAAAGACAAACAGTTCTAGTAATCAAAATCACAAAATTTTAAAGGACATTAGTATATATTTTGGAAACAAAGTACTTTAAAATCAAACCTATATTTACTAACCTTTTTAGTTTCCCGTTCAGGTTTGCATTTTAACTTGTAATTCTTCAAACAGGTTACTGATCAGTACAAAGCTAGTACTTCATTTAATTTAAAATTTTGCGAAGTATTCAAAAAATAATTCCAAGTACATGAACAGATTCGTTCATCCAAAACAGAAAAGAAAAAACCCTCTGACAATAGGAGCATTGTTAAGTGGAATCACAAATATTTATTGGCACTTAAGACCACCTCGCTGGCCCTGTGTTAGCTTCTGCACAGTGCACAAATGGCCTTTCCGTGAACTCCGCTGGAAGCCTCGGTAGACATCAGCTGCAGTACAGAGCTCTAATTGAATTGCGAGCGGTAGGACAACTCACTGGGTAATGAAGTTTGATCACAAAGAACTCCCTGAAAGACCAAACTTTCTGCCACCAGTGTTCTCTAAGTAAATGGCTCCGAACTGCTCTCGGCTGCTCCATCCTCAGCCACGCGAGCCCGCTCTCCGGCGCGTCCCTCACTCCAGGGCGGCCCCCGCAGCTAAGCGTGGCAAGCTCGGGTTGGGTGCAAGAGGAATGCAGTGGCCTGCTGATTCTCCTGGCCTGAAGAGGACTTACTGTAGCTAGACGGGGACGAACACAGGCTTGTACACCTTTTCCTACTGTGATAGCACGGGGAGATACAGCAGGAATACGTGTACGATGCACTCTGCCAGCTCCTTGTGCTGAGTACAACCTGCCCTTACAGAGGAACCTCAGGCTCTTTGAATGCTGAATAGGATGGAAGAAAAATGCCGTTTTTACATTAGTTTTGTGTTACTAATGTTTTGACCTGATTTTTCTGTGTTTTGGAAATAGCGTCCCTCTGTGCCTAAGCAGAGGAAAAGAATGGGCATACCTAGGCAAAAAATACATTGATCTCAGCATCATACTTACACAGATGGGTAGAGAATGTGACCATAACACCAAAATCAATTATTATTTGATTGCACAAACTTCTTATTTAATGAATATTTATCATTCCTTACTGCTGCTTCTCCTTGTAGCTCTCTTACTTTTTAAACAAATAGGAAACCTGCCTGCTAGGGAGTCCTCAGTAATTTAGATGCAGTGCTTTTGAAAGTTACAGAAAAGCTCTGGACCTCTAGTCTCACATTGTATTTTTTTATCCTTATGTATTTGTCCATCAAAAACAGAGAAAAATCAAGAGAAACTATTCCTATAACAGTCTGTTGTGGGAATGAGTTGGTGGCGGGTGGACTGGTGTCTGAAATTGAAATCTAACAATTTGAGACATGGCATTACATTGCATCATGATACAAGTTGAAATAAAAAAATAACTTTTATGGTTTATGATTTTTATGTTTTCGCCTTGTTTAAAGTATTACTTCAGAGTTCACTTGGGGAAATATACTGAGAAGAGTTGGCAGATCTTTTTATTTCATTCTCCAGGCTCCCTATATAATAATACAGATTAACTATTAGAAAGGTAGAGAAAAAAAAATCAAACATGACATATAAAAAGGTCTGGTGAATAGGGGAGGTACTTGAGAACGATTGTGTTTCAGTCCTTTTTGATGCCCTGGCCTATGGCATACTCTTCAACATATCATTTTGTTGGAGCAATGCTGTGAGAAAAGCCTTGCAAATAGTTAACAAGACTCAAGGACAAGGGAGAGAGAAAAACAGTACTGCAAAGGATAACCAGCTCCTGCTAAATAACCTGGATGAAACCACAGCGCTTTGAAGAATGTGAGAGGTAGGTAAGACAAAAACAGCAGAATAACCCAGGAGTGACCTTAGATTCGTTAACGCTTATTAACATATTAAACTACACACCCATAAATGAATAACGAGATGGAAATGACATGATCATGATGTTACCGCCTCATCTCCGCTTCCTGTGCTAATTAACGGGAATGTGAAAGCGCAAGCGCAGAGCGATTACCTGAGGTAACCAATAGAAAGATTCGTATAAAATACTCCCTGAAAAGTGTGTATAAATCAAGAATGAGAGGGGGAGAAGGTGTGCTAGCTTTGTGCACCCCTTGCTGTGCAGAAATGAAGTAAACATCTTGACCCCGTGTGTTTGTTGGTCGCTTGCACACCAGGTAACAGAATTTTGGATAACAATTTCACATGTCTTTCAAGTAGATTTTAAATTATTTCTTAAATGATCTACCAAAATCACTGTCACTCAAAGGCCTCAATTATCCAAAGTGTTCCTGTGAGGATCCTGAGGGGTAAGAGGGAACCTGAGTGTCAGAGCTTTAGATGGCCAAAGAGCTGCTGCTCCAGCACTCAGGTTGATTAAGAGAAGCCTTTCCACTGACTTCAGTGGGCTTCTGGGTCACATATGGTAAGTAAAATTCTAGATGTTTTTACTCCCATTTACTTGGTATGGTCAGGACTTCATTCACACTTCTTGTAGTCTAACACTGAGGAGTTAAAGGGTGATTGCAGTCATGCTGAAAATAAACATAATTGGGCTCCAGTCCTAAGGCTTGAAATTCCCTAAGAAAACTACTATCTGTGAGATGCATCAGTACAAATAATATTCTGTTCAGCACCGAACACACCTTTTTGGAAGGGAAACCTCTTTATGTCTAATGCAATAGTACAATAAAGAATCACTGTAATACTTCTGAATAATGACATCAGGAAATGCCATAGCCCAAACTAGCTTTTATACCTGTTTTATCTTGCAGTTTTGTAACAACACTTATGAAGAGATTTTTGTATAACTGAGATTTTTTGTATAACAGAGATTTTTGTATAACCTGAAACAATTTCTAAAAGTTTGACATTATTGTAGATGGGCACACTTCCAGCTGTTTTCTTTTCATGCTTTTCAAATTGTCCCAAGAATGAGCAAATTTGAATGCAAATTTCTATTCTTGGTGAGATTTTTCAGTCACTGATCAGTGCATTACAATGTAAGATAGATTCTAGTTGCTATTATATAAACTGCCCTATGCTTGGGATAGAGATAATGATAATACCAAAAAATGTATCTACTGTAATCTGACAATGCCAGTTTTCTCCTTAATGGACAGCTATACAAGTGTCCCATGGGAATCTTTTAGAGTAATTTTACTATGATGAATACACTCAGCTCAAAAGACTTTTTTTTTTTTTTTTTTTCCCTCCCCCAAGGAATCAAAAAATGAGAGATTACAAAGAGTTGCTTGGTCACCTCACCCTTTTCTTCTACTATGATCCACACTCATAGTATGTTCTATGCAATTTTATTTATTACTGGCCTGGCTCTTAGAGAATTTCAATGGTGGGAGAGAAGTTGAAGAAAAATAATTTAATTCAAGTAATGATCTAGTTTATTCTCATCAGTAGTTAGGTTTAGCTCAGTTGGTTAGAGTGTGGTGCTGCTAATGCCAAGGTTGTCGGTTCAATCCCTGTATGGGCTACATGGAGGGTTGGACTAAATGATCTCCAGAGATCCCTTCCAACCTTACCCTTCTATGATTGTATGATTCTCTTCAATAAAACAAGGCAGCCACATAAATACATACAGCTGTAACTTTGGCTGGCACTGTAAAATCAGAAAGGCATAGGATGTAGTTTTGATTTCCTTACATCAGTAAAATTTATAATTGTGATGGATTTATAGTAAGCAGTAATAATATTACTACAATTTTGATCACATTATTACTATTAATATTAGTGCTAACCTCAGAGTATTGGTAAAAGCAGGATAAAAATTAGAATATGAATGGCACTAACTAATTAAATTTGAATGGCTAAATGTACATGCTTTATTAATCCACCCAAAAATATCTTGAGATGAAAAAGGCTCTGTTTCACAGTAGAGAGGGTAGGCTGTATCCTGAAATATTCTTAAAGAATGTCAGAATGTGGCTTGAAGCTACTGGGTTGTACTTCCATCTCAGAATGAGAACGAGACCAAGTAGAGGAGCCTCTCGGTGGAACTCAGGGATGGAGGCTGCGAGGCCTCTATGCCATCCTAGTTGTTCTGTATGATTTATATAAACTTACAGGAATATAAATGTTGGTAACTGGAAGACCCAGCCCTACAACTGTACATGCTTCATATACATAACAACTGCGGCATGACCCTTGAGTGTCTGCAGGCGGATCGCACTCTGCAGAATCTGACCTGTCCAGGGTGCATTCAGACTCCCTACATGTGCTTAGAGAGCCTGAGAGCTGTTCTGTGCCTGTGAAGTGACCGTTTGTCTAGGAAATGAAGTGACCATTTTTCTGTGAAAAAACATGATAGAGTATCAGTACAGTAGTTTGGTGTATTACCAAACTGGAATACTGGTCAGTACATGGAATAAGAAATTGATGTTCAAGAAAAGCAAGGAACTGACATAATCAAAACAGAGTAGCCTTTAGTGTCAGTAGCATGTTTGCATCATACCCTGACAATTAAATTAATGAGCCTTACAGATGTTTTATAAAAGACTTTGAAAATGTATATTGATTAATGTTCAAGCTGTGAAAATACCTGAAACATCACTGAGAAAGAAAAAGGAACAAAGAGCTAAGGTTATCAAAGAATACCAGACATACAGTAAGCCTATGTATACAATGAGGATTGAAAAGCAAGTTATATTTAAAGTAGGCACTAGATAGTCCAGCAGTTATTACATATTTTCGTTTGAATACAGTGAAAAACTTGCACATATGACTAAAGTATTCAGGCATATCTCAGAGCACGTAGGGTTGGAGGACAGAAACTGGACTATGCGTTACAGGTGATCACTCAATGGCCCAAGATCCATCCCTACTGTGCTTTTACTGTTCACTATGTATCACCACAGCTTGTTTCCTTGCTAAGCACACTTAGCGATCAAGCAGATCTTCTGAGAGGACAGCTTTTAACTCAGGCATAGACAGACTATTCCCTTCTGGCATCCTCTGGAGACATCAGTATTTCTCTCTCTCTCTTTAGAGAAAACAGAATTTCTTTTCCTGGAGACGGATGTATAGATAAGGGACACGTTACGCTCTGAAGGTTCTGTAAGCACTGCTCTAGACTTCTGACCATACTATGGTCCTTATCACATTTTTGTGGATATGTGTGAGCTGTCAAAGCAGGAAAATGTTGTTTAAGCCACAGGCAATAGTTTGCAGTCTCCAGGAAAGCATGTTTGTGCTTCTTAGTGTTTACATGTGGATTTTAGGCAGGAAGCATTATTTTTTTGGGCAATGAACCACCCTACAACATTGCCTGTGATGTTCCTTCCAGTCTTACATTTCTAATGTACTAATGTGTCTATTGTAACAATATCAAACCTTTCATTATATTGCAGGCTGTCCTAAGTTACATCCTTTTCAGGTCACATACAAATTTCTTGCTACAAAGCGAAGCCCCCCTGTAAAAATAAAACTGCATTATTTCTGTTCCTACTTCTCATTTTTGCAATCAGTCACAAGTATTTTCTAGAGAAATATTTTCTTCACTATATTCTCTACTGTTTCTAGAAGTCTGTTGCTAATAGTTCAAGATGACATGGTGTTAGCATGCTATAGTACATTTTGAGATTTTTAGGGAAGAAGATTTAGAAACCATGATGACTATCACAATATGCTCAGGATTGCTACTAAGATTTGGTACTCTTGACTGTTGAAATATTTTTGGCAATTTAAATAGGTGCAAGTTTGGCCCTTGAGAGGCTGAGCAAAACTAGTGTAATAGAAACAAAAATGGTTTGTCCTTTGAAGAGAAAAAAAGCAAAATTTTTTTAGAATGTGGTAAAAGGCAATAAAGCTTTACATTATGTGACACGTTCATTTGTAGGATTGGATGTGGTGTGGAATGTGAAGATCATTTTTTAGACAGGTTGTTTATTTTTACCAGGCCAAAGAGATCATAAGTATGAAATAAGTAAAACCTTGCTAACAATTTGCAGTTTTTTAAAATTGCTCTTTTGATTTTATTAATAAAGATTGGTAACGGCAGCTCTTGATTTCTAAGTCTTTCTGTAAGGGAGAGCAGTGTGCCTGCTCAGAATTGAAACAAGAATTAAGTCTCATCAAATCTTTGTGTGGCCTTGGTCAGCAGTATCCTGCTGGGCAGGTGCAGAGGTGCGTAGGGTCTTGAAGACTCTTCTCAGGGACAGCCTTAAAGCAGCACTTCATTGCACAGCCAGGTTATAGCTTTTACCCTGCCTCTTCAGCAGCAGTCTACTCCTTCCGAAGCAGCAGGTTCAGGAGTTTACCTGTGCCTTGCATCCTTTGGGACACATCTCAGCTCTGACAGCAAAGGCTGCAGTTGCAGAAGTCCCTTCGTAGGACTTCGCCACGGCGGGACGAACCGGGTGCATTCTCTGCCCCGTGTGAATCTGCAGGGACCAGCTCTAGTCTGGAGCAGGAGAACTGAACCACTGTTTTCCAGAAACTGACAGTTTATTTTCTCAGATCATTTCCAGCACATCAGCTGAGTGCTGCCTGATGTACATGTGGTAAAATCATACACTCAGTTTTACTTGATTCATTTTACACTGTATCACGCAGTGCTCAAAGGAAGCACAGCTAAGTCTTTCCAAATACAGACAAGAAGCAGCAGCTTTAAGGAAGACAATGATGCAAAAAAACTTT